>NC_041399.2:145597413-145931163 GCF_900747795.2 Erpetoichthys calabaricus | reverse complement strand
TGCACTGAGAGGTCTGCTACAGAGCAGCGACCGGAAAGAGGAACATTCAAAGTTCCTACCCACAGTTCCACTCTCTTTACCTTCCTCCTCTCCTCCTGCCTCCGGACACATCTCCCCCCTCTTCTTCTCCTTCTTGTTCAGCCAACAGTAGCCCAATTTCCGCCAGCGCCCTGTTAGCTAACAGTACTGGTGGCAGCCGTTGTTAACTTGGGGCTCGACCCATTCCGGTATGGAAATTTGTATTGTTGTCCGCATATTGATTTGGCAAAATTTTACACCGGATGCCCTTCTTGACATAACCCCCCTCCAAAACCCATTTGTCCGGGCTTGGGACCGGCATGAAAAAACACACTGGTTTGTGCATCCCTTGTGGCTAGGTTAACTTGGCACCCACACATGCGCCTTGATATCCTGCAAAGAAAACCACAAACAGGAGGAGTGACAAGGCACCACCCCGATGTAGTCCAGCACCCAAAGTTAACAAATACAACTTAAGGTTAAGTAATCAGGCACAGCTCTCATTGAAAATCTGTCCTTGTTTATATTTTTTGTTTAGTTTTTTGTAACTTTTGTCATTTTATTTGTTTAATTATTATGTTTATCGTATTGTTTCAAATTTTGCTTATTGTGCCTTTCCTCACAAGTTTGAAATTAGAGCCTTCAGTTGTGTCTTGAAGAAGCCTAAATATTTTACCTGACCTCCTCAGCTTACTGAGAGCATTAGCAGTTTGGGTCTTAATCAAAGTATTTACTCCCTGTCTTTGTTGGCTTCCTGTTAGATACTTATAATAATTATTATTATTTTATGGTACTCTTGTTTGTTTCTTTTAAGCTACCTTGTGCTCTCTTGTGTTTTTATTTGATCTCCTCATTTCACTGGTCTTCTAATCAGATCTTACTGTCGGTCCCTCTGTCCCAGTTAAAATGTAAGGTTGACTGTGTTTTTTTTCTGCTGCTGCTCCTAGGCTGTGAAATAACCTAGAATGATCCAGCTCTCTCTATCAAGTATTGATACTTTTAAATCACATTTAAAGACTCATCGTTTTTTCTTGGTTTATCAGTTTCTTAATTTTTCAATTTCTTTACTGGAACTAGTGTATTTTTAACCTATTAGAGTAGGTGTTAGTCCATCCTGGTGTATTACGTTAACTTTTATGTTGTTTCAGATTATTTTTTGTTGTACAGCAATTTAATCAACATCTGTTGTTTTTAATGTGCTTTACACAAATATTTGAACTGACTTGACACATCCACACTTAAGACAGGGCTAATCTAGAATTGCTAATCAACCTAAAACGTACGTCTTTTGGGCCTACAGGAGAAAAACTCGGCGAAAATTCACGCAGAAACAAAAAGACACCAGAGCCCATATTTAAATTGGTTATATTGATTTGACAGAGATGTAATAATATTCGTAACAAATCTTGTATGCTACATGATTGCGTTATCTAGGCTGAGAAGCCATGCTGTGTCAGTTGAAATGAAAGTGTTGGTAATGTTATATGTGCAATTCAACTTTGCATTAGTTATGATTTGGGTATATCACAACTACCATATCTAATTTTCACCAAATTATAAATGCTCTTCAAATGTAGGAGGTCGTACACAGATGTATACAATTGCCAACAACTCCATGTGAGGTAATGTTAAAGCAAGCTGCACTCATGCCAATCAGCATGCACATAAAGATCATTGCCCCAAGTGTGGATGACCATGCATATGTAAATCACAAGCGATGTCACAGTTTCAACCAACTTGTGGTAGCCAGCATATTACCCTGAAGATAAGCAAGACTCTATGGATGATTGACAGCAAAATGTCAAACAAGTACACTGAGCTCTGCATTTTACAAGCCTGGGAAGATTCAAGAAGGCAGGTGGAGACTCCTGGGGCATTAGATAAATAGAGGCACAGCACAGCACAGCACAGCGGAAGACAACTGGGATACTGAAAAAGTGAAAGTGACTTCAGAGACAGCACCATGGCTGTTTCAGTATAACGTTTACTTTCAAGGTGTTGATTGTTAGTATCAGACAACTACAAAACATTGTCATGAGTTCCAAATTGTATTTTGGGGTGTTGTGAAATCATGATGTAATTCATTCTCAAATGTGAACTCTTACTCTTAGTAGGGAGTAGGTGTATGATGCTTCTTCAATATTTCTTATGTCCTACTCTGAGGAGGGACAAATTCTTATCTTAGTCAAACTCTTAAAGTATTCCTAGAACTAATTTTGAGACGCTCTATACAGTAAATATGGGCCCAGGTACAGGATTCAGGTCTAGGATGCTGGTTCTGAAAGGTAGTACAGTGCACTCCGTTTAGCTGCAATGTTTGGGGGCTGAAGGCCCAATTGCAGGTAAGCGGAGATTGCAAATAAGCGGAGTTAGCTTATAATAGACTGTGAGCCATGTGCTTCATGCTAGGTACGCACTTTATGCAGGTATTGCGTCACTGTGGTCGCCTATTTATAAAGGACGTGCATTAAATGCAGTGCCTAGAGCTAAGGAATAAACACAACGTATTTTTACTAACCAGCCTCAAATATAGTTTAATCGTCTAATGTAGTCAAATTACATTACAGTTCATGTAATATACATACAGCCTTGCCGGTCTACAGCTGCTAATTGTCAATTAAGCAATGTCGTGGTTTACTCAGTGTTAGTTCACATGCGACGAAAATAATCTGTTATTGTTGTCTGTGCCTGGTTCGGACGATGGTCATAAATTTGGCAGGACAGTTCATAAAACGTTTTGTATGAATCACAGCCAGTTGACTCTAGGTAGGCTCATATAAAATCCGAGCTCTTCACTGCATTAGCGAACGTCAGTGCCATGGCAGGTGCAGTTTGAACGTCATCGACGTCGGCCGCGTCCAGTCTCTCCTTCTCTTCTAGTTGATTAACAACTGGAGTAGATGCCTTCAGGCTTTCGCATATCTCTTCGTTTGTACCTGCTGCCGTTGCTTAATAATGTGACAGATTTGACTTGGGTGAACACCAAAGTGCTTGGCAACAGACACTTGACTTTCCTTACTATCAATTCGTTTTAACACTTCTACTCTACCCGCTAATGACAGAGCTTTTAACGTTTTTGAAGTCTTACATGCTTCCATATTAGACTAGACCTAATGTAACAATATTCCAGCAACTTTTCAAAAAGCTAAATTATGTCGATCAGTTGATGTTCTTTTCAGATCTGTCGGCTTTCTAAGTTACTGAAATAACAGACACCACCCACGCATATGCCTGGCATTGTCGACTTTATATGGTGTCGTCTCTCTCTGTACAGTGTATCAACTACGGTCGACTCCACTTGTGTGCATGTCGGTTGAGCGCACACTCCGCTTAGCTGCACATGACTTGCACAGTCCCTATTTGCATAAAGTCAAGTGCAGCCGACTCCACTTGAGCGCACGTGGCAATCTCGTCCGGAGGTCGTGCACTTAAACTGAGTAGACTATACAGTAAGCGGAAAACGGACTTGCACAGCCATTGCAGCTATCCGAAGCCAACTGACCTGAAAATCATGAAACGGGACTGTTAAAGGCATTGCAGAAAACTGGAAATTGCAGATAAGCGAATTGCAACTAACCGAATGCAGTTAGCAATTGAGTGTATAGCAAAAAAACCTGGCCCAAAACTAAAACTTATTAAAAAGTACCTGTCAACAAAATGACATTCAAACCTGATTTTCAATTACCTACCTTAATAGCTTTTTGCACAAGGCAGGAGTTAACCCTGGACAGGATGCCAGTCCATGACAGGGCACCTGCTCACTCATAACATGACAATTTCAAGACATCTGTTTACCTGAAATGTGTGTCTTTGGAATGAAATTAGAGTACTCAGAGAAAACACATTCAATTATAAAGGAAATATGTAAACTCCAAATACAGTAAATTAGCCAGGAAACAAATAAAAATTTCTGGAGTATAGGGAGCCAACTAAAATTTCCCTCAACATCGCAGTTATCACTCCCAGGTCAGATCTGGTCGTGTGGTCTGAGTCAACAAAACAAGTGGTCCTGTTAGAATTAACTTTTCCCTGAGAAGACTGGATGGAAGAGGCCTTTGAGTGAAAGAAAGCCAAGCATTAAGGGCTGGTGGGTGAATGTTGGAGTGGTGGATGGAGGGCCCGATGTGAGCCAGTTGAAGTGGGCTGTAGAGGTTTTGCAGGCCAGTATCTATACCGGGCCTTCAAGATCCTTGGGATTACAGGAATGCACAGCAGGAAGGCCATCAAGAACATTACAGAAGATGCTGAGAAGGATTCCTTATGGCTTTATATTAAGAGGGGGGATCCATGAAGCACATAGACTACCTGGACACATGCCAGAGTTTGATTAATTCTGGTTGGGTTGCCTGGGCAAGGGTGTATGATATTCGAAACACCTGATGACCATGGGTAAAATCACTGATGATCTGCCCAGGCTGCACCGGAAGGTGTGTGGAAATGCTTGACACCCTTGACTTATATATATATGATTTAAAGTTTTATAATTTTGTATCTTGATGGGGTAGTTGAAATCTCATTGTAGTTGTTAACAGGAATAACTGTGCAACAAGCCCAAAATGATGAAGTTCAAGTCAAAGAATTGAACTGGTGTAAGAGCTTGCCATGAAAAATTGTGTCACAATAGGAGTAGGAGTGCGAGTAGGAGACAACTAAAGGGCCTGAATAATGGTAATTCCACACTTGACCAGGGGACAATGGGGTGCACTAACTGTCTTTCTCATTTCCTTGCAGACCATTCTCGGGAAATCCTGCATGGTTCTGGTGCCTCCGATGATGTCACTTCCAGTTCCTGTGCCTCCGATGATGTAATTTCCGGTTCCGGTGTCTCCGATGACATCACTTCCAGTGCTGGCAAATAAAGACGCCATCTTTACTGTCGAGAATCAGTTCTGTTTTGGACTCTGAACTGTAAAGACCTTCTCTAAAACTTAACCTTTTGCAGCCAGGATATAATATATGGGTGGCTGCCCCAAACCTTCTTGATGTCTTTGTGTGCAATTTGTGATAATGGTTATATTCTATTTTTAAGTTAAAATATATATTAAAATCAGTTAAAAATCATGATATACACATTACATGACAACTCTTAATACATTATTGCTAAAGGAAAAAAATATTGCCAACCTGGAGACTTACCCTTACTTTTCAAATGAGCATCCAGAATTAAAGGAGAATGAAGGATTTCACCCAGCAAAGGGGAACATGAAACAAAAGGAATAAAAGTTACAGGCTGCTTAAAAAGGATTCAAATGGACAGCTGGATGATACAGTGAAAATGCTGGCGAAGGTCCATGTGAGGACAGGACAAAACATAGGGAAAAACACTTTTAGTCAGATTTGGGTGAGCATCAGTTGAGTAAAAGACCCTGACAAAAGAATATGGCAAAACTAAAGAGGAGAGGCAAAAGCAAACATTTCATAATAATATAATAATAATACATTTTATTTATATAGAGCCTTTAAACCTGTTATGCTGTCCTTTCTTACAACACTACAGTCAGGTGCTCGCACAACAAGAACATCATGTATAGATACAGAGGTTCTCAGCAGGATCCTCTGTGTGTTTTCTCTCATGGCTTAAACTAAGGACACACAGCTGTATCTGAAAGCTGTGTGTCTGTTTAATAGAAATATGATCAGTTTGGCACCAAAACAGAAGACAACATTTGATCATAGCATGCGAATCAGTAGACATATACAAATAAGCAGAGACTAATAAAAATGATCATGAGCGAGTAATGACTCAGCATGAGGATTCCTCAGTTGAACGCAGAGTAATTGTTACTATGCAACGGTGTACATGAATGATGTTAAAAGGCGTGGGAGAAGGTGTGGTCAAATATGAGGTGACGTTTTGGTGTTGGTCAATAAAGACAAAGTGTTTTAAAACATGTATTGATTCTTTCAATTAATCATTTCATACTCAACCCTCATACCGCTCTCAATGTGTCATTAAAATTGCTATTTATACATTGTGTAATTTATGGCACATTTCTCAATACGTAATATCTCCAAGTGTTTAACAAAACAAAGCTAGCAGCAGACTGACAGAAATAGTTTACTGAAGTCTAGGAAAGTAAAGACCCATTTAGAAAACTAACACATTTGAAGCATTTTTCATGGCAGCTTCAAACTCTGCAGCCCTAACAACTTTGTTAGAGTGAATGAAGCATCCACTTCTTAGGTCCTCATAACATTCATACTGCTGATGGTCTTGGGGAGTGAATACAAGAAACCTAATCCTCCAGGACTAATTTCTGTATCCCCTCACTATGACATAAAAGGGTTGTTAATTGTTAACAAATTACCACAGGAAAGAGAAAAGATAAACTTAACGTTCTCCAATCCACTTAATCCAATTATAGGATGTGGTGGCCAGAGCCTATTTTGGCAGCACTGGGTACAAGGCAGAGACCAACTGTGGACAGTGTGACAACAGAGCCAATTTACTACACAATAATACATAATCTTTCACTTGGAATAAAAACTTAAGAACCTAAAGAAAGACTTACAAGCAGAATATTGAAATGCCAGCCTAGTGAAGGACTGAAACCAGGATATTGATGATGATGACATACTTTATGAATCCCTGAGGGGGAATTGTCTATTGGATCCATAAGATAACATTAATATTTACTAGAAAAAAAATCCAATTAATAATAAATTGTACGTTACTCCAATCACATTAACTGATATTTCTTCTTACAGTTTGCATTTGAAAAAGAAATAAGGTTGAAAGCAATTCACTGAAAATGAAGCAAGAAAAAAGGATAATAGCAAAGGCAACATTCTTCAAGCTCAAAAGAACACTTGAAAGAGAGAATAAAGAATCAGTTCAAGAATACTTATTTGAAAGATGACATAATAGAATTTATGAAGTGAAGAGGAATACCGGAGAAGGTGACCTCATTGATAGCCGTTTTCATTCTTCTTTTCTTCCTACTTAAAGGATATCTGGTCTAACCTCGCTTAATCCTGACAAACTAACACTTTTTACCACTTCATCACTGTATTTGCTTGAATTAATATCTAATCTGCGACATGGGTGGCCCAATAAAAGCTAACAGCAAGCTGAGCTTTGTGTAACTAAGCCCTTAACTTTTCTACACATGAAAAAATGAAGTACAGTAAAACAATAGTGTTGCAGGCTTAGTGGTGAATCTTTTGTTTCATACTTGTTATAACTTGTGAAAAGGAGATCTTCAGTAGTATTACTGTGGTCAAAGTGAGGTTTTTAAGGCTCTGGAGAGCAGATTATCCTGAATGATCAGTGGATTTAGCCGAAAGACAGTTTATTGAAATACTGGTTTAGTCCCATTTAGACATTTAAGCATTTTTCTTTTTTCAGTTTTGTTTTGTGTGGTGGCTCCTAAAAGCCTTGGAAAGCAGTTAGAGAAATCTCTGGTAAAACCCTAAGAATGATCGTAAGGTTTTAAATACTTCAGAGCTTGAACAAATATTGCCCAAGGGATTATTTCTATCTGTGTCTCAATTATTATAATTCAAAGCAGGACACTCAGAACCTGTGAATGTGCTTTACATTTTAAAATATTTTGTATATAAGCCAGCTTCATTTTAAATATTTTGTTCCTTCTTAAAAGAGTCAGGAACCAATTACATTTCCCTAACTGAATTTGACTCTAACCGGCAAAGTAAAGAATGTGCCCCTTGTGCACTTTGTAAGCAAAGGTGATCCCTAATTTGAAAGCCAAAGGAAGTCTCATTAGGAGGAAGGTTGAAATCTGGTCCACTGGACGGAAACGTGGGGATGAACTCTCTAATCAGAAGATAGAAGACTATATTCACTTTTCTAATGAAGCTCGTATCACTTAAGAAATGCTCGTTGAGCGATGGGAATAGGTTAAGGAGCTAATTTCCTGTTGATGCTATAGGTTTAACAGCTTAAATATTTATCTGCTGTTTCAAAAGTGCTTTGAAGCCAAACTTCCCTGTTGACACAGAAAGTCCGTGAGAGTCACCAGCTGAAATTTTATAGCTGAATTTTCAGTTCTTCAGAACAGGCAGAACTCCTCTGTCACAAAGGAATCTACTCAAAGCAGTGCCTGTTGGCATATCTAGGGTCATGACTTATGTTTCATAGATGTGGTCTAAGTGCTTGACCAAGCTGTCATACGGTTCTTTCTTTCTTTTCAGTGAACCAACTAAATTACACATGTCTTATCCTTCCTTAGTTCTGCTGCCAGCCAAGCTGCATAGCGGTTAACACAGGTGCCTTTTGTTGAGAAATCACAGGTCTCATGCACAGTTGTGCTTGACTCAGAGTAGACACGAGTTTTAAATGAGTCCTGACGACTAACCGCAAGCCCCCAGGAGAGGCAATCATTGATTGAGACACATGTTTAGGGAGGGGCCTCATTAGTCCAAATAGTCATTTGAGGTGATGCTGGAGTTTTTGTACAGATTTTGCCAAATTTAAGAACAGTGTTACTACATAGAATTCTTTAGTGAAAATAAAAGAGATATAAGGGAATATTAAATTAATCAATTTCCATAGATTGAAAAATACTATGCAAATAGTTAACATTTGTTGAGGTAGTTATTTCTATCAGGTATTTCCATTGTTCATTATAACTATTATGTTGGTTTTGAGGAACATGTAGAAATCCACATAGAAATGTATGGACTTACATTATTTTTCAGTAGGTAACTGAACTGTGAATAGTGAACTGTTTAAACGTGGAAAATGGTAGAGTTATGTGGTTTAGACCTCCATACTACCCTGAAAACAGCTGGGGCACATCTGGGATTCCCCTTGTCAAGTCAGATTAATCATCTGATCAATCTTTATTTCATATGACAACCATCAAAGTAAGCGCTTAGTAAAACAATACACAGTATTACAACCACTGTTTTAGTATAAATTAAAAGGTACTATTACTGGAAACCCAGTAAATCAGTGCAACCAAAGTGTGTTAACTGAGCAAAGTCTCAATAAGTACAGTTTTGAAATGATGTTAGGAGCTAATTGAAGGAAAAAGGCTCAAAATGAAATAAAAATTTTGTTTTGGGTTTCATATCCCTTGTTAAATTCACTGCTTTTCTACTCCAACCTGTACTTCAACACAGAGGAACAAATCTACAGACATGAACAAACTCTGGATGGGGTGGTAGTACATTTATGGGTCCACTTGCACGCACACCCACATTTATACAGGACCAGTTTGGATTCAACAATTAACCAAATATGCCTAGCTCTTAGAATATGGGAGAAAAATGAAGTGCAGATGGAATGTGCAGACTCTACCCAGACCATGACAAGGTGAGGATTTCAAACCTACAACGCTTGAGCTGTAAGGCGGCAACGTTAAACGCTAAGCCATGGTGCCCATGTATGAGGGGTGTTCGATAATTTATCTACCTGAGTATGAAAGAAAGCAGCAAGCATGATGGAACAAGTCTGGGCATATTGTGTCATGTCTCAAGGTTACTCATGCACAGTTGTGGCTCAGTGTGAGTCTAACATTCCAAGAGACAGGATGTCAGGAGAGTCCTCGTGCAAATCAAGTAAGCGTCTTCACGACAATGCCACCTGAGAATGTGGGTTCCAGCAGCTGAACCATCCACCCTACAGTCCTGACCTGGCGCCCTCATATTATTTCCTGTTCCGAGTTTTGAAGACATTTCTACATGGACAGCGGTTTTCAAGTGATGAAGATGTCAAGGCAGCACCACCACCACCCGATCAAAGCACCATGCTATCCCTACATTGATGGATTAAAGGCCAGAAGTCCACATGACCATCATCATTAAGTTCTTCCATGTGAAGACTGAATACCATGAGGACTGATTGAGGTCATTTATGTTAGGTAGGGAGGGGGCTGGGCAGTCTCATGGCCTCGGAACCCCTGCAGATTTTATTTTTTTTCTCTAGCAGTCTGGAGTTTTTTTTGTTTTTTGTTTTTTCTGTCCTCCCTGGCCATCAGACCTTACTTTTATTCTATGTTAATTTATATTGCCTAATTTTATATTTTAATATATTTTGTCTTTTTTCTCTTTCTTCATCCTGTAAAGCACTTTAAGCTATATCATTTGTATGAAAATGTGCAATATATATAAATGTTGTTGTTGTTTGAAAGTCAAACAGAAGATTTTTATTCAGAGGGGTTAAAGTCATTGCAGGAAAAGTGGATGAAGTGTATGGAGCTATCAAGAAAAATAAAACAATTTTTTTTTAAAACTCTTTTCTTTCCTACTGAGGTAGATAAGTTATTGAATGCCTCTTGTATTATGTGAATGAAAACTTGTCTTTTCCATGTTAAGGCTTCATTGGTCTTGTTAAATGTTCAATAACATGCTTTACTTGGTGGCACCTACACAACTTTACAGAATTGTTTTAACTTTTTATCACATGCACAGCTTTCAAATTACATTTTATTTTGTACTGAAACACATTTTTTATGGCTAGTGATGTGTATGCAGACATTTCATAGTATTATTAATTTGAAACTTTTCATATAAGTAAACATATTCTTAAAGAAGTCTACTCAACCATGTATTTTTTCAACTCACTTCATTTATTACAGTGTTACAGCGTAGTTAATAAAGGAAAGGAACCAGCCCAGAGTGGGATGTCTGTCCATAGCAGAACCCACATATTATATCCCAGTTAAGAGTTTTCAGTCATCCTAACACGCATGAATTTGTTAAACAGGACAAAACTGAAGTAGTCAAAGAAAGCTTACACACTGGGTAAAAGGCGCAAATGCTACGCAGACAGTTACGGGGCTGGCACCCAGACCTTGGCTTTCGAACCTCTGATACAGCAGCACAGACCAATATACAATGGGGCTGCTCAACTTAATATTACACTTCAATTTTAGGTCTACCACTAATATTGTTATTAATGGATAAAGAAATGATTCAATACTCCTTCAATACTCCTTCACAAAGGTGAACTGAATGTGAACGGAACTGGAGGAAGAATCTCCTGAAACCCCCCAGGTCCATAAGACTGGTGCTGCTATAGAGATGGAAATGAGGTCAGTAGGAGGATTACAGGAAATGCAAACAGATATGTGTGTGGGAGGGGTTTGCAAAGTTAACCAGCTGAAGATAATTTACTAAATGATTGAAATGTAGATTGACTGGTTACTTATTACTGGGCAACAAAGATTTTGCTTCCTACATGTATCTTATGGATTTTAGTCTGCTGATGTCAAAAATCACCTGTAATGTTTTCTATCACACCCCACTTTATTACAATAGCTTATTTTTGTAATTTCCTCCCACAAGTACACATATACAATACAACAGCTACAACTGGAACACCTGTGGTGCTCTAGATGTAGTGGCCTTGCTGCTAGCAATGCAGATCAGATATACTAAAGTGCTGTTGTTTTAATTGTGAATTGGACAGCCATACTAAAGAGTCCAATTACACTGAAAAAAACTGGCCGCTCCATAAGCCTTTTGTTGTAGGTAGAAAAGTGTGACATGCAAACCACTTGTTGAGCCAACAAAGATATTTTTCACTCCTCTTCATGCAAAACTTGGATGAAAAAATTACCAGAAAGCAATGAACAAGCAAGATGAAGGATCTTAATATATGAGAACTGATGCCAAGATTGAGGAAGGCATTTTTAGTTGGTCTACAAATCAGGCACATTATCAATGACAAGTGATTCATAGATCTGCTAGTAGGGCCTAAGAAAATTGCATGGAAGGCATTCAAGGATATTGTTGAGAAATGTTTTGGTGACTACAGAGCACCAAACTATGTCCAGCTGGTTGACAACACACTTCAAGCATACAAAGCCATGAAGTGCACCATGTCGCTAAAGATTCATTGTTCCATTCACACTTGGACTTTTACTCCACTAATCTTGGTACAGTGAGTGATGAACATAGTGAAAGGTTTGACCAGGTCATTGTAAGGATAGAAAATGGGTGTTAGGACAAGGTGGATCCATCAATGCTGGCCGACTATTGTTGGACACTGAAACAAGAAGTATCAGAAGCTGCAAAGAACAATCAGCAGCAAAACATTTTTAGCTCCACTGAACTGATGCAATGTGAAGGCATCATTAAGCGATTAAACACCCTTAATTAAAATAAAGTTAATTTACTATTTCTAAAAATTCCTATGTGATTCAGACAATCAAAAAGTTTTTTAGGAAGCAAAAATTTACAATATATTTCTTGTCCAGAGTTATGGGTGGTCTTTTCCCTTTTTATCCTCCTTGTAAAAATTTTCTGTTCGATTAATTCATCAATACAAAAACACACTTACTGTATACAGAACACATCAGTTACTTTACACAGTGCTTGACTGAAATTTATTTAAAATTGCAAGGTGTAATTTAACCTTGCATTCAATATAAAATCCATTTTCTTTCACATAACATCATAAGATGGCTTAAAACAGACAAGTAACAAATCTATTTAATCTTTATGAGAAAATAAATATTGATTATATATACTGTACATTTTAAATCTGGATAATACTCTAATTTAGGTCCAGTGCGTGCATCTAACAGTGACTCTGTAATATTCTGTGTAACTGCAGGGTAACTGGGAATTTGTTAAACGTGATTTTCTGTGTAAAAAGGGCAATGTGACTTGTAATTGCATATTGCTTAATGTTATACTATATAAAATTCTTTACTTAGTTAAAATATTACTTGAGCTACCCAGGTAAGTACTCTTTAATGCACAGTTTGTAAATAGTGCTGTGAATACTAATAATTAGGGAGATCTAATCTAGAGCAGAACCAAAACTGCATGATCATATTTAGGATGATTTTTACATACTAGAAAGACTAAAATTAAATATATTTTCATTATAAAAAATCCAGCACAACTGGTGAAATATCTTAAATCATCCATCCATCCATCCATTATCCAACCTGCTATATCCTAACTACAGGGTCACGGGGGTCTGCTGGAGCCAATCCCATCCAACATAGGGTGCAAGGCAGGAAACAAACCCAGGGCAGGGCACCAGCCCACTGCAGTATCTTAAATCATGGCCATCAAAATCTAGAGAATGCATGCATTAACATTTTTTCTTTGAATTTGTAATGGTTTATGAGTTTTTTTAATTTTATGTATAATAGAATTATTATAGGTCACATTTGTCTAGTGGAGAAATGTACACAGGTATTCTGCATTTCAATTGGTTCATAATACAAATACAATAAATTCAGTGACTGTTACATTTAACTATATTAAAAAAAACCTTTCACATATTAATAATACAATTGGGAGATTAAAGTCAAAAAGGAAAACCCATGACTATGCAAAACATTTGGTGGGTTAAAGAAGACGGCTAAAAATTAGACAATAGATTTCATGATAACACTTTCAATGTTGCAGTAAATGGTGCCCTCTGCTGATGGTATGTCTGTATTGTGTTAAAGTGGGAAATATTTATGGTAACAGTAGTGCTTGTTATTAAGTGCTTAATGCTACGTAACAAGAACTGCATTTGATTTCAATAGGAAGTAAATAATTCATATTAAATTCTTTTCATAGTGTGTCTTGCAAAATAGCATACCATTGCCCTTGCAATTCCCAACAGCTTACTTGTTACTCATGCGTTAGAGCCAAAATCTTTGTTAATCTTCTTCTTCTTCTTTCTCTTCATCTTTTCCCATTTCTGGGGGGTTGATGTGCTTGATCAACCTTCTCTGAACAGCTCGGTCCTGCACCTCATTGCCAGTCAAGCCCTTTTCCTTTAGATCTTAATTTACTTTATCCGTCCACCTCCACTTTGATCTCCCTTGCTTTCTCTTCCTCTGTACTTACATTCCCATCATTCCTTTATCCACATATTCATAGACTCTCTTCATCACATGTCCATACCACTTCAACCTACATACACTCCTATACATTCTTAGATATCTCTCACACTTTTGTTGTACCTCTGATTGTCTCATTTCTTATTCTGTCCTTTTTCATAACTCCAACCATTCACTTCAACATTCTCATTTGTGCCACATCTAACTTCTTCTCCTGTGCTCCTTTTACTGTCCAGGCCTCAGCTTCATACATCTTTGCTGGTCTTACCACTGTCTAAAAACCTTATCTTTAACCTTTTCCTTAATTCTTCAATCACACACTACTCCTGATAACTTCTTCCAATTGTTCCATCCACACTGCTCTTGACGGGTTATCCCTGCATCTGATTTTTCCATCTTGGTCTACCCAAGATATTTCAGTGTATTCACTCTTTTTGATAGCTCATCCTGTAGGCTAAATTCTGAATCCTGTACTTCAATAATAAACACTGAAAACACATCGGATCTCAATGGGAAAAAAATCATGTTGGATATCTATACTGATATGGACTGGGTAATGTGTTCGGAATGAAAGGATGCCACATTGTTTGATTTAAATTAGAATTAGCAACCTACAGAGGGCTGAAAATCAAAGTGAAAAAATGATGCGGCAGGATAGTTCATTTTGCCGAAATTTCATTGCTCTCATCTGAGAAAAGCTCAGGGTGGCAGTGGTGGACCTGCCAATTCTGGTATTCTATGGCAAATGTTAATCGAGCTCCACGGTGTCAGACAGTGAGCACAGGGCCCATAGAGGACATCGGGCCTTCAGACAACCGTCATGAAGTCTGTTTTTGATTGTTTGATCAGAGACATTTACACCAGTGGCCTGCTGGAAGTAATTTTGTAGGTTTCTGTCAGTGCTCATTCAGTTCCTCCTTGCCCAAAGTAGCAGATACCAGTCCTGCTGATGGGCTAAGGACCTTTTATGGCCCTGTCCAGCTCTCCTAGAGTAACTGCCTGTCTCCTGGAATCTCCTCCATGCCTTGGAGACTGTGCTGGAAGACACAGCAAACCTTCTGGCAATGGCACATATTGATGTGCCATCCTGGAGAAGTTGGACTACCTGTGCAACCTCTGTAGGGTCCAGGTATCGCCTCATGCTACCAGTAGTGACACTGACTGTAGCCAAATGCAAAACTAGTGAAAAAACAGACTGAAAAGATGAGGAGAGGAAAAATGTCAGTGGCCTCCACCTGTTAAACCATTCCTGTTTTGGGGGTTGTCTCATTGTTGCCCCTCTAGTGCACCGGTTGTTAATTTCATTAACACCAAAGCAGCTGAAACTGATTAACAACCCCCTCTGCTACTTAACTGACCAGATCAATATCCCAGACGTTTCATTGACTTGATGCTATACTCTGATTAAAAAGTGTTCCTTTAATTTTTTAAGCAGTATAGATTACAGAATACTAAATTATTATTTAAACAGATCATCACTTTAAAGGCGACATGAAACCCTTCTAATTGACAAGTTATTTTACTGGCATATGGCTAGTTCTTGTGGCACATTACAAGATAAATAAACAGCTTATTGGTGCTTTTGTAATTGAGATCTCATTGCTCAAGCAGCAACACAGATTGTCTCTACTGAGTTTCCAGGACATTAACTTGGGTCTGCACCTCATGCAAAGCATTGAAAGCATCCGTTTGCGCCTTTTGAGTCAAAGGAGATGTCTGTGGGCTCAGGTAGCTAGTTAAGCTTCAGTCTGCATGGATATCTCTTCTTCCTTTAGGTGGCTCGTTCCATTTGAGTCCCAATATGCTTTGTAAGGCTTATGAAAACCAGATGAACCCTGTGTTAAAATCTTATTATATACTATAGAAAACAGTGACCAATAGATTAATTATAGGTAGCCTTATTATAAAGTTTTACTGAAATTACATCTTAATTGTCATTTCATTGTTTTGTAAACTGCTTTAACAGTCATGTTAACAGTCATGCTAAAGAAATGTCTTTATCTCTAAGAATCAATATCCGCTCTGTGTACTTAACTTGAAAATGTTTTTAAGGTACAAAGTACTTTCTATTTGAAATCTCACTATTTTCCAGTAGAGTATTGCTGCAGACGTCCAACAGCAGACCGTCTGTGGCTGTTCCAAACACAGAACCCTATGATATCATTTAGGGCAGTGGTACCCAAACTTTTTGACAGCAAGGACCACTTTATTAGATGCAAATTTTTCCACGGACTGGTCGGGGGCGGGGTTGGGGGGGGAATGGTTTGTTGGGGGGGGGGGCAATTTTATACACAATTTACATAACATTTCTATTATTATTAAAGTTATTAAGCAGTTCGCATACGTTTGCAATCTGAGATTTTTCTTCTTTTTTTGCATATAACAAAGACATATGCTTTACATTTGCCAATCCAACAGATTGCACATCACAAACATTAACACTGCAATCTTTTTTTCGTGTCTGCCGTTTCTATAGGAGGGTGACAATGAGTTAAATTCCAATGGATGTTTTTCAAATGTTGACAAGCAATAAGCAAAAGGAATCAATGAAAACCACAGAAAACAAAAACAGAAAAAAAAAAAAAAAAAACAGTACGAGGAAAGTTCGAAGAAAGAGATTTTTTTACAATGTTTCTGTTTGGGGATCGTTGTGCAAACGTGCACAACTGAGCTGTGACCACAGATCTAACTGCTCTGTGGATGATTCATTCAAGCATTTCAAGGTCACTTCGTTGTAATGAAAGCATCTGTTGAATGTACTTCGTAGTAACGTGACTTCTATAGACTCATGTCATATGGGGAAACTGTCGGGACCATAAAAATACTTTGTTGTAATACTCTCTCACCTCGGTCTCTCTCCGCTCTCTGCACCGCTGCAAAGCCCCACCCGCCAAGCGTTCTGAAAAGTCTGAGTGAGTCGCCGTTGCCGGCAGTTCTCTCGCGGCCCGACTGTCAGACGGCTACGGCCCGGTAGTGGGCCGCGGACCGGGGGTTGGGGACCCCTGATTTAGGGGACAGTGGCTGATGGTGTTAGATGGGGAGCCTTGGCATAAAGTGATGTGTGTATGTAAAGGTGCTATGGTTCAAAAGTGGAAATAATAAAATTTTTAGTGAAATGAGGCCACATTTATTTGTTTATTTAAGCGCAGCATTTATATTCACCTGCGGTGGGTTGGCACCCTGCCCAGGATTGGTTCCTGCCTTGTGCCCTGTGTTGGCTGGGATTGGCTCCAGCAGACCCCCGTGACCCTGTGTTTGGATTCAGCGGGTTGGAAAATGGATGGATGGATGGATTTATATTCACCTTTGGATTCAAACATCACCCTGGACTAAGACTGTCCACTTTAGTCCTCCAACCACTGGGCCCTGAATGATGTCACGGGGTCCTGTGGCTGAAGTAGCTGCAAAGGAGTCCACCATGATTGGTCTATGGCCGGACCCTCTCAGTTAATTTGGTACAGTACTGTTTATTGATCAAGCTAATGTGTGTAAAACAAAAAGTGCCTAAGATCATATTATTTAGCGTGTTGAATCTAGTTAATTGTGTGATAATCTCGATTTATAACAAAAGCAGCTGCTGTTACATCTATACAGTACATAAAATGGATCCCAGATAATAATTAACATTTAAAATAATGAATTTGTGATGTAAACCATGACTATATATTTAGTACAATAGTGGCTTTCTACACAATTTATCTAAAATGAATTTATCTAAAAATTTCACTGTCCTCTGTAAATATGAGAGCAATTTTCATCTTGAACAATTTGTATAAGATGATCATCCAGATGGTGACAATTGAGATGAGAGAATGAGCTCCATACTCCAGATAGGAGAAATTCACATAAGCAGTTAATAAAGTCATTCTTAATCCATCTTGCATTTTCTTTGATTTATTTCTGACTAGATAAACAAGATGTAGACTATGCATGCCATGGGTAGAGAGGCACAAAGATGCATCATCCTATTTATTTTATGATGGGGAGTGAAAGTTTACAGTCATTAAATCAATTTTGCCTAGCCCTTTTGCATGTATTTTGTTTCATCCATGGTTTGAAATTATTCATCTGGACCTGACATTTTCAAATGCAGCTTTAAATAATGCCACTTGTCAGCAGATCATGTGTAATAAAGTTGATGTAAAATTATAATCACTTTTTTCTTTTGCTCTATTGTTAAAATGATATCATTGTACCACTGTTTTGTTTAATGTTTTCCTATATGTGTGACCATTTTGTAGACTGATTTTCATGGATACTCAAATGTGATTTGATGTGTGACATCTCCTCATTGTGGTTTTAATGGATACTGGTGCCCTTGGTATCTTTATTCATTAAAGGGATGTCTTCTAAAATAAAAACAATCATTTAGGAAACATTTTAGATGGTACTCAACTTGCTTTTGACTGACTTTGAATTCTGTTTTTTGTGTTTAGGACTAGATATTTGGTGTTAAGTGTTTCTGTGTTTGACAGTAGCTACAATAGACTACTCTTTGGTCAAAGCTTTAGAAGAAAGACATTTGTTCATCTCTGGCTCACAACAAATACCATTAAGGTCAGTTGGATCACTCCCTTTTTCCAACGAATGTTAACATTTTATGGTGACGTGATATTTTATTAGATTTTTTGAAGTTCTTCAGTTTTTCCATAGCAGAACTTAGAAACAGTACATCATCAGTACCCACAAAAAGTCTTTTATAAAGCAGATGTTTAGTATAGCAAGTAATATATTAAAATTAACATTACATTAACAACAATAGGTAAGCAAAATAGAGAGAAATTTAAGTGTAATGCTTACAAGATCTGCGGTGGGTTGGCACCCTGCCTGGGATTGGTTCCTGCTTTGTGCCCTGTGTTGGCTGGGATTGGCTCCAGCAGACCCCCGTGACCCTGTATTCGGATTCAGCGGGTTGGAAAATGGATGGATGGATGCTTACAAGATGCAAGATTCAGACTGCAGCAGAGAAAGCTCTACCTTTAATCTTGAACGTTAGACTATGCAGACGTCACAGGCAGACATTAGAGAAAACTTTTAAAAAAACGAAGCTAATTTACATTAGTCAGAAGAATTAAAACAGGTGTTTGTAATAGTGAGGCAATAACCTTCAAAGATTCTTACCTTGCAGTGAGTTTTACTATACTAAGTTGTAATGGCCGACCCCCTTACCCAGACTGGCAACTACACTACCAAGACTATTGCTTTGGCTAACCTGAGGATTCTCAAGCTAATAACAAGCTGTGCTCCTTACAAATAGTCCTTTCCCCCCCAAACAACGAAATAACAGGCACTACAAGTCAGCAATGTAATATCAAGTGCAGATATATTGACAGTGGATAATTATATACACACACAAGAACAGACAAATACTCAATGCTATATATGTGCACACAATTCACCACTATCCCAAAGACACCAGTGAATGATTATAGATATATACAGTATATTATTTATATGAAAACACACATAGACAATAATAATAATTACAAAAACCCTCCCTTGTCCCTAAACAATAAATGAATAAACACGGAACACAAACACAGATTAATGATAAACGGCAGTTGAAATGTATGTGGTAAATGAGTCCAAAGCTAATGAAGTCCAGCGGTAATTGAATATTGGCTGAAGTGATATTTTGCTTCTTCCCGAAATACAAAACAATCTCACCATGTAAGTCCTTGGCAATGGCTGATAGGAATCCAAACCCCAGGGTTTTTCTGCACTGGTTTCCGTGATGATGATCTGGATACTGAAAAAGCAAGCAGTGTAATTGCACAATGAACGGAAGTGATGAGCTGGAAAATGAATGCGGAAATCGGCTCCTTTATTTATGTTTTAAATTTTATTGAGTTTATTGTAATCATACAACATTCCATACAAGTAGATCAATTTTTACAAAAATAGGATTTAAAACAAAAATCCACCCCAACCACTGAGAAAGACAGCATGGCCAACAGAGTAAAACATAAACCTAGTAAAAATAAGTAAATCGATGAATTAATAAGTGAATAAAGATAAATGGAGAAGAAAAAGAAATGGGGAGATAATCTGCCTTCTCAGTGCTTTAAGAGCTTAATCTAAAATGTTATTGATTAGATCCTGCCAGGTTTTGAAAAAGTTCTGCACAGATCATCTAAGTGACAATTTGATTTTTTCCAATTTCAAATAATATAAAACATCAGTTACCCACTGACTTAAAAGACGAGAGTTAGGATTCTTCTAGTTGAGCAAAATAAGTCTACGCGCCAATAGTGTAGTAAAAGCAATTACAGTTGGTTTGTCCTTCTGTTAATGGGTTAGGAGGGATTGTAACACCAAAGCTGTCTGAAAGGCATTTAAAAATTTTGGTCCAGAATGATGTTAATTTGGTTAATTGTATGCTTTGCACATATGGAGCTCGAGTGAATTCTCTACAATGCTACCTTCCACTCCTTTTCTGAGATATTGAGTAAGAGATCCTTTTCCCATTGTCCTCTTGGATCTTTGAAAGGGAGGGACTGTAAAATGGTTTTATACATATCATTGACGCCTTTCTTCTCTCTATCTCCTTTTTCTCTCCTCTCCTCTCTCTTCTTTTCCACCCCTCTCGTTTAAAGCTGAATGTCCCAGATGTCATTGGTTGATTAAACAGGAAATTCCTGTTCCAGGGTTGTGGTCTCCTTTCATCGCCCTTCCCCCATTTCACTTACTGGAACAACATTTACATATACAAACATACATGATAGTAAATGGGACGATGAAAACAAAACGCAACTCGGCACAGACATAAAAAAAATACCTATTATTATGTAGCCCCGCTACAAAGTTAACAGCATGAATGGGCCATCTGCAATATCAGACTTACTGACTGGTATGGTAGAAGAGTAACAAGATCTAAAGCTATTCTGAAATGAACAGGAAGTCAAAGTATTTAAATTCAACAAAAAAAGATATGTAATTAGTATATATCTGTTTCTCATACAGATGTGAGCAACACTGGAGCACAACAAGGAACAGACTTGTCTCCTTTCATCTTCACTCTGTACACCTTTGACTATAAATATGACACCAGATCATGTCACTTGCAGAAATTCTCAGATGATTCTGTGCTAATGGGATGTGTTCATACGGGGGATGAGACAGAGTATTGGGATCAAGTGGAGAACTTGCATCTTGGTTCAGAAATAATTGTCTCCAACTGAACACACGGCAAAATCAAGGAACTGATTATTGACTTCCACCATACCAAAGAGCCACTATGTCTGGTCCCTGTTCAGGGAGAGGATGTAGAGGTGGTGCACTCCTACAAGTATTTGGGAGTCCACATCAATAATATGTTGGACTGGTCTCAGAACACAGAGGAACTATATAAGAAAAGGCAGACCAGGCACTTTTTCCTTAGGAGACTGTGTTCCTTTAATGTGGGAAGTGACATCCTTCACATTTTCTACAACACTGTTATGGCCAGTGTGATTTTATACACAGTGATGTGCTGGGCTGGTAACATCACTTCAAGAGAGGCCCACCGAATCAACAAGCTAATTAAAAGGGCAGGCATAGTTATAGGACTTGCTCTGGACCCACTGGAGGTAGTAGGAAAGGAGAGAATTAAAACACAACTGAGCGCCATTATGAATAATGCTGCAGATTTTCTCTCTGACACGCTAACACTGAGGACTTACATCCAGCAAATTATTCAGCAGAAAGAAACGATACTGGGGCTTCTTTATAGTAACAGCAATGCACCTGTATAATACTAGTCAAGTCAAAAGTTTTCTTTTCTTTTCAGTTTTCTTTTTTATTAGTCATTTTAGTGAGTGTTCAGACCATAGCGTATTTGTATTTATTTATTTGTTTATTTATTTAAAGAGCTTTTGTAAAATGTCTAAATTTTCCCTGGGAATTATTTTTTTTTTTGCTATCTAGTAAATATTCAAAAGTAGAAGAATACTAGTCTAGCTAGAGTCGGTCAATAGTTGATTGTCTATGACGACAAAGGAGAGAAATTATAAAATTCAACTTTAGATGAGAGTTAAGCTATTAGAGTGTTGTTAGGGATTACGCAAAATGTAGTTTTGTTTTATATCACTCAGCTTTACCGTTTCAAAGTGCATTTCCCTTCATTGAACGTGATCTGTTCATGGGGTTAACCGTCCCTGCTGGACACATGGACGTGATGTATAGTTTTGTTGTTAGTTTTTAGCAGTTCACTCATCTGCCCGAAACTTAGATTGAACTTAGGTTATATAATGTTCTGGTAAAATCACAGCAAGCAAGTCAGATTTAACTCTAGCCTGTCATCCTAAAAAACTATTAATAAAGAGCTCCACGGAGTTATGTTCTCTCCACAAGATGATACATTTCATACACAAATGTCTTCAAGCTTCATATCCAGCTCACATATTTTTGAAATATGGTGATGATTCAGCGCTGGTAAGGTTTTTTATTTAATCTGACAATTCATTCCAGTAGCATTTTATAAATGAGAGCACAAATTTTACTGATTACTTTCTTGACATGAGTGTGAAGAAAATGAAAAAGACTTTCATTATAAGGAAAGAAGGGAAAAGAAAGTAGTGGTACCCTCGCAGATATATGCAGTTATAATTTTCACATATTTACGTGTCCAGATTAATGATCAGCTGAAACTTTTTGATTGTGCCCAGACTATGATTACAAAATTTCCTCCAAGCTTGTATATCTTTTGTGAACTGAATGGCTACAACATCAGCTTTTATATTCTCTAAATGATATTTAAATATATATTACAATGTGATAGATGCTCGCTCTCATCTTTATTTTTGGTAACATGCATGCTCAAAATAACACTAAACTGCATAACATGATTAAAACAGCAAGAAGAGCCTTTGGTGTTAATGAAACATCTGTGCACCAGCTATATGCAGACTGTACTGGCCTCATCAGGTGCAAACTCGGGTTACTTGTCAGCTAAAAACCCTGTCAAGTAAATATGTGGAAGCTATGCAGCTGCTTCATTTGTAGCATTTACTGAAGCAGAAGGTATAAAAGTGCAAAATGAATTACATAATCAAATATTCAATACCAAAAATTACAATACACTTTGCACATAAGTGACAATGCATCAGGACACCAACAAACTGATTGCATTATAAAGTATGCTAGTATGGAAATAGAGAAAATCCTCTCAGTTCAAGAAAACAATACCCATCAAAATATAAGACAAATTGCTTAGAATGTATCCAAATACTGGAAGCATTTTAGATAGTAACTAGGGGGCTCCGCCCCCTGCTCGCTTCGCTCGCCAACCCCTGGTGTTGGGAATGACAAAGAGCGTGATGTATGAATGAGATATAGAATAGTGTGACGGTGTAGATGATGCAAATAGAAAGCAAACAATAAAGTGTGTGGCACAGTGTAAAGGTTTATTTGAAAATTTCTTTGTACACGCCGTTTAAGTGTAAAAGGTAATTCCAGCTCAGAACTTGTAAGGTCATTTAAGATGGTTATTGTGATCAGAGTCAAGTTTGTCAGAGCTTAGAAAGAGTTGTGTCTTTCCAGGAAGTAATGGAATGACTTGGGTATTTATGTTTTCCACATTAATATTTTTTGGACATAATATAGTGCGTTGTGTTAAAAGGGGCATTTGGTCTAATGAGATTGCTGTTCCAAATCTCTCTGTAACTAAGTCGTCGCAGATAAAGGCTTGAGGAATTGTAATAATATGTGGCTGAAGTCCATCTGTATTGGTGAGTGTACCATCTCTCAGTTGTAATAAGCAATTGTTATGATCTGGTTCTGGACATCGTATCTTTTTTACTAACTGTATTTTTTGAAAGCAATGCCAATTGTCTGCGTATTTTAAGGTGCACTGAACAATAGCTGAGTGCATGGCATCTGGAAGAATAGCTAATCACTGTCTAAAATCTCCTCCTCATAAAAGTACCTTTCCTCCAAATCGAATATTATTATTCATAAACGTTTGTTCATGCCATTGAACATTCATCAATAAACAACATTTTTTCAAGACGGATGTCACGTGCAGTGCCACCGTTAATGTTCATAGTGGATTCCGATTTGTAGGATCTAATGTAGTTGATAAAGATTTCACTTTCAGGTACATCGTCAGTTATAAGCTTCTGTAGATATTCAGTATATGAATGTAAAGAAGGCAGTCTAATTTGACCCTTTTGACAACAACGTGTAAATGTATAACTTGTATTGCCAGTTGTTTCTTCAGGGAAGTGAACTGAATGACAATGATTGCAAATGACATTCATTAATCCGAATGAATTTTCCTGGTGTATGTTTTGCTTGTGCCGTTTGAGAGGCGCGTTGTTGCATGTGTAGTATTTGGGACGTGTTGTTTTGGAGCTGTAATCGATTTGCCTGTGCTGTGTGAGAAGCCCGTTGTAGCCTTCGCTGCCATTAACGTATGTCTGAGACGGGAGGTGTTTCGTTTTGAATCCGTGCCTGTTGCGATGCAGCACTTTGATTGATAGTTTGCGTCATGTGGATCTAGGATGTAGATTTGTGCATATTAAATGAACTATTGTAGGATCTAATGCAGTTCATAAAGTTTTTACTTTTAGGTACATCGTTAGTTAGAAGCTTTAGTTGAGCTTTGCGTTTTTGGAGTCGAGTCATTTTTTCTTTTAGAAATATGGATAAGTAATAAGGAGTATTGCACTCACTGTTAATATGGAGCCTTTTCTGCGGTTGAACGGTTAATAGTGCCTTATTGTAATGAGATCCACCTATGCTGCATAGCCGTCTATTTTGTTGTTTCTTTCGTGTTCGTGTGTTTGTTCCTGTTATCCTTTCCTTTTCGTTTTCGTTTTGTACCCGTGACCGTGTATTCATGACTTGTTTCTTTCTCAGCATGCGAAATATGGATAAGTAATAAGGAGGATCGCAGTCACTGTTAATATGTTTCCTTTTCTGCAGTTGAACGGTTAATAGTGCTTTATTGTAAGGAGATCCACCAATGCTGACACCTATGCTGTCTAGTGTGAAGGTGTTGATGTTCACTTTAGAATATGTGGCTTTGAGTGTCACTTCTTATGGATGTGTGTGTGTGTGGGGGGGGTTGAGGATTGTTGTTGCGCGAGCGTCTTCTTTCTTTTTGTGTTCCTGTGTCTTGTTGAATCCCCCTGTTTGTGTGTGTCCCGTCCCTTGCTTGTAGGGTCTGTGGGGTGGTTTTGTGTTCTTTTTTTTGTGTTCTATGGGCTTGTTGAATCCCCCTCTTGGTGTGTGTCCCGTCCGGTGCCTGTAGGGGGTGGGGGTGCCTTGCTGTTGTGCGCGAGCCTCTTTTTTTTTTTTTTTTGGGTCTAGTCTCGTGTGCAATGTGTTTCGTGCTTTGCCTGCATTTCCTCATTTCTCCATTTTTCCTGTGCTCACTCCTTTTTTCTGTGGTCTTGTCCGGCTCTCGCGGCCCCTCATCCGCCTCTCTCGCCCTCTTTTGTCCGCCTTTCTCGGCTCCACAGCCGACTCTCGCGGACTATTTTTGCGCCTGCGCAGTACGTGTTTTTGCAGCTACGGCCCATTGCCGGATGTGCCTGCGTCCATCATCCGGTTTAGCATTCTCGGTTAGTAATATGGATCAAAAAGAAGAAGAAACTGTGCATTCCTGCTTTTTGGTGTTGCAGTACAAGCTAAAATAAATTATAGTAGTTAAATGAGTTTTAGTATATTTCTATAAAGCATGTGACTAACATGCAGTATATACACCAAATTATGACAAAAAATACAATAAATCAGTACATTACAAACACACAACATACACGATGATTATTCCATTATTAAATAACACAAAAACAGCACAAAAAGAGCAACAACAGCACATTAGACTTAAATGTTTTATGTACTTCTCCTTATAAAGGAGCTTGTGTCAAAGACATCAGTACATGCTTCATTCAACCTGAGCATATACTATACAGTGGAACCTTGGGTCATGACTGTAATTCGTTTCAAAACTCTGGTCGCAACCCGATTTGGTCGTGACCCAAAGTAATTTCCCCAATAGGATTGTATGTAAATACAATGAATCCGTTCAGGACCGTATGAACTGTATGTAAATATATTTTTTTTAAAGATTTTTAAGCACAAAAATAGTTAATTATACCATAGAATGCACAGTGTAATAGTAAATTAAATGTAAAAACATTGAATAACACTGAGAAAACCTTGAACAGAGAAAACTAACATTGCAAGAGTTCACACTACAGCCTTACGAACCACTCGCTGTAAACACTTTTTTTTAATGAGTTTTAAGCACAGGGAAAAAAATGAACATTTGAAAAATCCTTAATTTAGATAGATAGATAGATAGATAGATAGATAGATCTTTATTGTATTTATACAAAAACTGACCATAAACAACCAAGAAAACTAACCTTTCATGAGTCGAGTTCTGGCATGAAGGAAGTGAGGAGGAATTGGGTGGAGAGGAGATTACAGTTTTGAGGTAAAGTACCTCTGCGCGATGCACATCTGACCGAGAACAATGTACTGTACAAGGAGAGACTGAACACATGTGTAAATCACTGGTGCGTACGAACCGGAAGGGAAACGAAATAGAGCACAAAGAGTTCACAGCGAATGCACAAGGAGAGACTGAACACATGCAGAAATCATCAGCGCGTACGAACTGGAAGAGGCACTGGCTTGTTTGTCACCCGAGTGTGTGGTCATGCACAGATGCAAAAGTTTGGCGAACTTTTTGATTGTAACCCAATTTGTACGTGTTCTGAGACGTTTGTGACCAGAGGTTCCACTGTATAATAAAACACTAAGGTCTGCATGGGTGTGTCCAGTTCCTTAGAGCAATCTGATTCGTTAGTTTGTCTTTGGTTATTCCGATTGAAAGAGGAAGTGCAAGTGTGAGATACACAAAGAGAATCCATTAATGGCATTAGAGGCATGCTGAGAGTCACCTTCAAAGACTGGAAGTATAAAAGTAGACAGGAGGGATGAAATGGTACCTTGAAACAATAGAGTCTAAGGAGCATGGTTTATGTGAAGTGCTCAGGAGTGGGCGTGCCAGGCAAAAGAGGTCCAGATGCACAACAATACAGTGGAAAGGGTCACATAAGGCAAGATATATCAAATATTTTTATATTTATTCTATTACCTGTTTATGACAGGTAACATGGCTAATAATCTATAAAGACAATCTACAAACTTAAAATATAAACATCCTTAAAGCATGTTGGAAAATATATTGGCGACTTAAAATAAAAAGGAAGAATTTATATTAAATGCATTGTGGATAATCTAAATTCTGTACTAAATAGATCTGGCAGCACCGGGCCATATGTTTTGGGAATGCACTAAGCTAGCATAATTTAGACAAAAATCTTTACGCACTTCTCAGACAGCTTCAGTGTTATAATCACTCCTAATACAATAACGTCAATGTTTGGTGTACTCCAAGGTGGCATCAAAGTGCATAGGCATACATCACCTGAAATAGCCTGTACCACACTACTAACACACCAGCTTATCTTGCTCAACTGGAAGAATTCCAACCCAACATCTGTAACTCAGTGAATAACGGACAGTTTATATTATCTCAAATTAGAAAAAATCTGGGGTGTGCCCTCTGCTACATGAAGTTACTGTGCAAAACACCAGAATGAGTACCCATCTTTTGAAAACGGTTTAAGACAGTTAAGGACATGTTGAATTGCCTGTGACTAGAAGCTGGTAACAGGTAAGAGGAACTGGGCTTTTTTTTGTCTTAGATCAGGTTTCTTAAACTATTTTTTTACCACCACCCAATCTTGCCCTTTTTAGTGTCTTCAAGACCCATTCCTTGTTGGATGTACTGAAGACTGTCAGAGGTATCTGTGAAGAAAAGTGAATGATCGTTTGAGTGATGTCAACTATGCAGAGACTGATTCTCTCTTAGATGATATGTCCAAAACATTTTTAAAATATGGTAAGTATTCATTAATATTATTTTAGAATAAGGATGCTAAGCCTATGGATAGACTCTCTTATGCTATCAATTGTTTCATCATATCTAAAAAATCCAATTTACTTTTTGTTTTAGTTTCTTTACTTGTTTCTCTTCTTTTTTCTTTTTGGCTGAGAAGCTACCCAACTTACTTTTCTCTCTCTCTCTCTTGCGCTGACTTTCTCTGATCCTGACGTAGGGGGTGTGAGCAGGGGGGCTGTTCGCACACCTAGACGATACGGACGTTCGTCTAAAAATGCTGAAAGATTATCTTCACGTTGCTACCTTCTGTGCAGCTGCTTCCTGAAGCGACATGCTGCACGGTGCTTCGCATACTTAAAAGCTCGAAGGGCACGTATTGATTTTTGACTGTTTGTTTTTCTCTGTCTCTCTCTCTCTCTCTCTCTCCCTGCTCCTGACGGAGGGGGTGTGAGCTGCAGCCTTCAAGAGCTTTGTACCGGCGGTGCTTCGCATACTTAAAAGCCAAACAGCCCTATTGATTTGTTTGCTTTCCTCTGTCTTTCTGACAGTCTGTGCTCCTGAGGCGCACTCCTTTGAACAGGAAGATATGTTTGCATTCTTTTAATTGTGAGACAGAACTGTCATCTCTGTCTTGTCATGGAGCACAGTTTAAACTTTTGAAAAAGAGACACATGTTTGTTTGCAGTGTTTGAATAACGTTCCTGTCTCTCTACAACCTCCTGTGTTTCTGCGCAAATCTGTGACCCAAGCATGACAATATAAAAATAACCATATAAACATATGGTTTCTACTTCACGGATTTTCTTATTTCGCGGGTGGCTCTGGAACGCAACCTCCGCGATGGAGGAGGGATTACTGTATAGTTATTGTTACTTGTTTAACTGAGTTGCATGCCATTACAATGTTCTGGTTTTGGAAAATTAAAAAAATTCTGTACTAAATACAATTGTTACTATTGCAAAAGCTTAAAAATTTTGCTACAACATTTATTTTCATGTAAATGGTTTTTAAACACCAAAATGTGTTCTGCATATATGATAACAAAGGGGGTGATAATACATGTTGATAAGCCAAAAAAACATTTTTAATCTTTTTTTTTTTATACATTTATTTCACAAAATTGGGGCTCAGATATTTGTTTGAAGTCAGACTAAATCCATCCCTTTGGCATTCAGTAGAATAATATGCAGGTTTTTGTGCCTCTTGGCTTGCACCTATTTCTTTAAAATAATGTTTGGTTCAGTTTTACTGTGTAATTGTCTTCCTTCTTTGTAAATTAGGCTTAGCAGGTACAAGAAAACAATGCAAGTGCCAGAGAAAATTGGCATTGGAAATGGGGCACTCATAATAGCATTATAGATAATGGTTGATTGTTCTGAGCTTTAAATAAATACATGGTGAGAACCAAACCTGCAAAAAAAGCAAATATGCCTGAAAAATAAATGGATATTGTGCAACATGATCATGGTCATATTACACCAAAACATGCTCTGCTTCATAAAATAAAATAAACTTACAGATTTCCTAAGAATGCTTTTCTGTTTTCTTCTTATTAATAGTTTTTGCACTTTGCCACTGGTTTATATTGGTAGGCTGTCTGCTGAATGAAGCATCTCTCCAACCAATTCATATGACCCCTTTAAATCTGTGTTTTGTATCAGAATTGTATAGTAATATTATTCAGATGGATCACATTTACACCTTTTGTTAAAATGTGTCTCCAGTGTCCACATCCTGTCCAAATCGAGATCCAATGTCACCACCCCTGTGCAGCATTCATTTACACTTCCATTGACATGGCATTTGTATATGGATAGAAAATAAATGTATTTAGACACTGGGTTTAAACGTGGTATCTTATCCATATCAGAATGTGGTCTGAGTGATTAAGTGTATTTGCATCTGGTTTTTAATTAACTCAACTACTATCTAATCATAGCTGGATCACCGAGGAAAATGTCAGTGACAGATATAAAGAGGAGCTTAATCAGAGGTTTAAATGTAAACTATAAAAAATGAATATTATATTAAGAATATGTGCATTTCTGAATTGTAAAATATCTGATAATGAAGTCTACCTCACCCAGTAAAAGAAAGTTGTATAGTACATTAAATAAATATCAGAACTTTTTAATAATAAATTGTTTTCTGCCAAAAATAATAGAACATTTTTAAGCTATGACAATTACATAGAAGAAAGAAGCAAAATAAAGAACTGATCCAGTTAAATGAAGCATACAAATTTATTGAAATATTCCGCATCTGTAAGTCATAGTGTCAACCAGGCTACATCTCAACAACCAAGCTCACAATGTTGTTTGCCATTGGCCAAGCTTACCCAGTTTTTGTCACATGGCTCTAGCATTGTGACAAATTTAGCATCTGTAAAAGGCTTTTATCTAGTTATTTAATAGTTTAATATTCAAGGCTAGATTTTGGAGTATTAACTTTTTCCCTGCCTTTGGATTCCATTTTTTGTTTAGAGTTTTTTGGACACATCTGCATATATAATATTTTATGATTTCCTTCTTGGCATGGCAGCAACTTAATACATTTAAGCATGTTGACATTGTCAAGATGACCTTCTGAAGTTCAAACTGAGCATCACAATGCGGAAGAAAGGTGATTTAGGGGACTTTGAACATGGAACAATTGTTGGTGCCAGATGGGCTGGTCTGAGTATTTCATTAATGGCTGATCTACTGCCATCTCTAGGGTTTACAGAGAATGATCTGAAAAAGTGAAAATATCCAGTGAGCATCCGTTGTTGATGCCAAAGGTCAAAAAAGAATGACCAGATTGGTTCAAGCTGATAGAAAGATAACAGTAACTCAAATAACCGCTTGTTACAACCAAGGTATGCAGAAGATCATTTCTGAATGCACAACACAATGAACCTTGAGGCAGCTGGGCTACAACAGCAGGAGACCACACCAGATGCCATTCCTGTCAGCTAAGAACAGGCAACTGAGGCTACAATTCACACAGGCTCACCAAAATTGGTCACTGGAAGATTGGAAAAACATTTCCTGGTTTGAAGAGTCTTGATTTCTGATGTGACATTAGGATGGTACAGTAAGAATTTGCCGTCAACGACATGAAAGTATGGATCTAGCCCGCCTTGTATCTAAGGTTCAGGCCAGTGGTGGTGTAATGCTGTAGGGCTGTATTTTCTTGGCACACTTTGGGTCCTTTAGTACCAACTGAGCATTATTTGAATGCCACAGCCTACCCAAGTATTGTTGCTGATCATATCCATCCCTTTATGGCCACAGTGTAGCCCTCTTTTGATGGCTAATTCCTGCTGGATAACGTGCCATGTTACAAAGCTCAAATCATCTCAAACTGGTTTCTTGTACATGACAATGAGTTCACTGTGCTCAAATGGCCTCCACAGTCAGTTTTTTTGACTACTGTATATATGATATAGCCTCTCGATCTTGACTGCTTGTCCACAACTGTATAATTCAGCAGAGGCTGTTAGTTGTTTGTTCTCTGCTATTGATGCTCAATTTCTGTGCCACGGGTGCTTATATTGAGAGGTATTGCCATATCCTCACTATTCATTTTCTCCCAGTGCTCCAGTTTTCTGTCACCCACAAAAATATTAGGTTGAATTGAAACTCAAATCTGCATGGTGTAAATGAATGTGGATGTGTGAGTTCCTGCCTTTCACTTCATGCTTACTGGATGCCTAAAACATGTGGGTTTAGAAAATTAATGTATACTTGTAGCTAGGGTGGGCAGTGCTTCATTTTTGAAAGCAATAATCAAGTAATATTCAATTAGGATTCCAAAAATGTTATTATAGGTCTATAAAAAAATGTCAGATCCTGTAAGAGGAATATCAGAACCTGCCAAAATTATCTTTATGAGCCTTAAGATAGGCAACATTGACAGATGGCCCTTAACAGCTACAGCAAGGTTTCCTGCAAATAAAAAATGTAATGGTCACCACTCCAAAAGTTGCTGCCGCCGCTGCCACTTTTGCTACAAACACAAATGCATGAATTGCCACCAACTTGCTAGGTAGATCAGGTGATGAAGATTATGTGTGACCTTAGATTTATGATATACTGTGTATTGTTTCTTTAAAATGCAGAATCCTACTGCAACTTTATTTCATCTTAACATTCCTCTCATGATGACCATAAAACCAACCATGTGTATTTTTTGTAAATGACATTTATTATTAAGAAGAAAGAAAAAAAAGACACAATGACTTATTAGTACAGTATTTTATTAAACTAGTTGTTTTGGTTTCATTAAGATAATTGTTTAAAAAATTAAAATTGGTTTTACAAAATTGCTCACCTGCAAAGAATACATTTCTTTTGAATATGAATGTGGATGCAGCATTGTAGCTACAATTTCAGAGCCAGATAAGAACAGCCATACAATACGCCTCAGCAATTTCAGAATTGATTTCAAAGCTGGGTAAACATTAACAACAAAACACAACGTGACAATTTATTGAATTTGTAAGTAAGCGTTTCCCATGAAATACAAAAAACGTGTCAGTGTGCACTTATTTATTAAGTATGTATAATCTATTTCTTAATTTGTTCATCTATAAGGGTCATATTTAAATTATTATTTCACCTTTATTTATTAATAGAAAGTATTTTTAAAGGAAAATTCCTTTTGGTGTTTATTTATTTTTATTTATTACGTGTTGATTTATTTATGTCATTAGTGTTTATTATTAACTTTATTAAAAGGTAATTGGGAAAATTAATTTTTCTGTGTTTTTGTAATTGCCCAGTTAGTACCATGGAATACAGTGTAGTAATAATCATTTAAGTAAATGTTCTGAAATACCAACATATAATGGAAATGGTCATGTGACCAAAACAGTGTTGATTTTCAAAGGAGACCCCCCTCCTCTCTCTAATGGGGTGTCCCCTCTGCTACATGAAGTTACTTTACAAAACACCAGTATGAGTGCCTGTCTTTTGAAATCAGTTTATAGAAGGACATGTTGAGCTGCCTGTGACTAGAAGTTGGCAGCAGATAAGAGGAACTGGGATTTTTCTTGGTTTAGATCAGGTTTCTTCAACTTTTTTTACCGTGACCCAATCTTGCCCTTTTTAGTGTCTTCAAGACCCATTCCTTGTTGAAGTTTGAGACGACTCTCGGAGTTATCTTTGGAGTGATCATTGGAACAATGTCAATAGCTTAATCAACCTGCAGAGAACCCACCATGACCCATTTTGCAAATTGTCTGTGGTCTGTTACCATTAAATACAAAAGCAGCTTTCAACCCAACGGTGGCAACCTGCAACCCATTTTGGGTTGTGACTAATAGTATAAGAAACCATACTTTAGAGAAATTGAACCCTTTGTGATTTATGACTTCATTCTGACTCTTTCCAATGTCTGTATTGACATCTTAGAAGGTGAAATGACTGTGCTTGTTTTATATAAAAGAACCATAACATGACATTCATGTTTCAATTTTCATATCAATCACATTCAGGTCTATAGATTGCTTCAGCCTCAGCAAATACGGTAGTATTAAGCATAAATCAGGAGCCAACCCTTAAATATGTCATAATCAATCACAGAGCCCACTTATGCACAGCCCCACATTCATTCATACAAGGTTAAACTAGAATCGCCAATTAGTGCAGTAAAAATGTGTTTGTGATGTTGGGAAACAGGAGTACCTGGAGAAAAATCCATGAAGGCACCAGAAGAATGTGTAAATTCTACAAGATTTGTATCCAAGATTCTGGATCTGCAAAGCAGCAGGGCTTTGCCCTTCAAATAAAAGCAAATTATGTATTAAGAAATAAAAATTTAATGGCAATGATAATCCAGATCATAATTGGGATTTCTATTACTAATAATGATTTACAGTAGTTCTACTTGTAATAGGGCTACATAAACATTATGCTAATGTCCAGTTTATACATTTTTTTGATGCTGTACTTTTGCATGAATAGAAATTTATGAGTAAAGTTTCATAATTACAGTATTAGACAAGAGAATGGGACTAGACAGTTTTTGCTCTTTTTGGGAGAAGGTTGCCGTGTCACTTTAATGTCTGTTTCATGTCATATTTAGTTAAGCATAGTGTTTTGCAGAATATAGTTAGAAGATGAAGAGTATTGAGTTATCTTTACAAATGAAATCCAAAATGGATGTCCTTTTGCTATATCAATTGCACAGCAAGACAGGTTAGTATTAAGAGAACGGCTCTTTTATCATTTAGGTTAATTTACATATAATAGCCAGGAAGCATTTAACTTACACTATTGAGCACACACATATATGGTACAATTCTAGTAACACCTTTCTACTCTCTGCCATTAACCTCCTTAGTGTTGTGTTTACCTCAGGGAAAACAAGCCAAACACACTGAATTTTTGTAACAGAAACACATAAATGTCTAAATATCAATATAAATACAATAGAAAACATATATATGGTGTCTACTGCTCTACTGATTCAGATTTAGAACATGTCCTTCATGTCGTATGTTTTAAGACTGTCACCAACACACAGCTTGGTGTTAGAATCAGGACAGTACACTTTTCTTATATTTATTCTGTTGCTTGCACATGAGAGAATGTTAGTGCCTGACCTGCACGATTGACACCCCTTGTGTTATTGCAGGCTACCACAATGCACAGCTTATGAATCCCACATTTCCCCTGACACAAATATCTAATGTCTTGCTTGTTCTTTCACCTGATCACAATTGTTTTGCCTTTTTGTGACACAGTTACTCTCGCACCACGGTGAAGTTTCAAACAACCAAATTCACCAGGCATATCATGTTGGTTTGGCCGTTTCATGTATCAGTTTCACTTTCCATGTCAATGTCTGATGACCAATTCACATCATCATCATTAGTGCTTGATTTGAGCGATGGTTCAGTTTCAGTGTGCACTGAAAAGTACATTGCAGGTTCAGAAAGGAGGGTTTGAGCAAAGCTTGATATTATGAATTTTTTAAGAGTGTCTCAGTTATTTATGTATGTCTTTATATGGTAATATCTATCTGTATTTATAGTGTGTATATCTGAGTTTCAGTTTAATGTTACAGTAGTACCTTTTTCCCTTTAATATATATTCACAAATTATTTTTCATCAATTTTGTTGTTGTTTTCACTTCTTGGCAAGAACTTTTTAATAAAGTTTCATGTTGGTCAAATTCACTCAGGCTCCTCTTGGGGCTGGGAGTGTAACATCTAAGTCAGTAATTAGACTGTTTTGTTATGAAGTTTTATAAATGAAAGCTTGGTGTTAAACACAGTCTGAGGCTGTTTCCTAACTCACTGCACTGCTGTTTGGACTGACTTTGACTGTCTATGCCGGAGTATTGTTTATGGACTACAGCACAGCATTAACAGTAATATACCATAAAAGCCATCTGCTGCACCTACTGTAGAGTTTGGGCTTTTTAACTGGCACACCTCAGGATGTGCAGACTGTGGAGACATCAAAACCTCCATTTTCAGCACAGGCGCCTTCAAGTTAGTATGCTGAACCCTCCACTGAACTCCTTATTTAACGCTGACTGTGCAGCCAAACACATCTTTAGTTATAGCATTAAATTTGTTGATGACACCACCATTGCAGTCTGATCATCAACAAAGATGTGTGAATCTGTTCATTAATGACAATAAAACCAAGGAGCTCTTTGTAGACCTTAGGTAACAGAAGGCAGATCACACTCCATTTACACCAGACAAGATACTGTGTGTGGTTCAGCAACTTTAAAGTGTGCACAGCTTATCTTGGCTATTGTATAAAAAGGCTAACCAACACCAAACAGTATCTCTTCAGATGTCTATGGTCTAGCTGGATACCTCAATTGATGCTCTCCAATTTCTTCAAGGGCACAGTGCAGCCTGGCACGTGTGGGAAATTTCAAGTACAATTAAATTGTACTCTGGACACATGGAAATTCATCTGAATTTGATCTTAAATTTCAACCTTAAAAGTTTAGGTAATGGATGGAAGAATGGAAACTTTTCTAGGGTCAGTTAAGTTCTTTGTTACCAGTCAGCAAACAATAAAAAAAGCAGAGGCTATCTTTGTTCATCTTCACATTGCCGATTGCAAAATATGTATAAATAAGTGACAACAAAACTTCAAAAGGGAGAACCAAATGTCTTTGAAAGTAAAACATATACTGTTAAGTATTTGGATTTTTCTGTCTGGTAACAAAACATGAAAAACTTAATTAAAAGAGCTTTACAATTAAAACCATACATTGGTATGCTGTTATGAATATTTTTTTAAATTAATACTCCTGGACAAAGGCAGTAAACATTTTAAATGTAAAAATTATGTTTACCAACTCCTACCACTGGAGGGAGACAAAAACATCATAGAGCAGAGAAGATATTGTGCAGTACAGCAAATGCTACACCACCTTAAATGCAAATTTATAAAACGACAAGTGGACAAACATTTATAGCATATTTTGTTTTGAACATGCTTACATTATCGCATGTCCAATAATGATCATCCAGTGCACAACCACTAAACCTTGGCTTCTATTGGTAGATTTTATGATATCATTTCTCCATTCTTCACATAACATAGATCAAATATACTTTTGGGACAAAGGTTTCAACAAAATGATTATACAGAGCTACTCTCTGCACATTTTAAACAAGGTGCAACTTAAATAACACAGAAATGTGAGACAGCATAATACAATACAAAACAATACAATTTATTTTTGCATAGCCCAAATTCACACAAGAAGTGCCGCAATGGGCTTTAACAGGCCCTGCCTTTTGACAGCCCCACAGCCTTGACTATCTAAGAAGACAAGGAAAAACTCCCAAAAAAATCCCCCTAGGGAAAAAAATGGAAGACAGACCCCGTTCCTGGTAGGCTGGGCGTGCAGTGGGTGTCAAAAATAGGGGGTAAATACAATACAATACACAGAACAGAGTCACAAATAATCCGCAATATAACAAATACAGAGCAGAATTCAACAGCAGATGATATTACATAATATGATTTGGATTTGTTCAGAGTCCTGGAGACTTTGGCCATCAAGCTGCCTCCCCCTATTGGCCATTCCACAGCTGAGTCAGTGCTGGGCCGGCCAATCTAATAAAAGGACCCCTCTACCCAATGATTCCTGCCATCCTCCATCAGAGGCAACTTTACCTTAGGCAGGCAAAACAACTTGACAGTAGGGAGGTGGCACCAAGTGCTACATTTGAGTACAGAGAATAGAAACAGAATAGGTAAGGGTTAGTAACAAAGTTTAACTATCATATTACTTATGTTTTAGTGTTAATGACATACAACAGTCTGTACAGTTAATCAGCAGCTCTAGTCAGGATATGCTAAATTGAAGTAGTGAGTCTTCAGCTGGGATTTGAAAACTGAGACCGAAAATGCATCTCCTATAGTAGCAGGCAGACCATTCCACAATTTAGGGGCACTGTAACTAAAAGCTCGACCTCCCACTGTTATTTTATTAATCCTTGGAATCATAAGCAGACCGGCATCTTGAGATCGTAATGTATGCTCTGGTTTGTAAGCTTTGATAAGTTCAGACAAGTATGCTGGACCTTGGCCATTTAAGGCTTTATACAGTATGTTAAAAGGAGGATTTTGAAATCTGCCCTAAACTTAACCGGGAGCCAGGATTTAAGAACTGGAGTTATGTGTTTGTATTTTCTTGTTCTTGTAATAATTCTTGTGGCAGCATTTTGGATTAACTGGAAGCTGTATAAAGAACAGTTTGAACATCCAGTGAACACTGCATTGCAATAGTCAATCCTATTAGGAATTAATTCATTTCTCAGAATCCTGCTTATTTAAAAAAATGCCTTAATTTCACAAAATTTTTAAGATGGAAGAAACATGATTTATACAAATTTGTAATGTGCTCTTTAAATGACATGCTAGAATCAAAGATAACTCCTAGATTGCGGGCTGATTCAGTAAAATTAATGGTGATTCCAACTGAATTAAATGATGACAAAATATTGTTGTAATCAATAATTAACTTCTCTGTTTTATCAGTGTGTAAAGGAAAGTAGGGTTCATCCATCAACTCATTTAATTCACTAACACAACTAATTAAAGACAACCTCAGAGAAATTTGATTTGGTCTAAAAGAAAGGTATAGTTGGTTGTCATCTGCATACGAGTGAAAATTAACATTATGTTTTCTAATGACAGATCCCAGTGGAAGCATGTAAAGTGAATAAGAAAAATGACAGTAAAATACACTGATTCTGAGCTCTGAATTGTATGTTTAACTCTGGTGGCTTTAGAAGTTAGGTCAAGGTTTTATTACGCACATAGCTAATCTAGCCATCAGCATCAGACTTAACACTAGAATTACCAAAGCCTATGAAAAAACTTGTAAATCCGGCCCACCTTAAATCCCTTCGCACTTTTCCGTCAGTGTCTTTAGTCTTGTAAATGTGCCGATCAAGACAAGCAGCAAGCAGCCTATTGTTCCATCCCCCCACCGCCATAGAATGGCCACAATGTTCTCCCAGTTCCAGCCTTCATTATCTGGGAGTGAAGTGCTGGAGTTTTAGAATGGAAATAATAGATCGTTATTTGGAACACATGCATTTAATGTCTGTTCCATTTCTACAATAATCTGTGTAAACACATCGCTAAAACAGAAACGTTTTTCATATTTTAGTAATTAATGACAAAATGTAGACATAAACTATATAATTTGTAAAGCCTGAAGTGCAAAGATCAAATAAAAACACTTTCACAAAAGGTTCAAGAATGAAACAACAGTTTCCGTGGCGCAGAATACAGTAAGTATTGCTGACTTATAATCAAGAATTCCTGACTGCCTCGTATATTTACCGTTTTGAGTAGTGAGCTGCTCTTATTGTTAATATTGTAAAATAAACACATACATTTGATTTGCGTCTGTAACAACCACTGTAAATGTGTAGCACTTGTAAAAGTTACCATTTTGTTTTTCACTTTTATTCTCTCAGTCATGATCACTATACATACTACCGCTCCTCTGCAAGGTGATCCATGAACGCTCTTCTTTTTTCAGTGGACCCCGTACATGCCTTGCACAGTACATGTGCATTGATTGTCGCCAGGTCAAGCTTGTTATAGCACAAGGCAACCGGCCACCTACGTGCTCCTGCTCGCACTGAATAAGCTCACGTCTTGTGGCGCATGCTGTCAGTGCAGCACCGGGAAAAAAAAGAAAGACAAAAATATATGTGACATTTTGAAGAAATCATTTTATGACCTGAATAGTACCAATCAGAAAACATCATCTAGTGCGATGATGTTAGTACATGCAATATTATTTGAAAACAAACACCGTCAAATCGGGTGTAAATTTATGCTGGCGCTGTAAGTTAGGGTCAGATCAGAAGGGGAGAGACAGCGTGAACATTACTGAGAGGGAAAAAGCTAACTTTTACAAGTAACATAAATTTACACCTGATCTGTTCATTTTCTGGACTATTCTGAAGTGGCCTTCTATGAGCTCTGATTTGAATTCTGTCAAACATCTATGGAAAGAACTGAAACATGCAGTCTGGAGAAGGCACCCTTCAAACCTGGCACAGCTGGAGCAGTGTGCCAAACTACCTTTTGACAGATGCTGAAGACTCATTGAGAGCTACAGAAATCACTTATTTTGAATAATTGCCTCTAAAGGTTGTGCAACAAAATATTAGGTTAAGGGTCCCATCATTTTTGTCCATGTTATTTAAATGTGTGTTATTATTTGAAATATTCTGTTGAATCAAAACACTAAAACCAAGTTTAATTTTGGTTAAATACAGAATAAACAATGATGGATGCCAGACTTTTGTCAGTTTCAAGTTATTTCAGAGGCAATTGTGGGTTCTTATTTTTTCTTACTGTATGTATAATATACATTCATTTATTAATCAACATGTTATATTTTTTTCTGTTACTGACATTGTGGAATTATTTAGATAGAAATTCACTTTTTGAATCTAGAATGTCCATTTATGCACCACTGAAGAGCAGATGTAAAGATGACATATCAATGGACAGTCCTACTTCTAGTGTTTTGTCTACATCCTCCATATGTGCTGTTAATTACAAGAACAGATTACACACCATTTACAGCAGTGAGTAAGTGAAACAATAAATTTTATGCTGTACATTTCTAAACCTTCCTGCCAAACTGATTCTGTCCTCTCATTTCTCTGTAAATATTTGTTAACTTATGTTAATCATTTCTCCTCTTGACATGAAGCTTTCAAAAACCTTCTTACATTTTTGGTCCAGGCTACAAATAGAAGACTTTGAGGCTGCATCTTTACTCAGAGGATTGACGATGCCTGAGAGAGTTTCTTTTGAAGATTAAAGTCTTCTTGGCCTCTATATATTTATATCTTTTACTTCAAAGAAAGAACCTACACCACCTGTCCAGCTGGGCAATACATCATATGTTTTAGCTGTCAGATGTACAGTTCTGCAGTGATGGCTATTTAAAGTACGATAGTGCACATAAATGCAGTAGTAAATTGAGACTGATTAATTATTTCAAAAATAGTAATAAATAAATGGTATTTTTAAAATGTTACATTTTTTTAATGTTTAATTGACTATTTTTGTATTTTACATTAAAGTTTTAAAATGGTACCATCAGAGGGCAGTAATTAACCTTGTAATGCAAATAAAGTGCAACAAGATGCTATCATATGATAAGGTGTGTGGAAGAAGTATATGGAAACAATTAAGTGAAAAGAACGTATTATTCAAAAATTAAGTGAATTCACAGGTCTGTGTGGATTATACGCTAAATCACTTCATAGCTGCACACAATTTTAACAACTAATAATAATAATAATAATAATAATACATTTTATTTATATAGCGCCTTTCCCATGTAATCTACAAGTTCCCCCATTTCTCATTTTTTTCTTCTTTCCAATGGCTTTTTTGTACAATGTATATTGCAGGAAATGTATCTTTTGTAATATTGTTGAAAAATGAAAAGAGGTTAGATAAATACTGTACTATTAGTGAGTTTTACCACAGTTTATTTCTAATACCTTCATTATACCCATTTTTGCCAATCACTATGATTTCCGATTTTTTCTTATTTAGTTTGAGAAAATTACTACTCATCCATTCAGAAACACAAGTAAGACATTGGGTCAGTGAACCAAGAGAGTCAGGGTCATCAGGCGCTATTGATAAATACAGTTGTGTATCAGTTGTGTATCATCAGCATAGCTGTGGTAGCTCACATTATGCCTTGAGATAATCTGACCTAAGGGAAGCATGGAGATTGACAAGAGAAGTGGACCCAGAATAGATCCTTGTGGAACACCATATAGAATATCATGTGTCTTTGAAGTATAATTACCATAACTAACAAAGAATTTTCTACCTGTTAAGTAAGACAAACCAATTTAAGGCACTGCCACAGAGGCCCACCCATTGACTAAGGTGCTTTCTAAGAATATTGTAATCAGTGGTATCAAATGCGGCACTCAAATCTAAGAGGATGAGAACAGACAAGCGGCCTCTGTCTGCATTTACTCACAAGTTTTTCACTACTTTAACTAGCACAGTTTCTGTACTGTGATTGGTTCTAAAACACAACTGAAACTTGTCAAAAACAGCATGTTTATTCAAGTGATCATTTAGCTGCATAATGACTGCCTTTTCTAGGATTTACTTGAGAAAGGAAGGTTAGAAATAGGTGTAAAATTTTCTAAAACAGAGGAGTCAAAATCATTTTTTTTGAGCAGGGGTTTAATAACAGCAGTCTTAAGACAGTCTGGGAAGACCACATTATCTAATGATAGCACATTAGATACTTCTTTGAAAAAACTTATTGGTACTGGGTCAAGGATGCAGGTGAAGGGTCTCAGTTGAGAAATTATTTTATATAAATTGGGTAAATCTATCCTGGTGAAAGAATTTAATTTGCTTAAAATGGAATACCCGGGTTTAAGAGGATCAGTATTGGGGAGGTGTACAGTATTATTGCTAACATGATTAATTTTGTGATTAAAAAATACAGCAAAAGCCTCACAAGTTTCACTGGAAGTTTTTCTGAGATATTCCATTGAGTGACCTGGGTTTAGCAAACGATCAATAGTAGAGAATAAAACTCTCGGATTACTAGCATTATTATTTATAATTTTAGAGAATTATGACCAAATCTAAAGATGGACTGTTGTTGTGTTCTGTTATTTTAGCCTTCAATATCTCATAGGGGATAATCAATGTAGTTTTTCTCCATTTACACTGAGCTCTCCGGCATGTTTTCTTTAAATCAGACACTCTTCGGGTATTCCATGGTGTAACAGTGCTGGAGGATTTTTTAACTGTCTTTTCAGGAGCAACTATGTCAGCAGCAGCTCTCAGTTTAACTTTAAAATTTTCACCTTACTATTTACATTATTCTCACTATTATAGTAAGCATTACAAATAGACTGTTTGCTTAAAATGTTTGTAAACTTTGAAGCTGCAGATGAAGAATCAAAGATGTGTTTTTTAACAATATGCTTTTCATTAATTTTATCTATCAGTATTTCTATATTAAACAAAAATAACTTCATTTTGGAATGGTCAGAGGTGGCTTCAGGGAGACAAATTCCTTTTAATATTGTATACTTCCGTGTAAGACCTGGGAATCCTTCATATTCACAAGTCATTTCAGCAGCATATCTTATAGTGCTAAACTGCACAGAACTGAATAACTACTCTACTGGTGCTTTGTAAGTGTTATTAAGACCAAAAGAAGCCTTTGTTTCGGTTTTGTCACATAACACTGAATAATAGATGCGTTTTTGCAGAACCTATACTAAATCATTATGTCCTTTTCCCAGTTTGATTTTGCCTTTGCTCAACTAATACAGGGCAGGACACAGACCCCCATGGTTAGCACTTTTGCCACAGAGCACCAGAAACGAGCCTGAGTCTCTAGTCTCTAGTGACTGTCTCTGTGGATTTTTAATATTGTCTTTACTGTACATCAGTGTGGGTTTTTGTCAGGTATTCCGCTTTTATCCCAGATTCCCAAGATGCACAAGAAAGATTAACTACAATTTGAGGACTACAGCACAGAATTTCTATGCATTTTGCTACACCACCAACTGACAAGGTTCCTACAGTTCTACATTATATTAGATACACACAACTGTGGTCATATATTTGCTTATACAGATATGTTTTGTTCAGACAATAATATATGAAACTGTAAATATTAGTCAATTGGTGTTGTGAGAAGCCAAGCAAAACACCTGTAACTGGCTAACTAAAAAGCTTGCATATTGTAATCTTTTTAGTTAGCCAATAAAAGATGTCATTTTGCTTGACTTCTCACTACATTCATAATGGCTATCACAGTACAACACCCTAGTATACACCCTAGTGTTAATACTCAGTGATTACGTTATTTATAATCCATTTCTAAAAGGCAGAAAAACAGAAATAAAGGCCCACAAAAAGAAAATTAATTTTGTCATTTTTTTAAACATTTTATTAGTTTTATTAAAATCAAATAACATTCCATACAAGCAAGTCAAGTTTAACAAAACTAGGTTTGAAACAAATCAACCCCCACCCATGAGAAAGAGAGCTAGGTCAGCAGAGTAAAACTTTCATAATTGTAAAAATATGTAGATAAATAAATAAATAAAAATAAATAGAAGAAAAAAAGAGATGAGAGAATTTGCTTCCTCAAGGCATTAAATGCTTATTCTAAACTTTTATTGGTCAAATCCTGCCAGGTTTTGAAAAAGTTTTGTACAGATCCTCTAAGTGAGAATTAGATTTTTTCCAATTTTAGATAATATATAATATCAGTTACCCACTGACTAAAAAACAGGTGAGTTAGAATTCTTCCAGTTGAGCAAAATAAGGCTACGTGCCAGTCATTTTACATTGTCTTGGCAGCACTCACCTTTTGGAGTCTGGGTGGGTGGCCAATGAGGAAGATGTTGTGTAAGATTAAAAAAACAACTCAGGTCTGAATTAGTCTTTGTCAGGGAAAAGTTTCTATGTGAGTTTTGTGAATGTTTCCGAGTTTGCTTTTCCGGTACTTTCTGTACAATTTGTTTCCAGCATATTCACAAAGTCAACAATGAGATAATGACAATTCTGTTAATTTTGTTCTCTATAAGAATTTATATATAAAAAGTTCTTATTTAATGATAAGATTTTTTCCAAAGACTTTTAATCTGTTTGAATGTTTCAGGATCTTTAGCTATACAAAGATAAAAGGTGTGTTACAGATTATACCATTTTTCTGTATGCTGATTGGTGCAACTAATGTCCTCCATTTCTTAATGGTGTTATGCAAATGAAGCTAAGTTACTTAAGATTTTTATTCTGACACATTCTTCAGTCTTCATAGAGAACTCATATTAATATGCAGGCTCAATTGGGTTAATGTTATAATAATGAATGTCTTCTCCGGGAACTTTGGTTCTCTCTCATTTCACAATGCAATACAAGTTCTTAGATTGGCTGACAATTTTAATTTGTACTTGTTGGTGTGTGTTTTGTTAAGTGTATTGTGTTACTAGAGTAAAATGTGGATTCCTGTAAGGAAAACGACAACAAAGTGCTTGAAACTGCCAACCTGATAGCTAGCATATCCTGACTTTACATTTTTCCTATTAAGAAATGACGTCATATATAACGTTTAATTTTGTTTTTTGGTCTGTTGTAACAGTTTACATATAACAAGTCTCATTCTGTACATCAAATTTTTTGACAAGATTTTTAATGATTAATTTCTTTGGGACCTTTAGATTTGTCATGTGGTGGGTGCAGCAATGCGCTGTATCAGCACGTGCTCCTAACCTCTCTCTTTCTCTCTCTCTCTAGATGTTATTTAATGGGCGAGTTGTATTGTTAGAATGTAACTTTTATCTAAGTGCTCATTGGTGGAATTGAAATGTTTACCTGCTACTATATGTAAATGAACCTTAATGATAAAATGAGCTGTTCTCTTAGGACTAAGCAGACTTGCTGTGGAGGTCTTTGCTGCTCACATCGTGAGACTCCACCAACTGGTGTAAATAAAGGACATGTTCACGATGACCTGGGACTCTTTTTTATTTAATAAATGTTTTCAGCAACAATCCCCCACCCTGTATTAAAAATAAGGTGAGTTCTGTAAGTGAATGTATAAAGTATAAAAACTTAAAAATACTAGGATATTGACCAAAAATTTATGGAAAATATCTGCATAGTGCAGAAACCATAATGCATCTTTATTGCTTGCATGTGCTTTTTAATGTGCATTTAGGGAGAAAGGTTTATTAGTGTTTTAAAATCCTATTATCCTATCCTATTAATTAAAATTATTTTTCTATTATTAAAAAATTAATACATTCTGACACAATTTTTGGATGTGCATATTTAGGACTGAAATGTAAAATTTACAGGTACTTTAAGCATATTGAAGTAGGTGGGAGGAAGAAAAATATGTACTTTATTTATTACGTATTTAACCTCAGAAGACAGGTGAACTAGCCCACTGCAATGTCTGAATCAGGGAATTGACAGTTCATAAGGTCTATTATAAATAATTGTATTTTTAATGTTGAAAATACATTGACTGGAGCTTTGCAGCTTAAGTTGCAAATTCATTTTACACCACTAGGAGGAGTAAAACTCCATCCTCCCCTTCATTCATGTTTGTCTTTGTGTTTAAGCAAAGGGTGCTTCATTACCTTGTGTGTGTGTGTGTGTGCGTGTGCGTGTGTGTGTGTGTATGTGACACTTGTATGAATGGGAATTTCATTTACAGATTTATTTTCTATCATTAAACTGTCTACTTAAATTGTTGTTGATTGCAATTGCTGTTATTGATTTCCATTTAATATTACATGAAAATACAAAGTAATTGCTTTTCTTTAAATATTTGACAAATCCTAATTTAAAAAAATGTCAAAGCTATTAGATTTACTACATGGAGGAGCAACAGCCAAATGCGTCCTATCACAGGAAGTGCTTTTCTTTTCCAAGTCTAATGCACACAGACATTATGAAATGTAAAAGATATCTGTCGAGAAGTCTGCTGACCTGACAGAACTGTTTTTATTTTCAAGTCTGTGGTACTATTATGTCACTTTTACCTCTGCAGATGTTTTCCAAGTTCTGTGGGTCTCTTATTTTCACAATCCTTTGCTATACTGTCGAATGTCAGTGTGGCTATTTCCTGAAAATTTAGTCCATAAAGGAGATTAAGCCAATTGGTGAGGTTTTCTTCAACCAAACAAAGGATCAGGGTTTCTAAAGCACATGTGCAGCTGTAATTACACTATAACTGAAATAATATAATGTAATGGTGGTGACAAGTTACATCACGTTGGGAATTTCATTGGTGATGAATCATCAACAGTATGAGCTGGCATCCCATCATTCAAATGAAAAGTATTAATACCAGCTGCTGAGAGTCTACAACAGGCACAAGATTTCATACTATTCCAACTAAAGGATTTCAAAGATATCAGGCTACCTAAAAGAGCAATGACCAGAGCAAGAATCCATTGGGTTGGTGCTGACAAGCAATGCACAGCACTACAATAATCGAGCCACATCCACTGGACATTTATTGTGACATAGGCACGTAACTGGGCTGGTGAGGTGGAGTATAGACTGTCAGAAAACAGCTAATTGCAGCTCATGCCCAATTTCAAATTCTTTGAGCCAAAGATAATGCTGAACTACTGAGCTGCCCAACCCATCTTCTAATCAGAAGATTCCCATCTTCGACAGTCTAATCTCAGACTCACTTCTATAAACACATCTTTTGTGCTGAAATGCATTTATTATTTTTCATTTAGAATAAATGGGGTAGCGGTGTCACCCGAAACCTTAATCTTGTCTTTGTCCTTTTTTACAGACTCCGTTTAGCTAAATACACAGCAAATTCTTTCCTGCCATTTTTATAGGGTATACTGAGCATTACTACCCCTCATAAAAGGATGAAAGACAAATAAGCAATTTGTAAACTAGGAAAGGTGGAGATGTTTAAATGAAGATTGTTATTGCTTGTATAAATGTCTCTTAGTTTTAATGCAAACCCTATTTAGCAGCTAAGTAAAATAATCAATATATCCCTCATTATCTGTCACAAGATGTCCTAAGTACATGCATGCACCATGATAGTAACCACACCAGGCAATATCTTTTGCATAATAATGCAACACTTTTGTGAAATAACACAATAATTATTGTGAAATAATGCAATCATTGTTGCAAAATAGCACAATTCTTTTGTGGAATAATGCAGTATATTTACAAAATAACGCCATAGTTTTTTTTGTGTGGCAATAATAAGCTTCTGTATAATGCAGATAGACAGTTTCAGATTATTTATTTCTAAATGTTAAAAGCACCAACACATAGAATTTCACTTTGTTAAAAGCATAGAGTAAATTATGCTCTTGAAATGTTCTCTGAGTATTTGTAATACATGCTGGAAAAAACCACGCATACCTGCTTTATTGTTCCTGTACAAGCAACTTTTCTCATGGAAATCATGTAACCCAGAGAAGCAGGATGGACAACAACCGAGTTCAATATATTTAAATGTCAGAAGGATAGCGTATGCTTTCTACAAAAATATTAGAAGCACCCATAATCTTCTTACACAGTGTCTCAAATCATCAGTGAACAACGCTAAAATTAAACCAAAAAAACAAGAAAATAAAATTGTAAAAGTCACATCTCAGTATGAAACTTGGAACATGACAATAGGTATTATGTGTTCTCCAAGGAAGAAGTGATGAACTATTTACAACCAAAAAAAAAAAACAAGAATGATTACTATATAACAAAAAAAAGTTTTAATTAATACCTGCCTAAGACAAGCTGAAATGTACGTAATCAGGGTAGACCTTAACATCAACATCTGCAATGCACCATACAATACATTTGCCTCCGTTATACGCCACTTGGTATGGGATTCATAAAAGCAGTGTTAATGTTTGTGATATGCCATCTGTTGGAATTTCAAATACAATACATTTTATTACTATGAATGTTTGTGATGCCCTCTCTTTTGGAATGACAGAGACATGGCACCCAGACAGACACAGAGACAGACACAGACACATTTATCCTTTTATTAAGGGGCGATACTAGTTAGGCTATTGTGCGTTTCCTGTTTTTTTTGGTTTTAACCTGTGCTCTCCCCTGAAACCTTTGTTAAAATAATATTAACATATGACTTTCTGGTAAAAACCTCTCATATGTTATAATGTTCCTAATTTTGGCTAGCTTAGTAAATTTACCTAAATAACACAAATTATTAAGCAGAAATTATATATGTATATATATGATCAAAATAAATGTCCTTACTTCTCAACCATTCTTCCTAGGTAACCACAGTGACATCTCTTATGTCACTGTAATCGGGCATTCATTTTGGACCCAAATCTGTGGAAGTTGGGGATTGAAGCGATTCCTAATTCTTTAGCTTTAAGGCAATAGGCTCAATGCACACTCTCTTCTGGATTCTGCATCAGCCAGCAGCCTCACTTCCAGCACTGGTATCAAAACAGACTAGCTATGGCGTTTTTCACCCCATTGCTTCAAGATGTATCCAAGATGGTAAGTGACATAAGTCACATTATTCAAATGTTGTGCCAAATGACAGCAGCTAAAAAGGAGAAGGGCTTCAAACTATATGTTTCAAGCTATATCCACAATTATGAACATAAGATCAGGATGTAATTAAAACTTTTGTCTACTATAAATGTACATGGGACAAATATGTGATTATATCAGGCTTCTTTAAGAAAACAGAAATTCAATAATTAGTCACTAAACTTTATTCATGGAAAGATGAATATGTATGAAAGCTTAATATATAATAACATGAATCTGCTGGATATCTTACCTTGTAAAAAGCAAATGTCTAATACTAAAGTGATTTTGATTAATATCTATGCACCTAACATGGACAAATATATTTGCATTTATCTCTAATGTGAACAGTCACAAAATTAAAATGGCAGGAGACTTTAATTGTGTTTTAAATACAGGCCCTGGATAGATCCTCAGCTACAGCAGTGATGACATCTAATACTGCAAAAACAATTACATAGATTGTAATGGATCATAACTTATCAGACTCGTGGAGGTTTTTAAATCCTAACCTAAGAGCATACCCCTTCTTCTCATTCGTAAATCATTGTTACTCAAGAGTTGATTATTTCCTCAAAGACAATATTTTTTTGCCCACTATCAAGTCTATTTTTATCTCTTAACATGCACTTCTGATTATGGAGCTTAACTTACTATGTCCTACACACTCATCTCATAGCTGGTTTCTTAACCCTCTGACTTTAGCTGAGCACTGTACAGAATTCATCTCCACAAAATGATTATTTTCTTGAGACAAATGCATCCTCAGAGGTCTCAGCAGGTATATTCTTGGAACATCTGAAGGCATTTTTAAAAGGCCAGATTATTTCATGTCTGCTGGAAGCTCCTGTGGCACTCTATGCAACTATAAATAAGTACTATTTTCCTAATAAAGTACATGTGCAATGCTACTTCTTATTCAGGAAAAGATCCCAGTCGTCCCACTGGAGAAAGACTTTCCGAGACAGAAGTTCATAAAGCTTATGAAACCATTTCTGGACAAAGGGAGAATTGTAACAACAGCAGCTTCCACCTGCAGCTAAAGTCACTTCAGTACACATATACTTTGTCAGCATGCCCTTGTCAATCAAACACAGGAAGCTCTACAGTTTGCTTGTGACTTTACACTGTAGGAAGATAAATAAATAAATAAATCTAGGTAAATAACATTCGATCTGGCTTTTATATAAGTAACATACTGTATAAATGTTTTTTACGTAAAGACCATCATAAAACATAATCACAAACAGGACTTTGCACAATATGTTCTGTAAGCCGTGCTGCTTCGTTAGAGGACAGGTGTGGGGGAGACTGACTGGCAGAATGATGCCTGACCTGTTTCTGCATCCAAACGGTGCCATCTTTGACCTGGTGCAGCTGCGTTGTTCTTATGTGTGAGTGGATGTTTTGTGCGGGGAGATCTTCTGTTCTGTTTCTCCAATGTAGAACCCTCATCCTCATCTGAGTTCACCTCTGTTATAGCACGTCTTTATTTGAAAACTAACAGTGTCAGATTGGCGGGAGCATGAACGTGACTGAGAGAATGAAACTGAATTAAAAAGAAAAAGCTAACTTTTACAAGTACCATATATTTACACTGGCTGTTACAGACTCAAATCAAATGTATGTTTTATTATATAACAGTAAGAATAAGAGCAGCTCACTACTCATAACGGAGGCATCCAGGATTGAACCGCGAACATCTTGATTACAAGTCAGTAGTTCTTACTGCTACACCACCAAAGCTGTCGTATTAGGAGCATGTCAATGTCACACCCTAACGCAAGTTATTTTTCTGCAGTTATATTCTTGAATAAAAGCGCACTTGTTTTGTTATACTTGTACCTTTTGTGAAAGTGTATATTTGATATTTGGACTTCATACTTCACACATTATACACTTCATGTCTACATTTTGGCAATTATTACTAAAACATGAAAAACATTTCTGTTTTAACGATGTTTCTGTTTTTACATAGATTGTTGTAGACATGGAACACACATGAAATGTATGTATTCCAAATGACAATATATTATTTACCCTCTACAACTCCAGCAGTTCACTCCATGATAAACACTGAGCGAATTGAACTGCAGTGGTGGGTGGGGGGATGGGATAGCAGGCTGCTTTCTGCTTGTGTTGATCGACACATTTACAACATAAAAAACGCTGATGGAGAGGTGCAAAGGGATTTAAGGTGGGCCAGGATTATGAATTTTTTCGTAGCCTTTGGTAATTCTAGTGTTAAGAAAAGTTCTGGTTAAAGCTTATATATCTTGTTTCATTCTTTAAGTTTGCTGATACAGTTGAACCATTTCTAAACAGCGAATGGGGTAGTCAGTTTCACCCAAAGTTCTTGTCTGTGTGAAGTATAAATTTGGCATTACAACATAGCAGCATGCTTGACAGAAAAACTCAGGTACAGTACCCAATGCCACTGCATACTGAGATCACTTCCAAAACTGGGAGTTAAGAAGCCCATCCTTCCTCAAAATTCTGATCATGATCAGCTCACAATCAGCAACCAAAAAACTCCAACATATTTCACAAGCTAGCTCTTTTCTTGAACTGTTGTTCCAATCTTTGTTTTAAGTCAGGTTTTGTTTACCATCTCCCACATACAGAGCCTGCTGTAGAAGCATGGGTAATAATTCCAAAAGGCATTCTGTGGTAGAATAAGGGACAAAAACCAAGATATTTTGTCTGTGAAATCATTTCAATGTGTTAAGCTATTGCCAGAATCCCATGAAGCAAACTAAAGCTGCAGAACTTTGGTAATTTTGGGTAAACACAGATACAATTTTTCATTATAAGAAAAGACAGGTTTGTCAATCAGAATTTAACCTCTTGACTACTGAGGAAACAGAACAGCTTATCTTTAAATTGCAACATCATTATTATGAACATGGTGAGAAGGCCAATAAGATCTTAGCCCAACAAATCCACAATCAGGAAGTCTGCAATGCAATAACAGATAATTACCGACACAGAGTTAAAAATGATTGACCATAAACATATAACATACACATTTAGATACTACTATAAGTTCTTATATTCTACTCAGTTTAAAGAAGATAAGACACAATCTAATGAGTTTTTTGATGCATTACAGATAACGCAGCTAAATACACTTAGTGCTCTAGAACTGGATAAACCTCTGACACTCTCAGAATTACTTTTCTCCAAGCATTAATTACCATCTTTCCTAAGAAAAAAAAGGACTTACTACAATGTGCATCATACAGACCAATCTCACTTCTGAATAATGATGTTAAGATACTCCCCAAAGTTCTAGCCAGAAGAAATGAGAAAGTGCATTCTGCTGTAATATCACAAGACCAAAATGGATTTATTAAAGATAGACACTAAACTTCTAACCTTCAATGCTTGTTTAATATATTGTATGCACCCATTAAGTCTATCACCCCAGAGATCTTATTATCTTTAGATTCAGAAAAAGCATTTGATATGTTTGAATGGAACTACCTAATCACCACATTGAACAAATTTGGATTCAACCCAAACATATGTGCATGGATCAAACTACTCTATACTAGTCCAGAAGACTCTATTTGTATTAACAAAATTATTTCAGACTACTTTAAACTAGAACATGGTATTCAACAAGGATGCCCCTTATCACCTTTGCTATTTGCAATTGCCATTGAACTATTGGCTGTATAATTTCGAAAGGCATCAGAGATAAAGGGGATTTTCTGAGAAGGACTTGAACAGAAAATATCGCTATATGCAGATGATATGATATTATATATATATCTGACCCATACAATTTCATGCCAGCAGTCCTAAAAGCATTAGCAGATTTTACTCAAAATCAATTTGAACAAAAGTGTGCTTTTTCCAGTGAATTCTCTAGCACATAACATTGTACTGGACACCTTCCTATTTCTCTTAGCAGATCAGTTTAAATATCTAGGGGTAAATATCACAAGTAAATATAAAGCTGTTTTTCAGCAAAATATTGCTGTCTGCATGAAAAAAATTAAACAAGACACAAATAGATGGTCTACCCTCCATCATACATTAGCAAGGAGAATCAACATTGTTAAGACGACCATCCTTCCCAAGCTTCTATTCCTATTTCAAAGCATCTCCATATACATTAATAAATATTTTTTTAAGAAATTATATTAAATCATAATCTCATTTATTTGGAATTCAAACATGCATGCATCCAAAGAGCAACTCTACAACAAACTAAAGCAGAAGGAGGCATGGCACTACCTAACTTTCAATTTTATTACTGGGCGGCAAATATACAAGCTATAAAGATTTGGACATCAACACAAATTGATGAATATATACCAGCCTGGTTTGAAATAGAAATAAAATCTGGCAATACTTCTTTATATTATCTGCTCTGTGCCCCAGTTAATACAAATTATCATCAATGTACAGTGTTAATAATCTAACTGCCCTTCATTCTCTCAGAATGTAGAAACAATTTAGGAAGCACCTTTAAGACAGAGGAGCTTTTATCTTTTGCACCTCTACATGACAATCACCTTTGTTTTATTTAATTTTATTGATTTTATTATCATCATTCCATACAAATAGATCAATTTTTACAAAAAATAGGATTGAAAACAAATCAACCCCCACCCCTGAGAAAGAGAGCCTTGCCAACGGAGTAAAACTTAAAGCTAGTAAAAATAAATAAATTGATGAGTTTAATAGGTGGATAAAGATAAATGGAGAAGAAAAAGAAATGGGAAGAGAATCTACTTCCTCAGTGCTTTAAGAGCTTATTCTAAAATATTATTGATTAGATCCTGCCAGGTTTTGAAAAAGTTCTGCACAGATTCTCTAAGTGCGAATTTGATTTTTTCCAATTTCAAATAGTATAAAACATCAGTTACCCACTGACTTAAAAGAGGAGAGTTAGGATTCTTCCAGTTTAGCAAAATAAGTCTGCCTGCCAGTAGTGTAGTGAAGGCAATCACAGTATGTTTGTCCTTCTCCACTTTAAGCCCATCTGGAAGAACACCAAACACACCTGTTTTCCACCCTCTAAAATATACAGTATTCAATGCTTGGAAAATGTCCTGGATTAAAACACTTAGAGACTTGCACATATATAATGTCTTTGCATCCTACGAACAATTACGCTTCACATTTAACTTGTCATTGACACAATTCTTCCATTACATTCAAGCTAGAAACTTTGCTAAAAAGAACCTGGCCAATTTTCCTCACCTCCCACATTGTTCTATTCCAGAGGAAATATTGATCATTCATGAAGACCCAGATAACATGTCTACAATTTATAAAAATATTTTCAAAGACTCCAGGGTTCATTGGGGAAAAGGATGTGTCACTTAATATTTCAGAAAAGGAGTGGAAGGCAGACATGCATAGAATATCCTCAAGCTCCATATGCTCAAAGCATTCAATCATTCAACTTTAAATCTTTTATTGATTGCATTTATCTCATTTAAAATTGCCCAAAATGTTTCCAGGGCAAGATTCAACCTGTGAACATTGCAATCTAGCTCCAGCCTCACTGGGCCACATGTTCTGGACATGCACCTAATTAACAGCATTTTGGACAAAAATCTTTGAATGCCTATCAGATAGCCTTGGTGTCACAATCCCTGCTAACACATTAACAGCTGTGTTTGCTGTACTATCAGATAGGCTTAAAGTGGAGAAGGAGAAAAAAACTGTAATTACTTCACTATTAGCACATAGATTTATCTTGCTCAACAGGAAGAACCCTACTCCACCAGTTTCAAGTCATTGGGTAACTGATGTCTCATACTATTTGAAATTGGAAAAAAAATCAAATTCTCACTTAGAGGATCTGTTCAAAACTTTTTTTTAAAATATGGCAGGATCTAATCAATAACATTTTAAAATAAGCTTCCATTTCTGGGAAAAGGATACTGTTCCTTTCTTGCTGCTTTTAAAGAGTAGTTTTGGTTGTTGGCACTCCTCTCTTTCCCTTGGGTGGGGGTTGAATTTTGCTTTGGTAAGTTTGACTTGATTCAATGTAATGTTATAGGGTTCTAATTAAAATCAATAAAAAGTAATAAATAAATAGAAAGATAGAGAGATAGATAGAAGAGAATGTCTCTGTCTGAGACAGCAAAACAACTGCTTTATTGTAAGGGTCTCAATTTGTTTCCTCAGCTGGAGGATCTCCTCTCTGAGAGACATATTTTCATCAAGCACTAGGTCGACAACTACTGGATCTGGAGACAAAGTTTAGTCATGGTCCTTGAGGATTGTATCATCCTCTTCCTCACCCGGTGTGTCATCCTCTATCAGTTACTTTCTCCTCTCCCAAACCCCCAGTCTTGAAAGTAGAATAGAGAAATTGTTCCACTCAAACAATGTAGAAAGTGCTCATTTCTTTAATCATCACTGCCCTGTCTCAGACCCTGGCTTGTGAAAATCCTTTTATTTAAAATGCCACCTACAAACTCAGGTATAGGGGCTAACCGTAAAGCTTTCTTCCAGATAGTGACGATCCATTTAAATCAGGTTTCCGTATCAGAGGGAAATGCATGAAAACTATGTACCTTGTTGTACATACTATAAGTTCAACATAAAGGTACACAACAATGTTCAGCTGTACAGCTATCTGTATGATGAACCTTAAACTTCTTTTTCTCAGATATTTTTGCCACTACACAAAAAACATAATTACAGTATGGACAAAAGAAGTGACTGAGCGGGCTGAGATTTCACTTGAAGTACATCAGGACTACCGTGCGCATATACTGTAGCCTATTGCCAACCTTTTGCACCTTCATTGTGCTCTTCATTTTCATAATTTCTTTTTTGGTGCACAATTAATATTTGGATTGACTAAATCTTGTTTTCTTATATATATGAACTTGTTTATATATAAATATATATATATAACTTGTTTTTCTATAACAAACTAGATAAAACATTAATTCCCCTGGCAGGAGCAAATAGCTTTGGTTTTACATTTGATTTTGTCACGCACGTGCGCTTGGGGAGCCGCAGAACGACTCAGGAAGTAGCGGAAACCCAAAAGCCATAAGGGGTTGGCGGGCAACTAACCATTCTCTCCTTATTCTTCCCAGAAAGAAGGAAACGCCGACACCCTGAGCAAGCTCCCATTCCTCCACTTCCTCATCCTCCTACCTGCTGATGACATCACGTTCCCAGAATGCACCGCAACTCATTACCCACGCTCCCCCTGTTTATTCTGGCTCGCCCTATAAATGCTCCCCCATCTCACCAGACTGTTGTTCAGTAATTCTCTGTTAAGAATACTCTGGACTGTTGTGATATATTTTTGCAAACTGTACAGTATACGGGGCCGGAAAACCCCAAACCTTTCTGTGCTGCATTTCTCTTTATTTTACAATTTGATTACATTAATGTTTAAGTTGAGAAATATTTTAACTGCTACTATATAAAGGGAATACTGCTGTTAAAAAGCACCATATTTGTTTAAAGTGTTTGCAAACCAAATACACACAATACACTACTTTTGAGTTCATTATTGAATTTTGCACATAACAATATGATTGTTGTGATTTTCTGTGATTAATCACAGACAATCATGCGATTAATCACGATTAAAAAATTTAATCGCTGCCCAGCACTAGTTATAATACAACCAGATCAAAAGACGTAAGCAGGGAGGCGAGGCTTACTGTTGTTGTGGCTCTCTGGTTGGTTCATTGCTTCTTGGCTGGAGGTGGAAGAAGAGGATTTTTAGTTTGCCCCTCTCATCTCCTTCTCATTTGAAAACCTTTGGTCAGACCCTGGTTGCAACAAGCTACAAGAAAACCTATATAAGTATACAGTATAAGTTTTGTCCAACTGGATTGTGATAGTGATTCTTCTTCTTCTTTCGGCTGCTCCCGTTAGGGGTTGCCACAGCGGATCATCTTCTTCCATATCTTTCTGTCCTCTGCATTTTGCTCTGTTACACCCATCACCCAGCATCTTTAACTCTGCTAGCTCCAGTTCTGTCTTCTGCTTTCTGGTCAGTGCCATCGTCTCCAACCCATATAACATAGCTGGTCTCACTGCCATGTTGTAGACCTTCCCTTTCACTCTTGCTGATAACCATCTGTCACAAATTACTCCTGTCACTCTTCTCCCCCCATTCCACCCTGCCTGCACTCTCTTTTTCACCTCTCTTCCACAATCCCCATTACTCTGTACTGTTGATCCCAAGTATTTAAACTCATCCACCTTCGCCAACTCTACTCCCTGCATCCTCACCATTCCACAGACCTCCCTCTCATTTACACACATTCTGTATTATGTCTTGTTCCTAACTTACCATCATTTCTCTCCTCTCTAGAGCATATCTCCACCTCTCCAGGGTCTCCTCAACTTGCTCCCTGCTATCGCTACAGATTACAATGTCATCGGCAAACATCATAGTCCATGGGGACTCCTGTCTAATCTCATCTGTCAACCTGTTCATCACCATTGCAAATAAAAAAGGGCTCAGAGCTGACCCCCGATGTAATCCCACCTCCAACTTGAATGCATCTGTCACTCCTACCGCAGACCTCACCACTGTCACACTTCCCTCTTGCATATCCTGTACAACTCTTATGTACTTCTCTGCCACTCCTGACTTCCTCATACAATACCACAGCTCCTCTCGAGGCACCCTGTCATATGCTTTCTCCAGGTCTACAAAGACACAATGCAACTCCTTGTGGCCTTCTCTAAACTTCTCCATAAACATCCTCAGAGCAAACATCGCATCTGTGGTGCTCTTTCTTGGCATGAAACCCTACTGCTACTCACTAATCATCACCTCACTTTTTAACCTAGCTTCCACTACTCTTTCCCATAACTTTATGCTGTGCCTCATCAATTTTATTCCTCTGTAGTTACTGCAGTCCTGCACATCCCCCTTATTCTTAAATATCGGCACCAGTACACTTCTTCTCCAATCCTCAGGCATACTATCACTTTCCAAGATTCTATTAAACGATCTGGTTAAAAACTCCACTGCCATCTCTCCTAAACACCTCCATGCTTCCATAGGTATGTGATCTGGACCAACAGCCTTTCCATTTTTCATCCTCTTCATAGCTGTCCTTACTTCCTCCTTGCTAATCCATTGCACTTCCTGATTCACTATCTCCACATCATCTAACCTCTTCTCTCTCTCGTTCTCTTCATGCATCAGCCTCTCAAAGTACTCTTTCCATCTGCTCAACACACTGTCCTCGCTTGTGAGTACGTTTCCATCTTTATCCGTTATCACCCTAAGCTGCTGCACATCTTTCCCAGCTCGGTCCCTCTGTCTAGCCAGTCAGTACAGGTCCTTTTCTCCCTCCTTAGTGTCCAACCTCTCATACAACTCATCATACGCCTTTTCTTTAGCCTTCGCCACCTCTCTCTTCACCTTGCGCCTTATCTCCTTGTACTCTTGTCTACTTTCTGCATCTCTCTGACTAACCCACTTCTTCTTTGCCATCCTCTTCCTCTGTATACTCTCCTGTATTTCCTCATTCCACCACCAGGCTTCCTTTTCCTCCTTTCTCTTTCCAGATGTCATGCCAAGCATGATGTTTCACCTCTTCCCTAAACTCAATCTTGCAGTCTTCCTTTTTCAACTTCTACCATTTGATCCTTGGCTCTGCCCTCACTCTCTTCCTCTTTTTGATCTCCAACGTCATCCTACAGACCACCATCCTATGCAGCTTAACTACACTTTCCCCTGCCACCACTTTGCAGTCTTCCATCTCCTTCAGATCAACTCTTGTGCATAGGATGTAATCTACCTGTGTGCATCTTCCTCCACTCTTGTACGTAACCCTATGATCCTCCCTCTTCTTAAAATACGTATTCACCATAGCCATATCCATTCTATTGGTAAAATCCAATATCCTCTGACCTTCTTCATTCCTCTCCTTGACATCATACCTACCCATCACCTCCTCGTCTCCACTGTTCCCTTCACCAACATGTCCATTGAAATCCACTCCAATCACCACTTTCTGTCCCTTGGGTACACTGTTCATCACTTCATCCAACTCACTCCAAAAATTTTCTTTCTCATCCATCGCACACCCAACTTGCGGTGCATATGCACTAACCACATTCATCATCACACCTCCAATTTCCAGCTTCATAATCACTACTCTGCCTGACAAATCTTTTCACCTCCAAAACACTCTTGACATACTGTTCCTTCAGAATAACTCCTACCCCATTTCTCCTCACATCTACACCATGATAGAATAATTTGAATCCATCTCCGATCCACCTGACCTTACTCCCCTTCCATTTAGTCTTTTGTACGCACAATATATCAACCTTCCTTCTCTCCATCATAGCTGCTAACTCTCTCCCCTTACCAGTCATACTGGCAACTTTCAAAGTTCCTACCCTCAGTTCCACTCTACTTTCCTCCTCTCCTCCTGCCTCCGGACACATCTCCCCCCACTTCTTCTCCTTCTTCGGCCAACTGTAGCCTAATTTCCGGCAGCACCCTGTTAGCTAACAGTACTGGTTGCGGTCGTTGTTAACCCGGGGCTCGACCGATCCGGTATGGAAATTTGTATTGTTGTCCGCATATTGATTTGGCAAAATTTTTCACTGGATGCCCTTCCTGACATAACCCTCCCCATTTATTCAGGCTTGGGACCGGCACGAAGAAACACACTGGTTTGTGCATCCCCTGTGGTTGGGTTGGATTGTGATAGTGATTAAGGGTAATGAATTTTGAAGGGCAATACATTTCAAGAACACTTGAGAGCCCTTTGAGATTCACTGAGTGATTGAATCATTGGCTTTGGAGATACAATTTTAGTCATATTTAGACTTGGAGATAATACATATTATAAGATGCTACTTTTACAGAAGAGGCACAGTGATGACAGGGTACAACAGAAAGGGTAAGGTTCAGTGGGTGGCAGGTACAGAGAAACACCCACACTGGAGAATGAAGATCTTAAAACAGCAATGCAATATACAATATGTTAATGTAAAAGATGGTAAGGATGGAGGGATAGCAGTCAAGTGACTAGATTTATTCAAGCTGACAATTTAATTAACTTAGAACACATTCAGCTATTTAATAAAAATGTATTGATGTACATGTGATGATTTCATAATTTCCTCCTCTTGGATGTATTGAAATACATTAAAATTTATGAATTACTATTGTTTGACATTCCCTAAAAAAATAAATACTGATTTTTAAATAAAAGTTAACATGAGTTTAATTATTTATCAATGTCTATGGGAATTATTGATTTATCAAATAAGCATATGGTTTTAATTGTGCACTTACACCTTTTCCAAACTTGTTTAATAGAATTCAGAGTCACCAGGAGCCAAAATGAACTCTTGATGCCACAGCACTCTATTGCAAAGCACACTCAGTCACACACCAACTCATACTCATACATAACTCCTACTGCATCAACATAAAGTGTGAACCTTTAGTATGTGGAAGTACACGGAAACCACTTATAAAATCAACAAAGAGAGCAACCGGGCCAAACTTTGAAAGCATAATTCTTGAGCTGTGATGTAGTAGAGCTGATCAAGGCACCACCAGTCTGGTCCAGTATAAAAGAGAAATTTATAAATATAAATACAGTACAAGCCCAACTCAGAAAAAATTAATATGGTATGAAAAATGCAAATAAAAACAGAAAGTAGTGATTAGTAAATGACAGTAAATGATCTTTTACCTGAAAACAGCATAACAGCCAATTATCTGATGTTAGAACTAATAAATTTTCCTTTTTTTTTTAAATAAAAGCTTATTTCGATTTTGATACTTGCAACATATTTCAAACGCAGTTTTGACAGTAAAGAACTTACCACTTTGCAATGTTGTTCTTCCTTCTCAACTCACTTAGTAAACATAATTTAGGTACTGATGACACCAATTTATTCAGTGTGTAATTTTTATCCCATCCTTCTTGCAAACAAGTCTTTAGATGTGTAACAGTATGGGGTCTTTGCCAAAATTGGGGATAAGTCAGGACTGTAGTCAGGCCAGTCAAGCACCTGCACCCTCCTCCTATGCAGACATGCCTTTGTAATGCACGCAGAATGTGGATTTGTAGTGTCTTGCTAAAATATACATGGGCGTCTGTGGAAGAGATATTATCTCAAAGTCCTCATATGTCACTCCAATATCTTGTTGTACTTTTCGGCATTAATGGTGCCTTCACAGAAGTGCAAGACACCTTGGCCTGGGGCACTGACACATCCCCATACCATCTCAGACTTAGGCTTCTGAACTTGTAGCAGGTAACAGTCTGGATGGTCCTTTACTTTTTTGGTCTTGAGGACACATCGTTCATTTCTTCTATACAAGGCATGAAATATCAATTTGTTCTACTATAATACATGTTTCCACTGTGTGATGGTTCATCCCAGATGCCTCTGAGGCCAGCAAAGTCAATGACGCTTTGAGACACTGCTAACATATGGCTTCCTTTTTTGCACAGATGTAACCAAGATTTGTGGATGTGACTTACATATTGTGTTACTTGATAGAGGTTTGCCAAAGAACTCCTGTGCCAATGTGGTTGTATCACTAATTGATGAATGACGGTTCTTGATGCAGTGCCATCTGAGGGATTAGAGACCCCAGGCAGTCAATTTAGGCTTGTGCCCTCGCTCTTTACACACTGAAATTTCTCCAGGTTCCTTGAAACTTTCAATAATGTTATTAACACTGTTAAGAGTGAAATACCTAAATATTGTTTTTACATTTTTAAATGAGTTTCTCATGCATTTATTGGCACTCCTTGGCCCATTTTAGCTCCTAAAGGACTTGGCCTTTTCCTGAATGCAGCTTTCATACTAAAGCATGAACACAATCATGTTTAGCATCTTCTGTTTCTAATCACTTCTTGCCCCATCCCATCTTTTTTGGAATGTGTTACAGGCCAGAATAGTTGTATACTTTATGAACAAATGTAGTTGACCAGACTAAACAGTAAATATGTTGTCTTTATACTGTTTGAGATGGATTCCAAGTCAAAGAGAATTTTGAAATCACTTGCTGTTTTTATTTGCATTTTCCATATTGTCCCATCTTTTTCTGAGTTGGGGTTGCACAATTTTAAGGAGTTCAATATGCAGATACTTTGCAAATCTTTAGGAATGTACACCTTGTCTTTGTCATGGTGTCACACCCTACTGGTGTGTAAATGGGATGCTTTACTTTTAAGCACAGTGTAGTTTTTATGTTTTGTTGTGCTCTTCACAGAAATCTGGTGTTAATCCAATTCGAAATAATACAAATAAAGCTAATGCCTACATTCACCTTTTTAATGTTTTCCTTGTTTTTCAGTTATGTTTAAGAAAATTTATTTGGAAACCATACATCTATATACACTGTTTCCAAAATGGTCAGTGAGTGCACATATTGTCACATCTAGCTATCTTAAATATATATGCTGTTTACATCTACCTATCAAGTTCATTTTAGCCAACTACATGTGTTACATTTTTTTTGATAGTTGTGGCCTGACGGGGGCTCTCCAGATCCCTAAACTCGACACAGACAGACACAGGCATAAGTTCAGCAACACACGCAGACTTTTATTGTTTTGTGGGGAACCCTTCCCTAAGCGTTTCCCACAATTCAGCCATAGTTACAAGTATAATAAGAAAAACACACAGCACTTTGTCTTCTTTTCTTTCCTTCACTCTCCTTCTGTTTTCTCCTTCAATCCTCCAGCAAGTTTTATCTTCTCCTTCCTGACTCTGCTTCCTTGACTAACGTGAAGCAGCTCCTTTTATCCTGCTTACCACAATATCTCTGAAAAGGATGTTTAATGATTAAATCCATCAATCCAGGGATGTGCCCATTCCAGCTAGCATTGGGCACGAGGCAGAAACAATCCCTAGACAGGGCATCAGCTCATCGCAAGGTGAATACAAGCACTCACATACACTAGCGTCATTTTAGTGTCACCAAATCTGCATTTCTTTGGAAGGAAACTGGAGCACACTGTGGAAACCCAGCAGGAAAACATGCAAACTCCAGGCAGGGAATACCAGCGACGTGACTCCCTGTGAAACAGCAGTGCTACCGCTCCACCACCGTGTGACCCCCATGTGTGTAATTATTAACAGTATTCATTATTTAAATGAAATTAATTATTTATCTGTAAAATGTAACATACATACTTTAATGCATTTCATCATGAAAGTGATATCAAGTATAAATCTAAGGATTCTAAATGTGCAGAGAGTTGGAATATCATACATTTAATGTGTTCTGTGTGGTGATCTACTGCTGCTTGCCGCTGCTGTCAGGTCAGGAGGAAGTCCCAGAAGCTCGTAGCGATTAAAAACTGGGATGACGTTTACGATGGTCTGCTTTAATGATAAAGTAAACTACGAGGTTAAAGTGGACATTTTGAGATTAAAGCTGAAATTTTCACTTTAATCACAAAATACACCTTTTCAGCATGTCCTTAATTTTTTTTCTCTGTGGCTGTACATTATGTTGCTGTTGTGAAGTTGCAAAAAAAAAAAAAAAAAAAAAAGATGGTATGTGAGACTTTTAAAATGTATCTTGTCATTACGATGGAGAATATGCACCACGAATGCATCTGTATGTCGGCATTTTGCTTCACCACATTGTTCCCATATGGCCCGCATAGCGACTTTCTGTCACAAGTGGATAGTAAACAGAGACTCTGACGTCACATTCCAACTCTTATCACACTGAGCCCCCCGACTTTTTGCTGGTACTGCAACTCACACATGTGTCGCGTTAATTTCTGAAGACCTACTCAGAGGACATGTCAAATGAACACTGGAAATGCGTGGCAGCCATGATGCGTGCGCATACGCGTTCTGAGCGTGAAGTATAAACGAGCCCTTAGAGAGCAGTTGGGACATCACATTGAAGACCAAGAAGAAAGACAAAAGCACTGCAGCCATGGAAAAGCTAAGACATTAGTGAAAGAGACACTTTTAAAAAGACATTTGTTACCATGAGAGTTAAGGCAGTTGATCCTATATTTCTATGACTACTCTTTGTAATAAAGTTTGTGTTCTTTGAAACTAAACCTTGTCCAAAAAACAAAATTGCAGCATTTTTTGTCACCATTCCTCACAATATACTATATATAGTAGATTGAGAAAGTGTTCAGACCGTTTCTGTTTCTGCACATTTTATTGTGTTGTGCTTTTAATATTAAAGGGATAAATTTCCCATTTTTGCCCTACACCTAAGTTTGTAAATTTATTAAGTGTCAAAAACTGAAATCTCTCATTCATAGAAATATTCAAACCCTTTTTTCGGTACCTTTTAGAAGGCCCTTTGCCAACAACTACAGCTTTGAGTCTTCTTAATTAAACCTCTACAAGTTTTGCAATTGTGCATTTGGGCAGTTTATTCCATTCTTCCTGGCAGATCTTCTCAAGCACCGTTAGACTGAATGAGAATGGTCTGTAAACTGCCATCTTCAGGGTTCTTCGCAGATGTCCTATGAGGTTTCTATCTCAGATTTGGCACTCAAGGACAGTCAGAGACTTGTCCTGAAGCCACTCTAGTGTTGTCTGTATGTTTTGAAACATTATTGTGCTGAAAGGTGAACTATGGCCACAGTGAACGGTTGCCTGCACTCTGAAGCAGGTTTTCTTCAAGAACCTTTCTGCTGCATTCATCTTTTCCTCAATTCTGACCAGTCTCCTACTCCCTGCTGCTGAGAAGCACCCCTTTAGAATGTTGCTGCCACCAACATGCTTCACCTTAAGGATGGGGTATTAAGCAGGTGAGCAGTGTCTGGTCTTCTCCAGGCATAGTTTTTGACCAAAGACTTCAATTTTTGACTCATCAGACCAGAGATTTTTCCTGTTGTTCTTAGAGTCCTTTGAATGCTATTTGGCAAACAACAAGCAATCTATCATATCCCTTTTACTCCAAGGAGGCTTCTGAGGCTTCCCCCTCTTAGCAGAGAACTTCTGATGCTCTTTGTTCTTGGTCACCTCCCTGACCATGATCTTTCTTGCTTGGTTACTCAGTTTGGATGGACAGCCAACTCAAAGAATAATCCTGGTGGTTCCAACGTTCTTCCATGTCACAATTATCAAGGCTACTATTCTCCTAGGAACACTCACAGCTTTAAAAATGGTTTCATACCCTTATCCTAATTTATGCTTAACCACAATTTGATCAGGAAGTCTTCTTAGCGCTCTTTGGACTACATGGCTTAGGTTTTATCCTTGCATGTACTGCAAAGTGTGTGACGTTATATTCACAGATCTGTGTCCTTTTAAATGATGTCCAATCAACGTAGTTTGCAACAGGTGGCCTCCAATCACATTCTAAACACATCTCAAAGATAATTAAAGCAAAGAGGATTCACCTGACTATAGTTTGAAGGGCCGCAGCAAATGATCTGACTGCTTATATGAATGAGAGATTTTAGCTTTCAATTTTTAATAAATTTGCAAACCTTTCTGAAAATATGCTTTAAATTTGTCATTAAGAGTTATTGAGTGTAGAATGTAGGACAAAAATGGCAATTTTTTCCATTTAAAATTAAGTCTACAACATGATAAAGTGTGCAAAAGTTAAAGGGGTCTGAATACTTTCTGGATCCACTGCATAACATAAACAGGGGCACACTTTCATCAAAATGAGAAAAAGAATATCTGGAAAGTCTTATAGACTGACCTATGATCAGTTATTAAATTGATATTTGACTGCACTCAGGTTTAGAAGAATTATTTAAAAATAACTGCTTTGGGACATATTCTGTTAAATTGATGCATTTGTCAGCAGAATGTCAAAGAGTATTTTAAATATAAATGTAAGAATTTTTTCTTATTGAATTAATTTCTTGTTTTGGATTTTATCACTCACTTGAAACACAACTGGTACTGCAGGTCCAACCTAATGGAAAGCCTATTTTTCCCAGACAAAACGTATCTCATTATTATGACTTACTAATTTTATGATATGTGTTTATTAATCATTTTTGTGAGTTCCCTTGAACATACAGTATATAAACTGGTGATTTTAAAAAGTTAAAAATAATTACCATTACACCACAACGCTATCTTTAATTGTTTTGGACATTATTATTTTGGAGCTTCAGCATCAGATGTTCTCATGCTGATTGCCTTCAAAAATTATTTTCATTAATTTTTCTTTTCATTAATATTTAAGTGAGAAAAGACATTTCTTCTGTATCTTAGACATGTACAGGAAAAATTCTTCCTCTGTCCACCTAGTATTTAGATTCTATTGTTTGTTTTGTTTTTGGGCTTCAATTTTTGGTCTGCAATTTCAAATATAGACTTTCTGATTGGTTTGACTTCTGGCTTTGACCGTAGCTTGTTCTGATTTCCTGGGACCTCAGGCATAACACCATGTGTAGAATTCACACTAATGTGCTTACGCACAAAAAAATCCAGATGCATAAATCTGTGTGTACGCCAACTTCCACGTTCTTCCACTACATAAATCCCGGTCAGCGTGAAAAGTAATGCACATGCATATGCCTGTTGTCCCGCCCTGTCTCCTCCCAGAATTACGCTTCTTTGAATATGCAAATCAATATAAATAGCCCTTAAGCGCAGCATTCTGTGAAAAGACAATGGCAAAAGCATGGAGGAAAATAGAAGAATTTCAGCAAATACCAAGTGGAGGCAAGGAAAAACGTACTATTTGTTGGTTTAAACAGTGATATAAACAACAAAAGGAAGTTGATCGAGTGACATAGAGTGTTGGAAAAACTCAAAAGTTCAAGTTCACAAAGTCGCACAGTGCCCGAAATAAGAAAGTTGTCAGATATCAAAGTCGCTGTGAAAAGGCAACCGTCTGAGTATTATATGAAAGCTTATTAGGGTACAGAGAAATGAAAAAAAAATAGGCACACAGTGGGAAAAAAAGCTTGAAATGTCAACTTTAATCTCTAAATTTCCACTTTAGTCACGTAGTTTATTTTATCATTAAAGTAGAACATCATAAACTTCTGTCTGCGTGGGTTTCCTCCGGGCGCTCCGGTTTCCTCCCACAGTCCAAAGACATGCAGGTTAGGTGGATTGGCGATCCTAAATTGGCCCTAGTGTGTGCTTGGTGTGTGGGTGTGTTTGTGTGTGTCCTGCGGTGGGTTGGCACCCTGCCCGGGATTGGTTCCTGCCTTGTGCTCTGTGTTGGCTGGGATTGGCTCCAGCAGACCCCCGTGACCCTGTGTTCAGATTCAGCGGGTTGGAAAATGGATGGATGGATGGATGGATCATAAACTTCATCTTTAAATTGTTTAATTTACTAGTTTCTCAAATGCCAACGTAACTAAAGTAGGATGTTGAATGCTTTGTTTTATATGTGTTCTTCTATGTGCTCTATGTGTGTGAATCACTACGTGCTTCTTAAACGGGCTTTCTCTTTCTCCGACAGGACACAGAATCCATTACATTCATGATATTACAGCTCTCTGAATAATTTAAATACTGATATGTATACTTGATATCATTTTCATGATGATAGGAATTAAAGCATGTTATTAAACATGGTAACATGATGGCGCAGATGTTTGCTGAGCTGTGCGCGACCTTCAATGAAATAATTTATTGCAGCAGTACTGTCTCTTTCAAACGTACTAACCCCTGATTCCTGTCCTTCCTTTTCTTTCTCCAAGTACCTAATTGCCACACAATCAGCTCTGTAATAGATGTTAAGCCATCTGTAAGCTTAGAATGCAGATTCTTCAAAACTTTTAAGGAACATTGAAATATCTTCATAGTACATGTTTAATTATTCTATCCATCTGTCCTTAAAGTGTTGCGCCAGCCCCAGCAAACATACAGCGCAAGGCAGGAACAATCCCTGAAGCCAGCTCATCACTACTGCTGTCCACCATGTCCTCACATATTAAATTATTAACAATATAGATTATTTAAATGATGTTAAAATTTTATCTGTATAATGTAATAAACATTTTGCTGCATTTCATCTTAAAAATGATATTGTCATCATATGTAAATACGCACTTTATAAAGTGGCTCAGGTTGTGCAATATTGTAATTGTATCGCAGATTTACAGTGAGGTAATTGAACTATCAATTGTAATAGCATGAATGCAATGTATTCTGTGTCCTGTCGTCATAAGAGAAAGCCCATTTAAGAAGCACATAGTGATTCACACACAGAGTATATAGAAGAACACTTAGAATAAGCATTTAATGTGTTATTTTAGTTACAATGGTATTTGAGAAACTAGTAATTAAATGATTCTAAGATTAAGTTTACGATGTTCTATTTTAATGATAAAATAAACTACGAGACATTTTGACCTTTTTTAACTGTGTCCCTATTTTTTTTTCTCTGTACCCTAATACTCTTCCGTATGACACTCAGACAGTGGGCAACGACTTGCCTTTTTACGGTGACTTTGATATCTGACTACAGTAATCCCTCACTTATCGCGGGAGATAGGTTCCAAGGCCGACCGCGATAACTGAATTTCCGCGAAGTAGGGACACCATATTTATTTAATTATTTAACGTGTATTTGGACGTTTTTAAACCCTTCCTGTATTGTTTACAACCCACCCTTTACTCTCTTAATAACAGGGACAACTGCTAATCAATATGAAATCAGTAGATAAGTTTACACTTACTGTATAGCGAAGTACATGTAGCAGCTTGTAGGCGGTCATGACGTCGTCGACCTTGTTGCAAAGATTCCTAAAGCAGATTCCATCCAGACTACTGCCTTATCACGTCCACTTGCAACTCGTTTTGCGCCCTGGTTAAAGGACACTGCGGCCGTAGATCTTATATGCTTTTCCTCCTTTTTAAATAAAAAGAATCGTGGACTCATTGATGCTGTGATTGTGTCCTGCAGCGGTGTAGCTGTTCCCTTCCTTCAACATATCCAAAACTTTTACCTTTTCTGCAATCATTTGCATCTTCTGTTGGCGCTTGGACACGGCCCCTCAAGCAGTAGCACGTTAATGCTGAATGAGTGAGATGAGACTTCCTGGTTAATGCAGCACTCCGTCGCTGAGCCAATCAGCAGCACACAGGAACTTAACTGCGTGCTGATTGGGTAGCTTCTCAGCCATCCGCCAATAGCATCTCTTGTATGAAATCAACTGGGCAAACCAACTTAGGAAGCAAGTACCAGAAGTAAAAAGACCCATTGTCTGCAGAAACCCGCGAAGCAGCGAAAAATCCGCGTTATATATTTAGATATGCTTACATATAAAATCCGCGAAGTCGTGAATCCGTAAAAAGTGAACCGCGAAGTAGCGAGGGATTACTGTACTTCTTTTTTATTTCAGACACTATGCGACTTTCTGAACTTGAACTTTCAAGTTTCTCCGTCACTCTGTGTCACTCGATCAACTTCCTTTTGTTGTTTATACTACTGCTTTAACCAACAAATATTACGTTTTTCTTTGCCTCCACTTGGTATTCGCTGAAATTCTTATTAAGCGGCTATTTATATTGATTTGCATATTAAAATATGCAAAATTCTGGGACGAGTTGGGGTGGGGTGGCAGGTGCTTTCACGAGCGTTACTTCTCATGCTGATGGGGATTTATCGTGTAAGTGGAAGTTGGCGTACAGATGATTTTTTGCATCTGAATTTTTTTGTGTATGCACATTTCCACTTTTGTCCGTACACCATGTTTTAGTGTGAATTCTATGCACAGCGTTATGCATGAGGCCCCAGTTGCCTCACACGCATCCCCATTTACGTTTATAGTAATGTGGGATGTGGGAGGAATGGCAGCGTTAACAACAGTTGTAGCAAGGTAATATTGAGGATTCAAACAAGGTGGCTATTTGGCTTGTCTACACCTGCAATGACATGGGCTGCTTCATTTGTTAATACCAAATTAAAATTTATTTTGCATTTCAAAGCTTTGAAGGGCAAGGCATATCTCCATATAAATACAACATGTACTATGTTAATAGAAATATATAATCACAAAACATGCAGTTAGCAGGACAACCTAAACAGTATATTTTACTTTCAAATATGAATCTATAAATACTGAATTTGTGTTATTCATATTGGGTTTTGAAGGCAAACTAATTAATGTTCATTAAAATAACCCAGAGGTAAAAGCACATGTCATAAATATGAATGGTACACTGAAGAATGTACTGGTCTCTCAAAGTTATAAATTTATTGAGCACAGGTAACAAAAGACCAAGTAATTTATAAATTCTGGATTTGTACACAGGCATAAGAAATAAAGTAAGAAACCTTGAAAAGGGTGTATTAACATCCATCCATCCATTTTCTAACCCGCTGAATCCGAACACAGGGTCACGGGGGTCTGCTGGAGCCAATCCCAGCCAACACAGGGCACAAGGCAGGAAACAATCCTGGGCAGGGTGCCAATCCACCGCAGGACACACACAAACACACCCACACACCAAGCACACACTAGGGCCAATTTAGAATCGCCAATCCACCTAACCTGCAAGAGTTCTGAAATAAAGGATTCTTGTAAAACAGACAAGTTTGATTTCACACAGGAAGCTTTAATGTTGGGACAAATGCAAAGAAAAGATTTGGAAAATTAAAGGACAAGGAATTTGTGACATTTAAAATTTGAATTAAAAATATGAACTCATCAGTTAAATATTGCTCTTTAGTACTGTGTTTTAAATAGCTAATGATACAAATGTAGATCTTACAATGGCAGATATTATAGACTTAATACATTGGTTCTCTGACAAATCAGATTTTAAAAGCTTATTGTTACAAAACCCTTTTAAAGAGTTTGTTTGAATGGAAATACCCTGAATTATCTTTAAATTACAAATTAAATAGTACAGTGTTAAGTATTGATAATAATCAGTATTTTTTGGTTACAGAGAATAAATGCAAAATGTAGACTTATTAAGATATATCAGGTAGTTCGTGATGATATTAGACGTATACAAAGGAAAGATCTGTGTGTGTGTATGTGTGTGTATGGAGCAGTCTGCTCTGCTCACGCTCAACCACAGCTACTAGATGGTGCATGCACGCACTTTTAATTTTGAGTGATACTTGAATGCACCTCAGTTCTTACTACAAAAGATATGTGTGTGTGTGTGTGTGTGTGTGTGGGTGTACATGTGTGTGTGTGTGTGTATGGAGCAGTCCGCACTGCTCACACTCAAAAAACAGCAACAGGAGTTGGCGTGAATTCTTCAAAAGATGTGGAAGCTTATGCAAGTATGACTTGCACTTGGTGAGATGGTGCATGCATGCACTTTTAATTTTTTTTAGTGCTTGCATGCACCTCACTTCCGATTCAACCCAAGCAGACAAACTCAGCTGTATGTTCACACATCAAGCTACCAAACATTTGCCTGAGGCAGGTTCCAGCCTGTCCTGCTCAGTTTGTTCCACAGTTGCACTCGACTACACATCCATCTCAGACAAGATATGACCTGACACTGCCCACTTAGCTAACGCCTCTGCAGGTTCACCAATATACTAAAACTGCTAAGGAATCCTTGGGTTGTTTTTTTTGTCCTAAAGACCACACACAGCTAGTCTTTTATAAACACTATGATGAAATATCCCCAGGTATATAAACCCCATTTGTTGTTACATTGGGGGCACCCCATCTCTGCCACACATTCAAATTCAAGTCCTGCATTGTATTTTGATATTTATGAATGCCAGTATTAGTTTACTTAATGGATCTACCAGTATTTTAAAGATGATTTATTGTTAGTATTTATTAAATTTTTATTCTATTACACAAAAAGGCACAATGTTGTCCACGTAAATAACATAGGTGCCTTAATAGAATAGGATTTCTGTGATATTGAAAGGTATTGAGCATTGTAAAATTCCACTGGTATTGGTATCAAAAATAAATTCTAGTTGTGTGACATTTAACATCATTCATATAAGAGATATTATGTTCCCTCTGATCTTCAGAGAAAGGTTCTGGAATGGGGACATGCATCTCCTATTTTTGGTAGCATACAACAGACTTTAGAAATTCTGAGAATGTTTGTTAGATGAGAAGAATATATTAAGAAACTGAGGATTATGTCTAATGTTTGTGAGGTTTGCTATAGAGTAAAATCTTCTCAGTGGTTTCCAATCGGATTACTACTACTCATTCCTAGTCCTACTTGTCCATGAGAAGTGGTCTCCATGGACTTTCCTACAGACTTGCCTCCATCCAATGGATATACTACAGTATTGGTGGTAGTGGTAGATTGTTTTTCTAAATCTGCTCACTTCATTCTTCTCAAGAAGTTATCTTTGGCCAAATATTTGGTAGATATTTTTCTAAAACATGTGTGTTTGTATTGTTTTTTCTGTTTAAATATAACTGATCATGACCCATAATTTCAGTTTCATTTTTGTAAATGTTTTTGTGATCAGAGAGATTGAATAGTCAGTCTTATTTCCAGTTTATTCCCTATGAGTAATGGGCAAACGGAAAGGGTGAAGCCTGACTTGGAGAAGTTTCACTGATGTGCTACTGAGTCCAATCAGTCATCTTGGAATGAATATGGTAGAATTAACTAGAAATATATTGACTCATTTTACTTATCACCAAATATCGCCATTCAAGTGTATCTACAGCTTCCAACCACGTCTACTAGATGCTCTCTCTTGTTCTACATCCATTCCTAGTGTCTGAGTGTTTGTCTGAATTACAATCAGTGTGGCGGCTACTGTTATGGAATATGAAGATGGAAGGGGCTCTAGCCAAGTGGGTTGTGGACTGTAGGCATAAAAAAGCTTCTGTATTTAAGAAAGGGCAAAAGAAGTGACTTGACACGAGACATTCATCTGAGGGGCCCTTCTCATAGGTTGGTATCACGTTATATAGGTCCCTATGTTTTTCAGAGATGTGTTGGTATGGTTTCTTTTTGGGAGCAGAAGCACTTCCAGTTGAGATGGAAACCCCACAAAGTTGGGCTTGCCAGTCCCTGCAGCACTCCCTGGCGGCACCCATTAAACCCAACAGGGCTGAGTAGAAGAACTCCATGTTTCATACTGCCCTGTGGGAATCCGAGGTACCACTGCAACCCAGGCAGTCTGTCATCTAATGCTCCAGAGGAGATAATGCTCTATGCACACTCTCTTCCCCGCGCCTCCCATTCTTTTTTTTTTTAAATTTTATTTATTAATTTTTATTGTAATCATTCCTTACAAATAGATCAATTTATAACCAAACAAAATTGAAGACAGTTCAAACCCCACCCCTGAGAAGGAGAGCTTAGCCAAAGGAGAATTGCTTAGGGCTTTTTAATAAGGCAACAATAAACAAAGGAAAGGGAGAAATAAATATATATAGTTATTTCTCTTATTCTAAAATAATATTGATTAGATCCTGCCAAGTTTTGAAAAAAATTTGTACAGATCCTCTAACTGAGAATTTGATTTTTTCAATTTCAAATAATATAAAACATCGGTTTCCCACTGACTTATCAGAGGAGAATTAGGATTCTTCCAATTTTTCAGAATAAGTCTGCGTGCCAAAAGTGTAGTGAATGCAATCACCGTTTGCTTGTCCTTCTCCACTTCAAGTCCGTCTGGAAGAACACCGAACACAGCTGTTAATGGGTTAGGAGAGATTGTGATACCAAGGCTGTCTGAAAGGCACTTAAAAATTTTGGTACAAAATGATGTTAGTTTGGTGCAGGCCCAAAACATGTGACCTAGTGAGGCAGGGCAGGCAGGCGCCTCCCATTCTGAGGGTGTCCTGGTTAAGTAAGGCTGCTGGCCGTCTCTCACAATATCATGTCAGTCTGGAGTCTTCTGAAGCATTACTTTACTTGCTACATATCATGTAACACATGGATTCCAATGCCACAAAGTACCACACTTTATGTCCAAACAGAAGTGCCCAAAGTGAGATAATCTTTACATCACATCTGTGAACATTTTCCCAAACCACAAGGTGCACTCAGATATAAGTATCTAATGTGTTTCCTCTTTAAACATTTATATCGACAATAGACCAAATGATGACCGTGTTTTCTCACTTTACAGGCCTAAAGTCATAATACAAAAAGATGCAACATGTCTTCTGGTTAAAAAATAAGGGAGATTCACTTGAAAGAGGCCCCAAATATTCTGTAATAACTCTAGCATGGACAAAGCAATCTGAACAAAACAATATACAGTACAATGTGCTCCTCAGTATATGGAGCTTTGAACAAGCCGGGATGTCCCTGCATCAGAGCAATGAGGTAGGTGCCAGACAACCGTTGCAACAATTAACCTCTGTTTGCAACTTCTGGATGCATACCGCCCAGTAACCCTTCACTCAGTCACTCAACTCCTCTTTATGATGGTGGTGTTCAGTATAGAGCAGCGTGTCTTTTTGGTGCAAACCTATTGGGTCACCAATTCGTTTAAGCAATCTCAGAATTAACTGAATGATCGTGAGTTAACGGAAGGTTACTTCCAGCAAGATGGAGCAACGTGTTACACATCGGCAAGGAACATGGCAGAAACTGAGTACTTCTCTGGTAACGGTAATTTCAAAGGGGCTTTGGACATCACTGTTGCCGGATCTGACACCACCAGACTTCTTCCTTTGGGGTATGCTCAAAGCAAAAGTGTATCGGAACAAGCCTCGGACTGTGGAAGATTTGAAGGAAAACATCCAATGCGAAATCGCTACTATTCCCTCCGAGACACTTGCCGATATGTTCAGGAACATGGAGCGGTGCGTCAAAATGTGTCTGGCAGAAAATGCAAACCACTTCCAGCATCGAATGTAATGCAATCGATTACACATATGTCAAGCAATATAGCGTATTTTTTTGGTTCAGATTGCTTCATCATAATGGGAGTTACAAAAGAATATTTGGGGCGTCTTTCGAAAGACTTTCCCTGTATTCACCTACTAACAAATATATGAAAGTCTACACGTACAGGCAGTCCCCATCACACAAATCAGCACTATTAAATCTATTAGTGTTATTTGTTCACATGAGTTTTCGTGTATGTAAAGTTAAACGTTTGACAAACTGATACTGCAATATACTGTACATGCAAGGGTTGCTGTTCATTAGTTTCATCATAACAGTGGATTACATTTATAATTAAAAGTATTATATAAAAAAAAGACATGAATATGATTTTTGTATAACTGAAAATAAAAATAACTGCTTTTACCTTCTAGATATAATCCAGGCATATTATGGAGTGCTGTTTGCCTTTCATGTAAGAAGTATTAAATGACCACACAGACCACCTGCTGCGCTACTCGGCTCCATCCATGGACTGCCGCATTGTATGCAGCACTTTATTCCACCCAATTCATGGCATTCGTCCGACTCCCTGTCTTCAGTTTCAATCTTTGTTGTGTCAGATCTCACAATTCAGATTTGACTAACAATTAAAGGAATGACAAAGATATACTGATCTTCTAAGATGAGGCTGTTTTACTTCTTCTAAAACATCTTGATTTTTTAGGCGGTTGTTAGTTAATGATCATAGAGGCAGAGATGTCAATGAAATCCTGCCACTGTCATCTGCCTGCTCTTTTTCAATTGAAACTATCAAAAAACAAAATAATAATAATTCTACTTGTAATCAAACCTCTCGTGTAATTAACTGTTTTTTTACTACGTTACTCTGCATCCAGCCCTGCAAGCAAGTCCTCCAACTTGCAGGGGAAACTCAGGGGTTGGTGGCAGGATTGGTAAAAAAAAAACCTTCACACTGTTCCTTCCAGTGTGGGGCTGAGGTGTCACCCGTTGCACAGCTGCACTTGGGTCCCAATCTGGGTGGTTTGTCATGTGGTGGGTGTGGCAATGCGCTGTAATCAATGAATGCTCCCAACCTCTTACTACTTTCATTTTGCAGTAAAAAAGATAATTCAATGTGTAGCAGTGCTACTATTACAGGTAGTTAAAACTGCATCTCCCAGCAGTCCCTGTAGAGGTTGTTGGGGTCAGAGGTGGGCAGAGGGGTTTAAAAGGAGGGCAGGTGTCCAAGGGAGAAAAAGATGTCTTTTTTTGTTGTTGTATTTTGTGTTCTGTTTATCTGTTGGACTGCCTCCTGTTGATTAAGTCGTATTTAGTCTTTGTGTCCTGGATTGTGTCGTTGTTGGGGTCTGGATCGTCTTCTGTCTACCTGTGTGCTGAGGGCTGATTGTGGATTCATTGCCTTCCCAGCAAGAAAAGGAGCGCTCCTGAACCATCCATCCATCTTCACCCTTACAGTGTCTACCGGTAGGACTGTTTTTTCATTCCCTTTCAGCGTGCAGATCTCTGGACTCACTATCGTCATCTTTCATTGCATCCGGTGTTCTTCCATGGACTTTGCTGTGTGGAGTTGTTTGTGTTTATATGTTTAATGTAATATCGCCGTAGGGGTTGTGGCAGACCACTGGGGGTGGTACCTGCTCTGAGCAGGTTTGAGGATTAGGATGTGTTGCTATGACAACACTTCCAGCAAGAGTTTCGAAAAACCGACAGATCCAGGATCAGGCCACATCGTCAATAATTACATCCGGCTAAACGAGTAATCCACGTACGAAAAATACCCCCATCTTAAAACTGACCCAGCTGTTAATCACTACGTGTTTCTGGGGCTTCCTCTTGAACTGACAGCAGCGGCAGGCAGCAATTGTCACAGAGAACATATTAAATGTGTGATATTCCAGCTCTCTGCATATTTAGAATCCTTATTTTTATACTTGATATCACTTTCACGATGAAATGCATTAAAGTATGTATGTTACATTTTACAGTTAAATCGTTAACTTCATTTAAATAATGAATACTGTTAATAATTACACATGTGGAAGGAGCACGGTGGTGGAGCAGTAGGAAGTCACGTTGCTGGTGTTCCCTGACTGGAGTTTCCATGTTTTCCTGGTGGGTTTCCACTGCGTCCTCCAGGTTTGGGGATTTGGTGATGCTAAAAGTGTATGTGTGTGCTTGTATTCACCTTGTGATGAGCTGATGCCCTGTCCAGGGATTGTTTCTGCCTTGCACCCACTGCTTTTTGGAATGGGCACATGCCTGGATTGATGGATGTAATCATTACAAACCATCCTTTTCAGAGATATTGTGGCAAGGTGTCCTGAATTTAATGGATGTTTCAGGCAAGTCACAACACAGTGAAGCTGAACGTTTTCTCACCGTGATGATATCTCTCACTGCCACCTGGTGGAATCCTCCAGATTTACATAAAGTACACATGCAAGTATAAACAGTAGACCTCTTGCATAGCAGTAGCGTTCACAGGAGCATACGTCGACTCGCATGAAGTATAAACCCGGCCTAACACTGAGAACTTTTAGCTAACAAATTATTCAGCAGAAATGTGTCAAGAAACTATATTGGAGCTCCTTTATACCAAACAGAAATACACCTGCATAACTGTGATTGTGACTGCCAAATTTTCTTCATTTTTAGTCATTCTGGTATCTATCTATCTATCTATCTATCTATCTATCTATCTATCTATCTATCTATCTATCTATCTAATCATTTTGGAACCCCTCTCAGCCTGTATAATAATTTACTTTCAAGAAAAAAGATAACACTGGTATGTCTTTCATTTCCTAGGGACATCTGAGTACTGGGGTGTCTTCCGAACAAAGATTTTTAGTGAAGCAATATGTAGTTGTATGAAATTAAATCAAATGTGAAAAACTGGCTGTGCAAAAATTCGGGTACCCTTGTAATTTTGGTGATTTGAATGTATTGTGGTGGATTGCCGGCTTTTGATTCCGGCTGTCACCCCCAGGCCGCCAGGAGGAGCTCTCCCAACAGCGTGAACGTCCCCCAAGTTCCAGCAGGGCCTCATGGACTATGTAGTTTTAATACGCAGCCCTGCTGGATACCTTGGGGGCCACCAGGCGTCGCTGTAAGGGGGCTCGTAGGCTCGTATGTGCCCTATAACCCGGGAGTACGTCATGGTCACGTGACGGGAAGAAACGACGTGCTCCCGGGGTTGAAAAGAAGGACTTTTTTATCTGACCCAGAAGTGATAAGAAATCACATGGACTGTAAGATGGGAAACACTTCCGGGTCAGGGAATATAAAAGGACGATGGGAAATCCCAGACGTTGAGCTGAGCTGGGAGGTAGGGTGGCGAAGTGTCTGGGAGTGGAGGATTGTATTGGTTTTGTGAGTAGTTTATTGTATGAGTAGTGTGGAGTGGAGGGTGCTTTGTGCACGTGACTGTAAAATAAAAGAGTCTTGTGGTTTTACATCGTGGTTGGAGTGGTACCTGAGGGTTCAAGAGGTGGACAAAGGGCTTATCTGCGACAGCATGTAACTTCCCAGTACTGATTACTTGCAACACCAAATTGGTTGGATTAGCTCGTTAAACCTTGAACTTCATAGACAGGTGTGTCCAAACATGAGAAAAGGTATTTAAGGTGGTCAATTACAAGTTCTGCTTCCCTTTGACTCTCCTCTGAAGAGTGACAGCATGGGATCCTCAAAGCAACTCTCGAAAGATCTGAAAACAAACATTGTTCAATATCATGGTTTAGCGGAAGGCTACAAAAAGCTATCTCAGAGGTTTAAACTGTCAGTTTCAACTGTAAGGAATGTAATGAGGAAATGGAAGGCCACAGGCACAGTTGCTGTTAAACCCAGCAGGTCTGGCAGGCCAAGAAAAATACAGGAGCGGCATATGCGCAGGATTGTGAGAATGGTTACAGACAACCCACAGATCACCTCCAAAGACCTGCGAGAACATCTGTATCTGTACATCGTTTTACAATTCAGTGCAATTTGCACAAAGAACATCTGTATGGCAGGGTGATGAGAAAGAAGCCCTTTCTGCACTCACGCCACAAACAGAGTCGCTTTTTGTATGCAAATGCTCATTTAGACAAGCCAGAATAATTTTGGAACAAAGTGCTTTGGACTGATGAGACAAAAATTGAGTTATTTGGTCATAACAAAAAGCGCTTTGCATGGCGGAAGAAGAACACCGCATTCCAAGAAAAACACCTGCTACCTACTGCCAAATTTGGTGGAGGTTCCATCATGCTGTGAGGTTGTGTGGCTAGTTCAGGGACTGGGGCCTTTGTTAAAGTCCAGGGCTGGATGAATTCAACCCAATATCAATAAATTCTTCAGGATAATGTTCAAGCATCAGTCACAAAGTTGAAGTTACGCAGGGGTTGGATATTCCAAGAAGACAATGACCCAAAACACAGTTCAAAATCTACAAAGGCATTCATGCTGAGGGAGAAGTACAATGTTCTGGAATGGCAGTCACAGTCCACTGACTTGAATATCATCGAAAATCTATGGGATTATTTGAAGCAGTCTGTCCATGCTCATGTCAAATTTAACTGAACTGGAGAGATTTTGTATGGAAGAGTGGTCAAAAATACCTCCATCCAGAATCCAGACTCTCATCAAAGGCTACAGGAGGCATCTAGAGGCTGTTATATTTACAAAAGGAGGCTCAACTAAGTATTGATGTAATATCTCTGTTGGGGAGCCCAAATTTATGTACATGTCTAATTTTGTTATGATGCATATTGCATATTTTCTGTTAATCCAATAAACTTAATGTCACTGCTGAAATACTACTGTTTCCATAAGGCATGTCATATATTAAAAGGAAGTTGCTACTTTGAAAGCTCAGCCAATGATAAACAAAAATCCAAAGAATTAAGAGGGGATCCCAAAATGTTTCATATGAATCTATCTATCTATCTATCTATCTATCTATCTATCTATCTATCTATCTATCTATCTATCTATCTATCTATCTATCTATCTGTTGGGGAAAATAATAATGAAAGTTTGTGTTAGCTTTTTAGTAACAAAAACTAAGGAGAAAAAAAAATGAAAACTTTTTTTTTTTATATTTCAGTTTTTGTAGTGCAAAATGATTTTATATTGCCCACATCTAATCTGATTAAACTATCATTTTCTTTCCAAAATGGACATACTTTGTGATCAATGTCTGGACAAGACAGAGCATCTTAAAATATCAAACTATTAATACAAAATACTAGATGGCAGTTACCCTGCAAAAAATGTAAGCTAACTCAATTTTTTTAATAAAAACACTTTTTTAAAACTATCAGGAAAACAATTTTAATGTGAACTGGCAGCAGGTGTCATCATTACACTCGCTGAGGCTGAAATGTGGCACTAACTTCAATTGCAGGGTACTACAAGGCTCCAAAGATGAAATATCTACAGAATTATTCTGAGAATAAGGGTCTACACATAGATGAGCAGATAAAAGGGTCCTTTCTTTTCTTTTCTCTTGCTCATGAAATATCTCCAGAAAGTTCCTGGAAAAGCACAGCTTCAGACTCTCAAACAATTTTAATTCTTGCCATGAAATACAAAAATTGAATTTTAAATCATGAATTGTATAATTCAAATATACAATAAGTATATTTATTACTCAGCATCTGGACCCAAGATCAACGTTTGGCTTGGTTGCCTTTGTTAGGGGTGCTCATGTTCCCTCTTTGCTCAGATGGGATTTCTTTCTGAGGGCATTTAATGTGACACTCTTTACAGTTTTAGGCTACTGTGCTTCTCATCTTTTTCAACAGAGGAAAGGAGTACATAATTCATTCCACTGAATGTGAATTTCATGTTACACACGTTATCTGTTGTACCATTTTTCATATTTCTATTGTACGGTTTTCATAAGTAATATTTCAAGTAAACAGATAGTTACAAACTTTAAAAGCTTCTGTTGTACATTCTTCTAGAAAATGTTGCTCAGTCATTCATTGTTCATCTGCTTATTCTGATGAATGTAGCAATGCCACAGGCCAAGAAGTGCAGATTGGATATCCCTATGTTAATAATAATAATAAATTTTATTTATATAGTGCCTTTACTATGCTGTGTTAATTGTCTCCATCTTCTGCTGAGGAATTACAAGGAGCTTCTAGGCCATATGACAAATATAATCCTCCCTGTTCATCTTGTGTCTACTTCTCATTGTGTTCAGCATTAGCTGGTGTGATGGCAATGGGGAGCCAGTGAGCCCCAAACCCCAAACACGAAGACACAGCCACAGTCCCAGGATCAAATAACGGATGATTTATTGTACAATACTTCCAAAAGCTAAGCACAAAAGAAGCATAAGTTATCTTTCCCACTATCACCTCTCCTCTCTCCACTCCACCACACTGCTCTTCTCCAGTAGAGTGTTGCCTTCCTTCCATCCAGCTCTGACTCGCCTGGACAAGGCAGTGATGTCCCTTTTATTGAGAACCTGGGAGTACTTCTGGATTCCAATATAGTAGGGATTGTGTTTCCATGCAGCTCCCTCTTGTGGCACCCACAGACCTAAGCTGAAATGTGCTGCCAGACTACAACTCCCAGCATTCCCTGCTGGTTTCTAAATGGGCGCCCGATATGGAGGGCTGCTGCCGTCTAGCACCTGGGGGGAATAGACAACCCTCAGAGACAGTCCTTCCCTGTCTTCATTTATCCCAACCAGGGAAGGTATTATGCACATGTCCGGTTGGGACACCTGTCCATTTATTTGGGGCTTCCCGCCTGGGTAGGGGATCTTCTCCTCTGCTCGGGATGTCCGTCCATCTGTTAGGACAGCCTTGTCTGGGTGCGACATCCTTTCCTTTCTTGCCCTGGAGGCATCCTGTCCGGTTAAGGAATCTTCCCAACTCTTTGCCAGGATGCCTGTCCGTCCCATGTGCCACCAACACTGGTCAAACCATTTGAACTAGGTCATCTCAGTCCAAAGGAGAAATGGTAATCAACGTAGATCTCAGCATTAATGTCTCTGTTGTTTGATATTTGGTATGGGATTAGTAAAAGCTGAGTTAATGTTTGTGATGTGCCAACTATTGAAATAATGAAAGCAATGCATTTATTTCTAAAAATTTTAATGATGCACTATGTTTTGAAATGACAAAGTCATTGCAACCAGTCAGACACACAGACACAAATTCTTTTATAAAGGTATTGTGATCAATAAGAAAGTCACAAATACAAAATAAAGATTTGGGGACCGTCCCCGTATATTGTCTTACAGACAATATTGAAAAAATGAAGCGATTCAAAGTCTTGAAAGTACAATGAACAATGAACTGAAAACAAAATGGTGGTTTTATAGAGCAGAAAACATGTGACAGGAAATGGTTGGCAAAATGGTGATGTGGCAACAGGAACCGGAAGTGATGTGGTTTGTGGGTGCCGGAAGTGATGTCATCAATAATGACCGGAAGTGTCGTCATCGCGGCCATTTTGAAAACCCGGAAGTTGCGGGATTAATTCTCTTCTTGTGTCCTGTTGGAAAAAAGAGTTCAGGTAAGTACCACGTGATATCCCTTTATCTCGCGATGTTTCACTCACCTTTAGGCTCTTTGACTGCCTCCTAATCGTACATGTGTGACATGACCCCCCCCTCAGCCCAGACCCGTCGGGTCGGGCGACCTGCACCGCGAGGTCGTGGACACGAGAGAGAGCATCTGCGTTGGCTTGCAAGGAACCCCTACGATAAACGACACTAAAACGATATGGTTGTAAATCCAAAAACCACCTAGTGATGCGCGGGTTAGACTCACGATGGAGAGACATCCACTGTAAAGCGGCATGATCTGTCACCAGAGTAAACTTGCGTCCCAGTAGGTAGTACCGTAGAGATGTAATAGCCCATTTGATCGCCAAGGCTTCTCGCTCCACCGCAGCATACTTGGTCTCTCGTTCCAACAATTTCCGGCTGAGGTACATAACGGGGTGTTCAGCACCGTCGACACATTGGCTCAGCATGGCACCCAATCCTGTGGCCGATGCGTTGGTCTGGAGAATAAAAGGAATAAAAAAATCAGGAGATTTCAACACCGGTGCTGATGTAAGGGCCAATTTCAAGTCACTGAATGCTTTTTCCACTGCATCATCCCACACCACTTTTAAAGGCGCTCGTTTCTTTATTAAGTTCGATAAGGACGTAGCAATTTCAGAGAAGTGCGGTACAAAACGACGATAGTAACCCGCCAGCCCTAAAAATGCTTGAACCTGCCTCTTATTCATCGGACGGGGCCAATTCAAGATGGCATCAATTTTATCACATTGTGGTTTAACAGTACCCCCACCCACCACGTAGCCTAAATATTTGGCTTCCCTCAATCCGAAGAAACATTTCTTCAGGTTGATGCGAAGTCCGGCTGATGCTAGTGTGGAGAGAACTGCTTTAACCTGCAATACATGATCCTTCCATGTGCCGGAATAAATGACAACGTCATCCAAGTAGGCGGCACTATAGGAATTGTGGGGCCGAAGCAGTGTATCCACCAGACGTTGAAAAATAGCTGGTGCCCCGTGCAAACCAAAAGGAAGCACCCTATATTGCCAATGTCCGCTGGGCGTACTAAAAGCGGTTTTTTCTTTAGCGGAGTCCGTTATGGGAACCTGCCAATACCCTTTAGTCATGTCAAGAGTAGTTAGGAATCGAGCGTTCCCTAACCGATCAAGTAAATCATCTACTCGCGGCATGGGATATGCATCGAATTTAGAGACCTGATTTAGTCATCGGAAGTCATTGCAAAACCTCCACGAACCATCAGGTTTAGAAACTAGGACAATTGGACTAGACCAAGGGCTATAACTTACTTCAATAACCCCTAGTTCCAGCATTCGTCTAATTTCCAGCTCTACTTCCGCTTTCTTTGCCTCCGGGAGCCTATAAGGTCTCTCTCTGACAATCACCCCTGGTTCCGTAATGATGTCATGAACAACCAACGCAGTACGTCCAGGTGTCTCGTCCACAACTTTAGGGACAGACAAGATAGCCCGTTCGAGATCTTGTTGTTGTTCAGATGTCAAATCAGGACCAAAATTCAGATATGCACATGACATAAAAAAGGAACTAGAGTGTCCGGAGGAGGGATCAACGTCCCTGTCCTTCCATGGTTTCAGTAGATTTATATGATACACTCTTTCACTCTGTCAACGATTAGGTTGTTTAACCAAATAGTCGACGAGTCCTTTTCGTTCCTTTATCTCATAAGGACCTTGCCAGTGTGCCAACAATTTTGAATGGGAGGTTGGGACGAGCACCATTACACGATCACCCGGGACAAACTCCCGAATGGTGGTGTTTCTATTATAATAACGAGACTGCGCTGCTTGTGCTTTTTCTAAATTATCTTTTAGAATAGGTCTAATTTTCTCAAGTCTATCGCGTAATTGCGCGATATATTCGAGAACATTTGAAGTAGGGAGGACCTCCTCTTCCCATCCTTCTTTTAACATATCCAAAAGCCCTCGGGGTTGTCTTCCATACAATAATTCAAAAGGAGAGAAACCTGTAGAGGTCTGTGGGACTTCCCGATATGCAAACAACACGAGGGGAAGCAACTGATCCCAGTTTCTTCCATCCTCGCTAACTACCTTACGCAACATCTGTTTTAATGTTTGATTAAAACGTTCCACCAACCCGTCAGTTTGGGGATGATAGACTGACGTTTTCAGATGTTTTATACGGAGTAATTTAGCAATTTCCCTGAACGTCTCCGAAGTGAAAGGAGTCCCTTGGTCTGTTAAAACCTCTTTGGGGATCCCAACACGAGCGAATATCCCTACTAATTCCCGTGCGATGGTTTTTGTATTAGCTGAGCGCAAAGGAACAGCTTCTGGAAAGCGAGTGGCATAATCAACTAATACTAAAATATATTTAAATCCTTTTAATGAGGGTTCTAATGGTCCTACGAGGTCTATTCCGACTCTTTCAAATGGAATATCAATAAGGGGAAGGGGAACAAGAGGAGCTCGAGTCCGCCTGGGAATCTGGCGAAGTTGACACTCCGGACAGGAAGCGCAAAATCGCTTGACCTCCTCATTAATTCCCGGCCAATAAAATCAGAGTTTTATCCTCTCTAAAGTTTTATCGAAGCCCAAATGGGCTCCCAGAAGGTGAGCATGTGCTAATTCACACACTTTTCGCCGAAAAGTGCATGGGATTAGCAATGTTGCTCGCACTTCACCCCCGTGTTCTGCCACTCGGGTATAACAGATCATTATTAATAACAACGAACGGCGTGGGTTGGCATGGGATTCAGAGTTGTATAACCCTTGGTGGGACACTATAGTATTCCTAGCAAATTTTAGGGAATCATCGTTCCATTGCTCTCTTTTAAAGGATGAGGGGTGTTAGAAGGAATTGGGACGTTAACGCTTGTATTGGGTCTTGTGCGGCCTCTATGGGAGGGGCTACTGCCTCCACGTCCTCCACGTTAACTGTATTAGCTCCCGTTGAGGACGATGGGACATTGATTTCTTCACACTGGGTGCTAGTATCCGTCCGTGCTACTGAGGGACATGACGTGGAGGCAGTCGGATCAGTTTGTTTCCATCATTAAGCCTAAATATTCCTCGGTACAGTTACGTTTTTTACCGCTAATAATTTCATTCCAGTCTCTACCTAGTATAACTGGAAAAGGAGGATCTGTAACACAGCCATGGCCATACTTGTTAAATTTTCCATTTACAGTCACAATACATTGGCTGTTTATAATACCGGATATCTTCCGTGAATACATTTTAGACTGGTTTTTATTTTAGTCCACTGTTGCGGTAAAACGAAACGGGTTAGCAACAATAGAAATGTTACTCCCGGAATCAAACATTGCCCTTACCTTTCTGCCATTTATAAATAACTGCACCTGTGTAGGGAAGAGACAAAGGGTTACTCACGGTGGCACAGTACCTTTCCCCCCCTTACCAACGAACAATCCATTGGTTCAAAGGAGCAGTTTGGAGACAGATGTCCAACCTCCCCACACTTGAAACAGCGGGGAAGATTAGGTGGTCTATCCCTTCTATGGACGGCAGGTTCGGGAGCTTGTCGGGGGGGGCTCAGGAGCTGCCCCACATGCCTGTTGGGTTTGGCGAGAGAACCGTTCTGATCTTCCCGATTTGCAAGCCGCCCAGTGACGCTCTGCAATTTTTATAAGAGAATCCATGTTCTCGTAATTGTGTTTCCGGACTTGCTGGGCTATGTTTTTCGGGGAGAGCATGAACAAAGGTCTCGACACTCCAGAATTTCGGCCATTTTATGAGAGTCATTGACGTCAGGCCGTAGCCAATGACAGACCTTTCCCCAGGCTTCAAAGCCCTGGGTTCTCAATGGCCTCTCAGGGTCAAATCGCCACTCCCTCCACTCTCTTGCCTGCTGCTCCGGAGATACGCCGTAGCGTTTAAAGACCTCAAGTTTGAGAGCGTCATAATCAGCAGCCTGCTCCTCAGTTAAATCATAATAGGCTCTCTGCGCCGTTCCCTTCAGGTAGGGAGCCAGTTGGTACGCCCTCTCCGACCTCGGCCATTGCGTTCCGCTTAGCGGTACGCTCGAAGATCAAAAAATATGTTTCAATGTCATCCGACTCAGTAAGGGTAGTCAAAGCAATGGGTGGTGCCCGAGCGACCTCCGTCCGTATCCTAACGGCCGAACGAGCCTCCGATTCCGCCAATTGAGTCCTGGTTTCCCCCATCTGGATTTTAAGGGACTGGAAATCTCCCATGATCGTGGAGAGAACGCTATTCTGGTCTTGTTCTTCAGAAATCTTGAACAATAAATCCTGCCGACTACACCAATTGTGATCAATAAGAAAGTCACAAATACAAAATAAAGATTTGGGGACCGTCCCCGTATATTGTCTTACAGACAATATTGAAAAAATGAAGCGATTCAAAGTCTTGAAAGTACAATGAACAATGAACTGAAAACAAAATGGTGGTTTTATAGAGCAGAAAACATGTGACAGGAAATGGTTGGCAAAATGGTGATGTGGCAACAGGAACCGGAAGTGATGTGGTTTGTGGGTGCCGGAAGTGATGTCATCAATAATGACCGGAAGTGTCGTCATCGCGGCCATTTTGAAAACCCGGAAGTTGCGGGATTAATTCTCTTCTTGTGTCCTGTTGGAAAAAAGAGTTCAGGTAAGTACCACGTGATATCCCTTTATCTCGCGATGTTTCACTCACCTTTAGGCTCTTTGACTGCCTCCTAATCGTACATGTGTGACAGTATATAGATTTGCTACATTAATTGCAGTCTAAATCTATTAGCACAAAGACAGCAATTCTGAGAACATATCAACATATCACAATTTTTTTTTATTAAGTATCAGATTACAGAAGTGTGACAGATTTGCTGCGACCATTGCGCCACTATTTTATGTGACCAGCTACTTAAATACTGTGTACCACAACACCTTCACACTCAAGATTGTAGTCTCCTTGTTGTACCAAGAATAAATAAAAACTCGGGGGCAGATGCTTCTGTTATAAAGACCCCCAGCAAATGTTCAGAAACTGAGACTAGGTTAGATACATGTAAAACATCTGGAGTAAAGTTAATTATTTCATGTCTGTATTGGAGTGTAAAATGAGTGATATCCAATGATATTATAAGTTGATAAATATTTAGTATGTCATTATCTATATTACTCAACCACAGTTTAATTTATGCACGGACGGCAGACGCACCGACGTGCATGTGGACTGCGCCGCAGTTCCCCAGAGTCAAACCCAGCGGCTTCCCAGAGTCGGTAGGTGGCGCCCGAACAATACAACCTGTCAGGTCAACGATTTGTAATACAAAACCGAGCCCGTAGTTCCCAGAGTCAGTGCGTGGCGCCCAAACACCACAACCTGTAAACTACACCTGCTCTAATCCACTGCGCCAGCAGTCAGTGTGTGTAAGTTGGAGTATGCTTCTTAACAGTAAACGACTTCTACCTAACGACACAGCCACAGAACAACAAAGACGAGACCGCATCGACAAAAACAATACACGGAGGCTCCTACGACGCGCTTCAGACACACCAGAAGCAAAGACGTCACGGCTCCACAATGAAAGAGCTCAACTAACGGAAATACAAAACGAGCCCGTATGGATAAACACAATGAACGAACGCGCACACAACGCGCTTCTGACACAGCAGCGGCAAAGGAGTCACGGCTCCAAATGGAAGGAGCTCAACGATTAGTAATACAAACACGAACCCGTATGGCTACGACCTGTAAACGAGCCCGTATGGATAAAAACAATGAACGAAGGTGCCCACACAAAGAAACCGCTTTAGTACAAATATGTTTATTTAATTAAATGAAAACTTTACCATGGCTACGACCTGTGAACTAAACCTGAGGTAAAGCGTGCATGCCAGGTTGTACAGCCGCCCGAACGCGACCGCCCAAACCACCACATATACCACGTTCGTTTAGTAATGTAGCCCTCCATGCCCGGATCCGCCGCCATGGTCACTTCAGCACGCGAATCCACCGCCGTCAGCAACCGACTTCTCGCTGACGACACAGCCATAGAAAAACAAAAAAGAGGCTGCATGGATAAAAACAATAAATGAAGGCGCCTACAACTGAGTCACAGCTCCAAAAAGAAACCAGTTTAGTACAAATATGTTTATTTCATTAAATGAACTTTCCCAGAACGCACCCACCCTCCATGATATTTACAGAAAGTGATTGCCATTCTTGGATTTGCGATTCTTTCGAGAATCGCAGGCTTGCTGGTTTGAAATGTTTTAGAGTTAAGAAGCTGGACAAACCAATGTTCTACCTCCAGAGTTCGATTGATAGGCAGAACACCCCCTGGCCAGTTTTATGGTTTAATTTATTTCTTTTCTTTCTTGTTTATTAAATCCACACTATAAAGTAGCGGAACTGGGATGGGGAATCTTCAAGAGCTGCTTCATTAGTGAATGGCCCAGGAAGGGACAAGTAGACTTATTCCATTGTACCATTCATGTCAAAAAAGGATTCAATGAATTAAGAGAACTACCCACACCCATTGGTCCAGGATTTGTAATTGGAATGGTATAACTTGGTAATTCTGCCCTTCTCTCTTTCTCTTACCAGCTTACCATTTCTTCATGATAATGAAAACTCTTATCTCAGCAGCCATAATGTGGCCTATTTCAAACTAAATTGAAAGGCCATGTGGTAGCAAAGACCAAGCTAGACTGAAGATAAGCCAAAAGCTGCCTATAGACACAAGATGCAATGTCACTTCGACTGTAAGGGTATTTATGTCACACTATTTCATTCTGCTTATAATATGGTCATATTACCTATAAAAGATAATAAATTAAAAGTTGAAGTCGCTATCCTGTTTGTTCTATTGGTCTTGTTGCCCAAGAGCATAAGTATAAAAGCTAGTGTAACATATGAAAGCTAAAGGTTTAGGATTGAAGAAATTCTAGTAAAGTCAACATAATAAGCAGTATAAAGGGGAAAACAGGGTCACATAGGACCCCAATACAACAAATCCATATCACTTTCCATGAGATAACCTCGCAAACGTATGTTTGTTGACCCCCTTCTAACACATTGTTGTCTCCTGAAGTAGCAGATGTTCAGTTTTAAATTGTAAATACTTATATTTTATTATTTGCTCAAAAAAACAAGACAAACTCAATTTTACAGGGGGTATTAACATCAAAGTATCTTCGCCTCCTGAACTGTATCACCTTAAAACAAATATTTTGCTCAAATAAGCAAGATGAACTTAACACTTACAGGGGCAATTAACATCAAAGCATCTTCTCTTCCTGAATTGTACGAGTAATCAATCACTTTAAAACATCTGTGCAAATGAAGCAGAAGACCAGGATGATAGCTCAGGTCATACTGATCATTTTATAATTTGGGAAATGGAGAGGCATAAAAAAATCAAAAACTTTATTAATTATGTTATGGCTTGGGAAACAGAGATGCATTAACAGATCAAAAACCTGAAGCAAAGTCATCCATCATACAAACAGCCAGCGAATGAAATGTGTGTAATATCACATGTCCGAAGCCCCACGTGAAATTTGAACATAAACATGGCTTGTCCGACAGTTACAACAAAAAGGACAACAGGAGAGGGCGAAGGTGATGTCAGAAGAGGAGACCGAGACTCAGTGTCTCAATGTCAGCGAAAGCATCTTATGAATAACACTGATTGCTAAGTCAAAAACCACCCCAGGTCATCTTCCAATCCTTGACACTTTCTTTACACTTTTTCTAAAGAATATACCCAGACTCTTACTCTCAGTTTTATTTTCTATTTGGTTTTATTGTTCATTAATAAATATCACTTTGCTTTTACATTTTCTATAGTTTGTTCTTGTATTTAGACTGATTGAAATAATACATTGAAAATTAAGACACTTGTATAAGGAGTTTGCCACATTACTTGCTCATAAGGTTATCAAAGGTTGCACTGCGAAAGAAAGACAACTGTGGTAAATGCCAGGTAAATTATTTGGTTGGTAAATGGAATATAACCACAAGAGTTACACTTTTAATTGTGTCTTGATGACACCTGCATGTTTCTCAGTGCTGGTGATAGTAAACTCTTAAGCAGAACCTCCTACAGAATATTGTGTGATGCATTTAGTCATTACCATTGTCTAAATTAGGATATCTAAGTATAGTCCAGGACTGGACTTCCAATACTGATGCTCTGTGCAAGAGAGGACAGAACTGACTATACTTCCTTGGAAGGCTGGCGTCTTTCAACATCTGCAATAAGATGCTGCAGATGTTCTATCAGATGGTTGTGACGAGCGCCCTCTTCTACGCGGAGGTGTGCTGGGGAGGCAGCATAAAGAAGAAGGACGTCTCACGCCTGGACAAACTGGTGAGGAAGGCAGGCTGTATTGTAGGCACGGAGTTGGACCGTTTGACATCCGTGGCAGAGTGACGGGCGCTGAGCAGGCTCCTGTCAATCATGGAGAATCCACTGCATCCACTGAACAGTGTCATCTCCAGACAGAGGAGCAGCTTCAGCGACAGACTGAGGAGATCGTTCTCTCCCCCACACTATGCGACTCTGCAGTTCCACCAGGGTGGGTAAACGTTAAAATTATACAAAGTTATTGTCTGTTACACCTGCATTTTTATCACTTTTTAAATGAATATTGTTTTTTATCAGTATGCTGCTGCTGGAGTATGTGAATTTCCCCTTGGGATTAATAAAGTATCTATCTATCTATCTATCTATCTATCTATCTATCTATCTATCTATCTATCTATCTATCTATCTATCTATCTATCTATCTATCTATCTATCTATCAAGGTACAAGGAAATTTAGGAACTGAGCCATAGCGAAATTTGACTGACTGGGAGATTGCTGACGTCACCTTCCTGTTACTGCTATTGTCTCAGAATGCCATCTGACCTAGGCTACCATCGTTCTGTTTGTTTTTAGTTAGTCTGTCTTAGCTGGGGATGCTAGATACAACTATTGCATTTAAAAATAATAACATTGTGGAATTAACAGTCAGCTGCAATGTTTCATTTACACTCCGTCCTGGATGATGCACCCTGAGGTCTTTTAGAAGATGCTAACTCCTCCTGAGAGTGTGTGCCTAAGACCAGTGCAATTGCCTAAACCAGTAAAAGTCTTCTATTAAAAGATAAGTAGACCCATCCCATAATAGGTGTCTAAATGATGGGCTCTGTTTCTTGATGTACTTATTTAACATGAAACTGATAACTACAACAGCCACGTAGCTCTGAGAAGAGGACTGCTTGCATGCTGTTTTCTGTGTTATATTTAACTTATTTTTTGAAACCCACTGGATGACCAACCTACCTGGAAGGTGGAATCTCACTGAATTAGTTCTTAAAATTCCTTCCACTTTTCCTGTAAAGTTTTTGGGAGTTGGTTTCTTAAAGAACCAATTAAAAAGCCCAATGAGGCATATTTGGTGTGATTTTGGGGTATATCGACATAAATTGTTGTGGTTTGTAAAGGTAGAAAATTTAGGTATTGACAGAAAAAAATAAATTGCTCACATCTCTTTTCAGTGAATCATACTGACGATTCTCAAGCACAAATCAACTGATTCATTGAAGCACACGCGTCCTGCGTTAATGTTGTCAGTGCCTTTCGTTTTGCTGATGCTGGTAGTGTTAGGAATTTTGATTCACTTTACTGATTTGGTTGTTTCAGATTAAACATTAAATTGAATTGATTCTTTTGATTCATACAGTTGGTTTGATTCACTCGTAGGATTCAAGTCTGGCTCATATGGGAAGTTGGATCCCCTCTGATAGCATCACACATACATAATTTAATTTAATGTAATAATTTGTGCATGCACAATTTGCGTTGGTGTAGACATGTGCAGAGGAGAGATGCTGGGTATTTTGGGAAAAGGATGCTAAGGATAGAGCTGCCAGGGAAGAGGAAAAGAGGAAGGCCTAAGAGAATGTTTATGGATGTGGTGAGAGAGGACATGCAGGTGATGGGTGTAACAGAACAAGATGCAGAGGACAGAAAGATATGGAAGAAGATGATCCGCTGTGGCAACCCCTAACAGGAGCAGCCAAAAGAAGAAGAAGAAGATGGTGATCATTCAAATTATTTTGTTTCAGTATACAAAGCATGACAACACAGTTAAAATGCACAGTTAAAAATAAGACGATATGTCTTAGAATCACAAGTGAATGGGAATTGTGCAGCTTGTTTGTGGGTAACGATTTGTTTATGATTGAAATGAATGAGAATCATGTGACTCATTCTTGGGTAATGATTCAGTTTGCAAATCAAATGAATGAGAATTGTCAGCCTTGTTCTTGGGTAATGATTTGGGTTGACCACAAAGCAGTCCGTAAATGATACCTGCCCAGTGCGGTCAATGAGCCTTTAAAAATGTGTGCACTACAATAAAAGCCAAAAATGTGAAAAATGTTTGTATAATGTTGAGTTTTATGTGACTAATTTATTGAATGTACAATGGGGCATAAACTTATTAGTTTTAATATTGTATACATATTTAGTTTGAACAATTCTAATAATGAATTGTACAATGTAGGAAAATGAGGAATGTCTGTTTTTATACATCCAGAGACACCAAATAAATGTAGGAAATGGTGTATGGATGTGAGAAATAGAACTGATTCTTTGATGTTAATTAATCAGTCAAATAATAATTAATTTTAACCTTGCAAATGTGAGTAATTAGTTAAATAATTTGGTTAGGCTGCCACTTTATTTTAGAAGGAGTCTCCGGCTGTTGGATTTACATTGAGGTAACTGAGGCACGCTTATCTTAAGAAACAGAATAATACAATTTATTGATGAACACAAGGATTATATAAATATGATAACTGCATAGATAAATTATGTGACCACTACCTCAGGTGGACGCGCCGGCCCTTCAGGAACCCCGTCTTAAACAGTTTTTCAGTGGAAAAGAAACACACTCTTTCAGTACCTCTTGCTCCTCACACAGGGTTATGAACATTTAAAAGATCGAGCCGCAACCATCCCGTGCTCTCTCTCTCCTGTCCCTTTTCCCCCAGACTTCCTCCGCTCCGGTCATTGCCGCCGGCCCGCTGGATCCCCTTGATGAAGAAGATTTTGTGTTCTTTTGGGCAGGAGTCGGGGCCGATGCATCACGTTTGACAGCTGTTCCCTGTGAGGCCGGATCGCCTCTGTAAAAGACTTGTGTTTGTAACTGGCAGAACAGCAACAAAGTTTCCACTCCTTGAACTCTCCTGTGCAACTTTGTGACCCAAGCTTGATAATTAATATGTAAGGTAGGATGCAAGACAGACAAACATAACACATACGAGGCTGGCTGTTTGTTGACTATTTAGAGTTTTAAGTTATTTTAGCACAGATAAACAGTTGTATTTTAAGGATGATGTCCAATGTTGTGTGGAACTGAGTGTTGTTGGTCCAGGTTCAAGTGAATCGGAGTGCACTCTTTCTCTTTGTTACATGGTCCTTTGTGATTTGCTATAATACCGTTTTCCTCAAGTCGCTGTTAGGGTCTTTTCTGTGCCCTCTGCAACTTCGTAGTGAAAAGCACTATTGTTTCTGGCACAAGAGTGTAGGAGCTGAAGCATCTTGAATAATGACCGCTTTTTCAGTCTTCTATGACTGGTCTCATTCAGCGGGACAGAGCGTGGCATGCAGAGTGGATCTTAGAGCCATTTCAGGGCATCCAGCGTCAGGGTTTTATGGAGAGTGGCTTCCACAACAAAGAAAGTTTGTGAGCTTTTTGCGCTCCAGACAGTGGGCGGCTTTTCAGTGGCCAGTCTTCAACTCACAAACACAATAGCTAATCAGCTTTCGACTCCCCAAAAGCGAGTGGATCGTCAGTCTTTAGCTCACCCCAAAAGACACAGAAGTGATGAATGCAGCTACTTTTGAAGGGAGGTGAAACCTCTGGTGATTGGATCATAGTCCCTACCAGTTACAGATCTAGTGCTTGTCATCAGTTGACAGAGTTCTTATTCGGTGATAGTTCTATATGTTGAACTCAAAAGAATCACAGATGAGGTGAATGAGCAGCATCAGCAATCAGGTCCAGGCACACGCACAAGCATCTTTTGCCATTTCAACAGCCCATACGGACAATTGAGGACCTGTTTGCTGACTGAATATAACAATTGAAATAACCTCTCTCAAGTTCATTTTGAAACAGTAATCCATTAACGAAGTTTGACATATTTTATTGACAAAGAGTATCCGTTAAGAGGCCTTGTCTTCCCTGCCTGACCAGAAGTTCTGCCATACATGTCAATACTAAGAGTGAGTTTTTTGGTGTCAACAGTCTAAAAGATAAAGTCCTCACAGTTCAAGCCAAAGCCGGACACAATATTTTGGTCACTTGCAGAGAACAAACAAAGAATGTGGTAGTTCACAAGGTCCCATTAGGTCTGCTTTTTCCAGGATATGCAGAGGATGGGTGAACTTATGAAGATCATTTGGTTGAGCACATACAGTATGAAGCCAAACAAACTGTATGTGGTGTTGTAGCGGGGCTACATAGTTAGTGTTGTCAAATGTTAGTACTGAGTGCGTCTTGTTTCCATTGTCCCGTTTGCTGTCTGTGTGTATCAGTAAATGATGATGGAAGAAGACCACAGCCTCAAACCTGGAAAACACCTGTTCACAATTAATCAATTACAGCCGTCACAGGACTATTTAAGCCATCCGGAGGGAAGAGAGAGAGGGAGGAGATGAGAAGGAGACTTTTTCATTTTTCACGACCACGAGCCAATCTTTACCTGCTGTATTCTACATTGCGCATTTTCATCCAGTTTGTTTTTCAATCCGCCGGACTTACTTCAATACCCTCATCACGAGAGACCCAGGGGTCGGACTTTATCATCCACCACGCACCGAGGATTCACGGTGAGGCTGTTCCATTTTGTTCCGGGAAATTCAAACAACTCATTTATCATTAGTTCAGTCAACCGTATTCAGGACAGTTTTTATAACCGGACTCAAGTTCACGATCATTTCCGTATCTCATTCATTTTTTGTTATTTGTGTTGTTTGTTATGTTACAGGGGCAAGGGAGGGTTTTGTTGTATTTATATATGGTGGTGTCTCGTTGTTGATGTGGTGGAGGGATATTTATTTTTATGTTTCTATTTTTGCATTTGTCTTGTTGTTTCATTTAATCAGTATAATTTTACATGTTCTGTTTTGTGAATTTATATTTACACCGTCGATTGTGGGGAAAAGTGTACTTTGTTAGAGGTACGGCTTGATAGTTAGATTCATCTCAGTAATTTATCCAGGCCACAGGGCTTGGAGGTGTAGCTGCCGGCTGGGTAAGGGGTCGGCCGTTACAGTGTGTACTGCTTAATGAGATCTGGCACTTCCCTTTAACAATTGGATAAGGCTTTTCATAATAATACTTTATATTTATATAGCACTTGTCACTACTCAAAGCGTTTTTCATAGTGAGTGGTGAGCCACTTCAACCACCACCAATGTGTAGCATCTACCTGGATGATGTCACAGCAGCCATTTTTGCACCAGGATGCTCACCACACATTACCTATTTGGTGATGAACTGGTGAGAGAGACAGCCAATTAGAAACAGAGGATGATTAGGAGGCCAGAATGACCAGGCCGTGGACATCGGGATACACCCTACTCTTTAAGGAGGATGCACAGGGATCTTTTATGACCACAGAGAGTCAGGACCTTGGTTTTACATCTCGAAGGATGACGCCATTTTACAGCACAGTGGTTCCCATCACCACACTGGAGCAATGGGATCCCCATTCACACCACAGGGTAAGCACCCCCTGCTGGGCTTGCTAACATCTCTTCCAAGAGCAACAAACCAAGCTTTTCCTAGATAGTCTCCCATCCAAGTACTGACAGGGCCCAAACATGCTCAGCTTCAGGTGGATGACCTCTTTTAAAGTGCATGTGTAACAGCTACATAACTTTTTAATATATTCATTGAAATACCCTTTTAACTTCTTCTTCTTCTTTCAGCTACTGCTGTTAGGGGTTGCCACAGTGGATCATCTTCTTCCACATCTTTCTATCCTCTGTATCTTGTTCTGTCACACCCATCACCTGCATGTCCTCTCTCACCACATCCATAAACCTTCGCTTAGGACTTCCTCTTTTCCTCTTCCCTGGCAGCTCTATCCTTAGCATCCTTCTCCCAATATACCAGCATCTCTCCTCTGCACATGTCCAAACCAACGCAATCTCGCCTCTCTGACTTTGTCTCCAACCGTCCAACTTGAGCTGACCCTCTAATGTACTCATTTCTAATCCTGTCCATCCTTGTCACACCCAATGCAAATCTTACCATCTTTAATTCTGCCACCTCCAGCTCTGTCTCCTGCTTTCTGGTCAGTGCCACCATCTCTCCAACCCATATAACATTGCTGGTCTCTCTACTGTACTGTAGACTTTCCCTTTCACTCTTGCTGATACCCGTCTGTCTCAAATCACTCCTGACACTCTTCTCCACCTATTCCACCCTGCCTGCACTCTCTTTTTCACCTCTCTTCCACAATCCCCATTACTCTGTACTGTTGATCCCAAGTATTTAAACTTATCCACCTTCGCCAACTCTACTCCCTGCATCCTCACCATTCCACTGACCTCCCTCTCATTTACACACATGTATTCTTTCTTGTTCCTACTGACCTTCATTCATCTCCTCTCTAGAGCATATCTCCACCTTTCCAGGGTCTCTTCAACCTGCTCCCTACTATCGCTACAAATCACAATGTCATCAGCAAACATCATAGTCCAAGGGGACTCCTGTCTAATCTCGTCTGTCAAACTGTCCATCACCATTGCAAATAAGAAAGGGCTCAGAGCCAATCCCTGATGTAATCCCACCTCCACTTTTAATGCATCTATCACTCCTACCGCAGACCTCACCACTGTTACACTTCCCTCGTACATATCCTGTACAACTCTTACATACTTCTCTGCCACTCCCGACTTCCTCATACAATACCACAGCTCCTCTCAAGGCACCCTATGATATGTTTTCTCCAGGTCCACAAACACGTAATGCAAATTCTTCTGGCTTTCTCTAAACTTCTCCATCAACATCCTCAGGGCAAACATATCATCTGTGGTGCTCCTTCTTGGCATGAAACCATACTGCTGCTTACTAATCATCACCTCATTTCTTAACCTAGCTTCTTTCCCATAACTTCATGCTGTGGCTCATCAATTTTATTCCCCTGTAGTTACTACAGTCCTGCACATCCCCATAATTCTTAAATATCGGCACCAGCACACTTCTTCTCCACTCCTCAGGCATCCTCTCACTTTCCAAGATTCCATTAAACAATCTGGTTAAAAACTCCACTGCCACCTCTCCTAAACACCTCCATGCTTCCATAGGTATGTCATCTGGACCAACGGCCTTTCCATTTTTCATCCTCTTCATTGCTGTCCTCACTTCCTCCTTGCTAATTGTGTATCTGGTCTCCCTACTGGAATGTGTAATATTAACATGTGGTAATCCGCCTACCAGGCATTACTACTTTAAAGGAAAAAGTCCTAAGAATAGGGTAAAGTGGGTTTTTTCAAAATCGTTAAGGCACTTACTGGCTTAGGCTATTAAGTGCAGGGTGCGCTTTCCCGGTCATTTTAACTTTGTCTTTTGCAGGTTCACGCAGTGGGATGCCGGCGACGGGTCGGGTGCGCCTCCAGGTCAGCCCTGCTGGAGGACGCCGCACTTACCCCGTCATAAAGTCGAGCGTCTCTCTAGTCCTGCCGTTGTCAAAGAGAGTAGCATGCATGCATTAGTGTGAGGAGGGAATTCCCAAAGAAAAGAAGTACTTACTTTTGTAGTGCGTATGCGTTCCGAGGGAGTGCGTTGGGATGTGCTCCAATTTGTGCACGGGAGGCCACTAGCCCTATTTATTATAAGCCTTGCAAATGTTGAGAGGAGCACCTGTGCAGAAAGCACCTGCTTCTGCCGCGATTTGTTAAAGGCAGCAAAGTGTCGTGGGATTGGGTGAAGACTTGTGCCCAGACTATATAAGAGGCACTTCTTGCCTGGTAACAGTTGTCTTTAGACTCGGTGGTGTGGTTAGCGTGGTTGGTAGAGCTCTTTCAATAAGTTTATCCAAACTCGGCTTGTGCCTTATTTGTTGTAAATTTCTTGTGAATATATTATTGATATCTCCTAGTTTAGCTTTATTTTGGTGGAGGTATTTATATAGATTTTCAGTTTTGGTGCACTTTGTTTTTGTTCTTGTATATACACTTTTTTTTCCTTGTAAATATTTTTTTGGCATTCTTTGGAATTTATGTGTAGTTTCTTCCTGAACTCCTTTTCTTCATTTAGGAAGACTAACAATATTCACCCTAATTCCCTTTTAAATAACACTAAGACATATTAGTACACTGGATTTTATTTTATTATCAGAAAAACAATTTACAGCATGACCTATCAGCACATGCTCCCAACTTTTGTCTCAATTTCATGTTAACATAACAAAATATTTAATACACTCATTTAATTTGATGTTTAAAATCAATGCATTAAAACAGTCATGAGAGAAGGTGCCATTTCAGAGGCCATCCAAAATGGAATTGTGCTTTCCAAAACCTAAATTACACTGGGATAGGGCATTTATTCATGCAGTAAAATAATGCTTGATTTGGTGTAAAGTGTGAAAAACCAAAAAGTTAACAAAAAGACTTAACCCCAGGCAATGTTCTGTGAAGATCAGCGGGATACTTAGCCTTTCAGGAAGTTTGCCACAATGGATTTCTGAAATCTATGGAGATTTCTTAATTATTTATTTAACCCTTCATATTATTACAGAGCAGTAGTTCGCAACCTCAAGGGCTTCATGGGAAAACGGATGGGGTTGGACTAATGATTTCTTAACTGATGCTTAAATTCTTTTCTCTTCTTCTAATTGAGCTTTATTTTTGAAATGTCAATGAGGAACATCATATCTTGCTTCAGTTAAAATGGCATGTTCACACTGAAGTAAAACTCATCAGGATGTTCTCTTTCTACTGGCAGTTGCAATGAAAGACGCATGCGTGCACATCCACGTGAACACTGGGTGTAGCTCAGCAATCTCTACCCAGAAAACAAGAAGACCACCAGCACCACTGCATGAGAAATGCAGCATCCCCAACTTACAAAGCCATTAGAGCAAGATAACACGCAGACAGTGAACATCTGAACAATTTTGAAATCCATTGCACGACCAACCTACCTGGAAGGAGGTCTCTCATTGAATTGCTTCCTAAAATTTCTTCCATTTTTCCTGCAAGCTTTCTGGAGTTGGAGTTGATGAAGGAGTGACAGAGATCGCCTGCATCACTCAGGAGGCTTATTGTTACTGAGTGTAAAAAAAAATCACAGCACATTATGTAGTAAAAATCACAGTGAAGAAAGTGACATATGGGGTCCTGTTATACTAGATTCTTGGCTCTTTGAATCTTGCTCTATATAATAACCATTGGCCAATCAGCCATTCTTGGATATTAACATCCCTAAGTTTGACAGTATAAAGACATGATAAGGCAGTAAACCTATCCAGAAGACCCTTCGTGGACTGGTGTCTGGAAGCCCCGTTGGTGGGGTCAGGTGCCCCGGCTCTCCCTTAAAACTCCACCTGTGGCTGCACACCACATTTTACAATTGTCAAGCTGCCATTTTGGTACAATACACAGCAAAAAACATAAGTGTAGAAAATTAATTAAAAAGACTGTCACACAGTCTAATAAAAATAATGCGCCTTTTTCAATTGCCGTCTTTCAAGCACCCTTCACACCCACCTTATTTCAAGCAAATGCAGCAAAGGACACAAGGCATGGAAAGTTCTTTTTAACATTAAAACATTAAAAAAGAAAAGTAATGCAGCAACGCAAACCTTATTTTTTTTTTAAAATAAAGCTGGTATTTTTACTTCAATAAAATAAGCACTGCATTATTTTATTCGTTACTTTAAAAATTGATCTGATTACATAACGCACATTACTTTTAACGCGTTTCCCCCAACTCTGCCAGGCCATTAGCAGAACAGAGCGTTCAGTGTACGATTGTTAGAATAAAAGCAGACATTTAGTGTACAGGCAGCAAGTTTTGCACTGGGTTTGAATGTCAGTGGACAGTATGCTCATAGAAAACGACAGAGCACTCCTTACCAGTGATGTGGGGATATTCATTCTATTGCCTAAAAAAAATCTATTATTTCAAATACAATTCAGTAATATGGCATATTATTTGATTTACAGTTTTAGCAGGCTATAAAACTTTGGCAACACACATATGAAAATATTTAAAACATCATCATGAATGAAGGCAAAGAACAAAAGACAAGATCTTCACAAATCAGGTGATGGGAATAAACAATATACCACTTAACACTATCAAGACAATAATCAAGCTAATAATTAAAAGTGTATATTGTTTCCTAGGAAAAATGGAAGGAAGATGGACAAAATGAATCCTAGAGTAGGAGAATTGAAATGTCTTATTGCATGTTAGAGTCACCTAGCTCCCAAAAAAGAAAGTATGCTGCACACTACATCTATGCCAAGTTATTTAGAATGGCTGCCAAAGGAAAGCTTCAAACCCACCATGAAATGTGGCAGTGTGTTTGATCCAGTAGGCATGTTAACTGCCACTAGACATGGAGATCATGAAGACTGTAAACATCAAAGACATTACGAACTCTGTTAGAATGGTATAGATTTAACATGGCAATGTCTCCTGTCATCAGCACTGATCCTCTTTTCTTTGTGTGTTATGTATATTTTTAATGACTTAAACGTACGTGCTGTTTAAGTCTCCGAGGCAATGGCTGTGATCATTTAGCCTTGCCTTACTTAATGATTAGGGATAATGAAGACTTCCATGAGCTTTAAACTAAATGGGAATCTGAATGCCTGACCCAGCCTGGCCCTGGATTTTAACAGATTAAGTCCTTACTGTGAACACTGGGTGAGAAAAATGCACCATGATGTGAACATACAGATGTTTCGTTGGGTTCCCAGGCATCAGTGGATCCCACAAGACACATGCCGAGTACGCAGTTGTTGCCGCTGCTCACTTTTGTTACTTAGTGAAGAATGCTTACTCGATATAATACCTTACTGGACAAATTGTTTTGGTAATTGATATAATAATTTTGGAACTTGATCTTCCTGAATAACATGACAATCTTCACTGTCAAGACCAGCAGGCTTCATCTGGACTACTTGCTCAAGACAAGTGTCACATACAAACATGTGTGCCGTTGTGTCCAGTGGCAGCGAGGTCAGTACTGAAGGACTGCTGAATAGCAAATTTTAAATATTACACAACTTTTGTGTGCGTGTTATGGAAGACATTATATTGTAGACAGATGGAACTTTTTTTGGTGTGGAACTTGTTAGAAAAAAAAATTTGCAAAAGTCACCTGCATGATTGTAAAATAAACGGCAGAAAAACACACGATCAGCTTAGCAGGATGCCACTTGTTGCCGTGATTAACCACAGTTGTAGACACATTCTAAATAGCTTAATATTTGCAAACTACACCCTACTCCTTTGCTACTGAGTGATTCCAGGTATATTTGCCCCCCCCCCCCCCCTTCCTTCATACATGCATTAAATTAATTGGCGATTCTAAATTGACACTGTGTGGGTGGGTGGGTGTGTGCAGTGGCGCTCTATCCCTGTTTGCTTCCTGCCTTGTGCTTAAGGGTTGCAGGGTGGGCTTTAGGCCTTGGGTCCTTAAATTGGATTAAGAAGTTTTGAGAATGTATGCATGGTTTTTAAATAAATAATGCAAAAAAAAAAATCAATAAAAAATCAAATGAGATTCAAATATAAAGTTATTTTTTTATTAAAATTGTACAAACATTTTCTTCAGTTATAAAAACTGCTAAGTGGATCTGACAGCATAAAGCACACTGTGTGATATGCACTGTGCTACAGAGCCTCCCATCCAATCTAAGGCTTAAACCATTGTATCCCTGCTGTAAAAGTCATCATTATTGGCCAGTAAAGCCTCTTCATGTCAGTTCTACATCTACATTACATATATTTACAAGTATAAAAATGATTATTTGCAATTGTATTCTTTAAAAAAAAAAAAAAAAAAAGTACTATCTATAATACCTTTAAAAACTGCCAAAATATCTGCTGGAAACAAATACAAAAGATATCAAACCAAGAAATTCTACTCATTTTACACTACGTCTCATACATTAATAATACCTTACAATGGAGTCTGGCAGTGATTCTGCTCTCTCTTGTAACATTAACACAAATAAGGCACGTACCTTATAAACATTTTGATAACGACATGATTGACAAACATACCGGACTGTTCCCAGACTTGGCCCACTACCATTTATGGTAGCATAAACAAAAAAGTACCTTAATATGGTATGCAAATACTGAAGTTACATATTTTTTTTAGAAAGAGAGACAATAACATTTTTATTAATACTTTGAAAATGCACCATATCTTTGAATGATTGCTTTTACCACATATAGTATTTAATAATGACACATCTTTGATACCACATAAAGTGATAATAATGAGTTGTTCTAGTCTGTAGTTTATTATGAACAGAACTGCAGTCCTTCTGTCAGAAACCTAACACACATTTATGGCAGTATGATGTGCAACAACATGTATATAGACCCCAGTAATGACATATGCTTAGCTCTTCCCTTAAACTGCCTACTAATTTGTCGATGTAGTGTAACACAATGTAAAAATATCCACAGCAGCTTGGGTACATTTTATTCACTCTGAACTCAACATCTGTTAAGTGTCAAACAAAATCTACAAAGTGTATTGCGGCTGAAACACTTTGACCCTTAGAGCCCTTCATCTCCCTGATTTAAACAGCATCACTTTTTCAGTATTTGAGCGTCGTTTGCTTTTTAATTGTGAAAAAACTATATGTGGTATGTGGCGATGTATTAGAAATCATCTTCCCAGGTACAGTGTTAAAAACATGAAATGTACAAATCATATTATTTACAAACAAAAGCACACACACACACCTATACACACAGTGTAAAGACACATAGAAGAAAAATAAAACTGGTATGTGCATATTGGAGAAAATTTTAAAAATACTCCTACATGGGGGGTAAAAATGCCATTCAAAGAAATACACTTAAAAAACAGCTGTATACTGTACATGTCTGCAAAAAAGACACTGTTTTAAATGAAATGAAAACAAAAACAAAAAAAAAACACATCCTTTGGGTCCAGATCTGTGTAGTTTTATAAACCCGTGTTAGCCTTTAGTGCTCATGACTTATGTAGATGTAATGGTCTTCAGTCACAACATCACAAGATTAATCAGTTTACAAACTTGCAAAAAGACAGTGTTGACCTGAACATCACATGCACTGTATCTATAATTTACATAAAGAAACGGACAATACAAAGAATACTGTTGCAATAACAAAAAAACGGAAGACAAGTTCTTCCTTATTTAATAGCAATTAAAAAATACAAAAAATAAGAGCTTAAAAAGTTGTCATTCCAGAAATGGAATAAACATTAAAAATATCCTTTTCCAAGGATATGATGGCTACAATACAAAAATTATTATAAAAGATGTTTCTTTTCAAAAAGTCTTTTTGTATTAATGTTTGTCAATCGTGAAACTCCTATTGCATAATGGCAAGGAATTTACTTTCTTCAGCTAGAGAAGTCAACAAAGAGTTCATATCACCAATTGCCATGTTGCTGTGGCTGGCAGGTAAGTTGTGGAAGGTCACTGGAGCTCGAGGAGTTGTAAGGCGTGATGAGTTTCTAGAGAGATTCTGAAAAATGCTTGGACTCAAAACCCCAGAAATTAAGCTAGAGTGGTCACCATCATCTAGGATGGCATCAAAGTCCAGCTGCACATTATCTAGGCTGTTGCTGTCAACAGTGCTAGTAACCTGATTAGCCCCTGGAGAAACAAGTTCAGAAGAGTTGTTGTTGCTCAAATTCATGTTTATCTGTTGTAACATGCAATTGTTCTCCTGCTCAGGGAATGAGGATTGCTTTGCAGGTGCAGTAGTATAATCCATACTTTGATCAAACATCTGTCCAGAATAGTTTTGCAACCCAGAACAGGGGTTTTGTTCAAAGTGGCCTTGCATTTCTGTCTTAACACCAGTAATCCTGAATGTTGAGTTTGCATTTCTCATTTGGTCCTGGTGTACCAAGTTATTCCTTAATGGTGGCCTACTGGCAGCTGAGCTACAGGTCAGGTTAACAGGAGCTGGGTGAGAATAGGCTTGCAGCCCCTGTACTTGGGACAACTGTGAGCAGGGGTTGTGATGCTCCGCTACTGTATTTCCCCTATTTATTTCATGGTATACTAAACCTTCATTAATCTGTTGTGCTGTAGTTTGAGGTTGCACATAACTTTGGTCACTAGGATGTCCTAGCTGCTGCATACCCCCAGCCATATTGACAGCTGTCACCCCTGTCAGTATGGATGCCTGCAAGTGGTTGTTACGGTTTTCGTTCATCATCAATGTGCTACCATTCCTGGTCTCTTGATCGCTACTATATGAAGTCTGTATATACTGTTGTTGAATTTTACTCATTTGACTATTAAACATACCACCAATGCTATTTGTATTACTGAGAGAATGGTGGTTATTAAACGAGCCATTCTCAGCTGTTTGTTGAATTGTACATGCATTTTGATTACCTCTAGTAATGTCCTGTTGCTGTAAACCCATGTTGTTGAATAATCCTCTAGTAATGTCCTGTTGCTGTAAAACCATGTTGTTGAATAATCCAAAAGTTCGACTGGACTGTCCTGTCAGTGCCTGTTGTTGATATTTCTGTTTGGGTGGTGACTTATCAGTACTCCCAGAGCTAACCTCATTCCATTGAATTGGCAAGTCATCTTTGTCTGATTCACGTTCAAGACTTTGGTGTAATACTGCTGGATCCTGAAGTTGATCATATAGGTCCGAATTGTTGACAGAGCTGTTCTTGTTACTATCATGTCTATTATTGTTATTTAGGCTGTCATATAGTCCTTGATTTTGAGAGTTTAAGTACTGCACCACATCATCAGGAAAAATGTCCTCATCACTCAGGAGACCTTCGGTTTCCATTGCCATTGCCTCCAAGGCAATATTTTCGCTAATACTTGGTGGGCAAGGTGAATACACTGGGTGGCGCAGATTACCATCGGAGCGTGTATAATTCTGGAGACTGAGATTCCTCCTTTCTGTGAAGGGTGGCAGTGAATTATTGTTCATATTGCTGAGACTGTTAAATCGTTGTACCAAAGGCAGATAAACTTGATCAGATACTGTTCTAACTGGATCACTGGCCCTCCTTGTGCTGCTTCCTATTGCTCCTTGTGACAAAATGCTTCTTCTGCTAAAACCATTAGTACCGGTATCACTGCATCTTCTTGAAACATTGACAGGAGGCAAACAGGAAAGTCCAGTCTCCTTGCAGTCACCCATGAGAGCCATTCTAGTCTTAAGACTCATACGTTCCATGTTCGGTAACGGTGTGGGTGGAGGCCCACCTGTGGCTGCAGCATATTTGGCTTTGAGCCTATACTGCTGAGCAGGAGTGAGGTTTAGCAAGCTCTCACTATTACCTCCACACTGACTGGCCTCACTTGAGCGCCTTGAAGCATCTGTAGAAATAGGATCGTATGAATCTGTTACACTGAGGTTGTGGTGCCGTCCCTCGGCCTGCGAGGCCTGGCTAGACCTACGACTAGAGAAGCAGGGAGAGATTCCTGAAGAGCGTCGGCTGCTCAGGTACGCCGAACTAATGGTACTGGTTGTGCTATCACGTCGATCATTTATCAGGTTCAATACTGTGATATCAGTACTGGAAAGCTCATTCCTACTGGGAAGGATTGTCATAGATCCACCTCCAACATTGCTTGAGCCAGATTGTGTGCCTGTAAGTAAAATATTATTATGATTAAAACAGAGAGTGGGATCACAATTTTACAAATGAAGTTATATATGTCATATCTGATTAGTTCATAAGGAGATAAAAACTGGAGTTATATGTATTAGTTCTTTCTCAGCGCATTAATTATCATTAATACCACAATTATAGTAAAATTTCCATGTAGTTTAAGTTCTACTAAAGCTGATTACAATCCACTACAGTTTTTAGTGACTTAACCAAATTAATCCATTCAGTTATTCCTTGTGACCATTTTTAATGGTATTTTTAAACAGACTATTAAAAAAGTAGAAGGAAACTTGCATCTCTTACCAGTTCCTATGATGGGAGGCAAGGCTAGGCCTTTTGGAGGTGGAACAGGGTTTAGCCTTGGTAGGACTCCATTAATTTGTTTTAGCTTTTCCACTTTAACTTGCTCCATCCATCTCATCCCTGCCACATTCCTGCGGGCCTGCAGGCCGAGCGCTGTTGTTGCTGTGGACACTGTAGAATCCATAATGGGAGCCTCCTCAGTTGTGTTGAGGTCACCCATGCTGCCCCTCCTGTTCAGAGCAAGCTCGATTCCACTGCTGGAAGTGTTGAAGGGGGGCTGTTCACTGCTGCATGAAGACTGACTGCCAGGGCTTGGCTGAGACGCCTAATAAAAGACAAGAAAAGATATCATTAACTCATTCTGTGCTTGGTTTTTACTTGGGAAACAACATAGCATTGTCAATACCTAATATGACATCCAGCTATCACATAGCACAAAACTTAAAAAGAAATAAAAAAATGGCCAAGAACAGCTAGGTTAACTTAAATGGGCTATGTAATGAAAACCCATGGAAAAAAGAAAATGATCATTTATTAATTATCATGAATAATTATTAAATGCCATTGTATAAATGTTGCTTCATTTTCATTTATAATAACACACACAAGAGTAAGACACAACAAATAAGAATGGAATTAAAAATATAAAATCAAAAGCTCAAATAGGCATACTTTAAGCAGGCAAAGTCACAGAAAATGTATAGGAAAAACATATATACACATATATGTTCTCACCTGATTACCCACTGTCCTTAGGAAGATAGTAAAAGATAGGATAAAACATTGGGTAGAAAAGACATTAGATTAATAAAAGAAAATGTCATGCGGGAAAATAGTTCAACATGCACTAAAATTACATTAAAGTGGCACAGACTGGTTCAAGAATCCTTCCAATTATTTTGAGAAAAATGTAACTTTTGCATTGACACATAACATAATAATTTACTAATTTACACATTTCAATAAGATCCCTCAGTTAACACATTTTACTGCATATCCTATTTTAAACATTAAACTATTCAGTTCAAATTAAAGTATACATTTATTTACTTTTTTATGCATTGTTAATTCTCACATAGTGCTTACATTATAAATAAAACTAGCAGTAAAGTTGTTGAAGTAACATGCTTAAGCAGGACCAGGTGCAAGTCAAAAGCAGAACCCAGCTAAACTCATCCAAACTTACTCACTAAGGGACAATTTAAAGTTGTCAAGTAACTGAATACACATAACTGCAAAGTGACAGGGAATGTGCAATCTCCTCACAAACACTGATCAGGCCTTGTCGGTCCATCCATCCATCCATCCATTTTCCAACCCGCTGAATCCGAACACAGGGTCACGGGGGTCTGCTGGAGCCAATCCCAGCCAACACAGGGCACAAGGCAGGGAACCAATCCTGGGCAGGGTGCCAACCCACCGCAGGACACACACAAACACACCCACACACCAAGCACACACTAGGGCCAATGTAGAATCGCCAATCCACCTAACCTGCATGTCTTTGGACTGTGGGAGGAAACCGGAGCGCCCGGAGGAAACCCACGCAGACACGGGGAGAACATGCAAACTCCACGCAGGGAGGACCCGGGAAGCGAACCCGGGTCCCCAGGTCTCCCAACTGCGAGGCAGCAGCGCTACCCACTGCGCCACCGTGCCGCCGCCTTGTCGGTCCTTATATTTGAAATACAGTAGCTTACAGTTTCACGTTAATGTTGAATTTTGATAAGTTTTAGTGCAGAAAATGATTCTTATCAGTATCCTTCTGAATACATTTCCTTTTCAAACTCTTATTTACAAGGCATCTCAATTTACACCAGACAAAAAAAAAAAACGTGATAACAGCATATATTAATCACAATGCATATTTCTTCAGGAGTTACAAGAAATGTTGGAAAAGAAGCAGAAGACTAGCTACCATAACTGACTTTATTAAGATAGTTTGGGTTTAGAGAAGAAGCTCTTATTAAAAAAACAATCAAAACCAGAGATACAAATTTGGTGGAATCACTGTCACCATTTTTGCTTTAAACTCCTCAAACCCCACACAATGTCCTTGTATCTCAAATGTTCTTAAAGTGCAGTTTCAGGGAGAGTTCTGGACAACATGGATTACAGCTTTGTCAAGACAGGTTTAGGCAAAATTAATTTATTCTGCATTATAGAAACATAAAATGTCTAACAAACAGAGTCATCCAGATGACTCAGTAGTGTGTTCCAGATCATAGCCTTAGATACGTGATTTGCTATTAACTGCAAAATTCTGCTTCAAGATACACTCATTTGACAGTTCTGAATGCCAGGATTACCTTGCTACATAGACTTATTTCTATAAGAGTAAGGAGGTTCATTTCTATTAAATAAAAAAGATCCAGTATTTGGATACCAAAATAGTATGTGCTGTCACCTTAAAAATGGTCTGTATTATAATGTTATATGTCGCAACGGTTCCCTACCACATGACTGAAAATGTACAATATGGCTTTGGCCATGCAAATAAAGCTCAAAATGGCACCAAAATGATGTCAAAAGGGAAACAAAAAATAAAATAAAAGTCAAAATTCTAAATTAATAAAAATTAATCAAAAATTATTTCAAATATTAAATAACTCAGATTCATAACAAGAAGTGAACTTAGCTGCATTTCTCAGCACATAGTCTATAACTGCTTTTTTGTAGTGTAATATCCTGAACTGCAAACAATACTCCATATGAGATCTCGGTAACAAACACAATATATCATACTTGAAATTAAGGCTGGACAAAGTATTCAGTGTTAAATAAAATGTGTACAGAGTCCAGTGAAATTCTTACCCACCTAAGTGGTGGTTCTAAATTGGCCAGATATGAGTGACTGCTGCCCTGTTCAAGGTTGCTTCCAGCATTCTACATAATGTTGCCCAGACAGACTTAACTGCTCACAATCTTGAATATAATTGAGTGTGTAAATGGAAAGGAAAGGTTAATAAAAATACAGCAGAAATTCAATACTGAGATTACAAAGCATTTACTGTGGCATCAGGGCAGTTAAACCTATTCCCAAGCTGGTGTAAGACAATAATTTACTTTAGTAATATCTACAAGGTGTGCATCAGTTTCAAGATACACAGTACAATGGGATTAACCCTTAGAATAATGTTAATACAATGCAGCTATGCATCTAAGGTACACTAAGCAAAGGCGGTATTAATTATCTCCCGACATACTTAACTGCCATTAAAACCACGCTAAAATGATTCACCATATTTGCAAATAAATTCTTTTGCACAATGCTGTTATTATTATAACCTTTTAAAACACCAAACATAGCTGTCCATTCCATACCTGCTTATACTGAGCAGGATCGGGAGGAAACTGGAGTCCATCACAGCAAGCATTAGGTGCAAGGCAGGAATAATCCTTAGACAAGGTGCCTTAACACACTCTCACACAAACATACCCTAGGGCCAATTTAGAAACAGCAATTCATCTAACCAGCATGTCTTTGTATTTTAGGAAGAAGGCAGCAGTGTACTCAGAAGAAACCCATGCAGTTATGGGGAGAACATGTACACTACACACAGGGAGCACCCAGGACACAAATCCCATTCTCCTTGTTGTGAGGCAACAGTGCTACTACTGCACCACCTTTGGCCTGCCAAAATTACTAGTGGGACAATTAAGAGTGTAGACATATGCTTTAAGTTGCTGAGCCTGGAGGTGGGGCTCGATGGCGAGCGCCTGGTGGCCGGGCACAGCCCGAAGAGGCAACGTGGGTCCCCCTTCCCATGGGCTCACCACCTATGGGAAGGGCCAAGGAGGTCGGGTGCAGTGTGAGTTGGGTGGTGGCCGAAGGCGGGGACCTTGGCGGTCCTGGTCCTAGGTGAGGGATGAGACAAAGAGCGGTTAAACAAAACCTCCTATGATGAAAAATAATTTTGGACGGCGTTTTCCCTTGCCCGGACGCGGGTCACCGGGGCCCCACTCTGGAGCCAGGCCTGGAGGTGGGGCTCGATGGCGAGCGCCTGGTGGCCGGGCCTGCACCCATGGGGCTCGGCCGGGCACAGCCCGAAGAGGCAACGTGGGTCCCCCTTCCCATGGGCTCACCACCTATGGAAGGGGCCAAGGAGGTCGGGTGCAGTGTGAGTTGGGTGGTGGCCGAAGGCGGGGACCTTGGCGGTCCGATCCTCGGCTACAGAAGCTGGCTCTTGGGACGTGGAATGTCACCTCTGAAGGGGAAGGAGCCTGAGCTAGTGCGCGAAGTTGAGAGGTTCCGGCTAGATATAGTCGGACTCACCTCGACGCACAGCTTGGACGCTGGAACCAATCTCCTTGAGAGGGGCTGGACTCTGTACCACTCTGGAGTTGCCCCCGGTGAGAGGCGCCGAGCGGGTGTGGGTATACTTATTGCCCCCCGACTTGGAGCCTGTACATTGGGGTTTACCCCGGTGGACGAGAGGGTAGCCTCCCTTCGCCTTCGGGTGGGGGGACGGGTCCTAACTGTTGTTTGTGCGTATGCACCGAACAGCAGTTCAGAGTACCCACCCTTTTTGGAGTCCCTGGAGGGGGTGCTAGAGGGCATACCTTCTGGGGACTCCCTCGTTCTGCTGGGAGACTTCAATGCTCACGTGGGCAATGACAGTGAGACCTGGAAGGCTGTGATTGGGAGGAATGGCCCCCCCGATCTGAACCCGAGCGGTGTTTTTTTATTGGACTTCTGTGCTTTTCACGGATTGTCCATAACGAACACCATGTTCAAGCATAGGGGTGCTCATATGTGCACTTGGCACCAGGACACCCTAGGCCTCAGTTCGATGATCGACTTTGTGGTCGTGTCGTCGGACTTGCGGCCACATGTCTTGGACACTTGGGTGAAGAGAGGGGCGGAGCTGTCAACTGATCACCACCTGGTGGTGAGTTGGCTTCGATGGTGGGGGAGGATGCCGGTCAGGCGTGGTAGGCCCAAACGTGTTGTGAGGGTCTGCTGGGAACGTCTGGCAGAGCCCCCTGTCAGAAGTAGCTTCAACTCCCACCTCCGGCAGAACTTCGACCACATCCCGAGGGAGGTGGGGGACATTGAGTCCGAATGGGCCATGTTCCGTGCCTCTATTGTTGAGGCAGCTGACCGGAACTGTGGCCGTAAGGTGGTCGGTGCCTGTCGTGGCGGCAATCCCCGAACCCGTTGGTGGACACCGGCGGTGAAGGATGCCGTCAAGCTGAAGAAGGAGTCCTACAGGACCCTTTTGTCCTGTGGGACCCTGGAGGCAGCTGATAGGTACCGGCAGGCCAAGCAGAATGTGGCTTTGGTGGTTGCTGAGGCAAAAACTCAGGCGTGGGAGGAGTTTGGGGAGGCCATGGAGAACGATTTTCGGACGGCTTCGAGGAGATTCTGGTCCACCATCCAGCATCTCAGGAAGGGGAAGCAGTGCAGTGTCAACACTGTATATGGTGGGGATGGTGCGCTGCTGACCTCGACTCGGGACGTTGTGGGTTGGTGGGGGGAGTACTTCGAAGACCTCCTCAATCCCATTAACATGCCTTCCAATGAGGAAGCAGAGCCTGGGGACTCAGAGGTGGGCTCCCCCATCTCTGGGACTGAGGTCACCGAGGTGGTCAAAAAACTCCTTGGTGGCAGGGCCCCGGGGGTGGATGAGATACGCCCGGAGTTCCTCAAGGCTCTGGATGTTGTAGGACTGTCTTGGTTGACACGCCTCTGCAACATCGCATGGACATCAGGGACAGTGCCTCTGGATTGGCAGGTAGTGCCCCTCTTTAAGAAGGGGGATCGGAGGGTGTGTTCCAACTACAGAGGGATCACACTCCTCAGCCTCCCTGGAAAAGTCTATTCAGGGGTCCTGGAGAGGAGGGTCCGTCGGATAGTCGAGCCTCGGATTCAGGAGGAACAGTGTGGTTTTGTTCTGGTCGCGGAACAGTGGACCAGCTCTATACCCTTAGCAGGGTCCTGGAGGGTGCATGGGAGTTTGCCCAACCAGTCTACATGTGTTTTGTGGACTTGGAAAAGGCATTCGACCGTGTCCCTCGGGGAATCCTGTGGGGGGTACTCCGAGAGTATGGGGTACCGGCCCCCCTGATAAGGGCTGTTCGGTCCCTGTACGATCGGTGCCAGAGCTTGGTCCACATTGCCGGCAGTAAGTCGAACCCGTTTCCAGTGAGAGTTGGACTCCGCCAGGGCTGCCCTTTGTCACCGATTCTGTTCATAACTTTTATGGACAGAATTTCTAGGCGCAGCCAGGGCGTTGAGGGGGTCCGGTTTGGTGGGCTCAGGATTGGGTCACTGCTTTTTGCAGATGATGTTGTCCTGTTTGCTTCATCAGGCCGTGATCTTCAGCTCTCTCTGGATCGGTTTGCAGCCGAGTGTGAAGCGGCTGGGATGAGAATCAGCACCTCCAAATCCGAGACCATGGTCCTCAGCCGGAAAAGGGTGGAGCACCCTCTCAGGGTTGGTAGCGAGATCCTGCCCCAAGTGGAGGAGTTCAAGTATCTCGGGGTCTTGTTCACGAGTGAGGGAAGAATGGAGCATGAGATCGACAGGCGGATCGGTGCGGCATCCGCAGTAATGCGGGCGCTGCATCGGTCTGTCGTGGTGAAAAAGGAGCTGAGCTGCAAGGCGAAGCTCTCAATTTACCAGTCGATCTATGTTCCTACCCTCACCTATGGTCATGAGCTATGGGTAGTGACCGAAAGAACGAGATCGCGAATACAAGCGGCTGAAATGAGTTTCCTCCGCAGGGTGTCTGGGCTTTCCCTTAAAGATAGGGTGAGAAGCTCAGTCATCCGGGAGGGGCTCAGAGTAGAGCTGCTGCTCCTCCGCATCGAGAGGAGTCAGATGAGGTGGCTCGGACATCTGATCAGGATGCCTCCTGGACACCTCCCTGGTGAGGTGTTCCGGGCATGTCTAACCGGGAGGAGGCCCAGGGGAAGACCCTGGTCTCTCGACTGGCCTGGGAACGCCTTGGGATTCTCCCGGAAGAGCTAGAAGAAGTGGCCGGGGAGAGGGAAGTCTGGGCATCTCTGCTCAAGCTGCTGCCCCCGCGACCTGACCTCGGATAAGCGGGAGACAATGGATGGATGGATGGATTGCTGACTTGGAATAAAGAATCATAACACAAAGATTTTTTCATGGTAAGCGCTTGTATTACTGATTACTCTAACATGGCATTTCCTCAGTACATAATGTGCTACTAATATGAGCCTCAACGTACAGTGAATGTAAGTGCCAGGGCTATTTTGTGAACAGATTTTTTTTTAGTAGAAGTTTACAGCATATAAAAAAATGATCGGAAGAGTAAGTGCTCATGACAGGATCAACATCAATAATTTCAGACCAGTACTGAAGCTGAGGAAGTTTGATTACTCACTGTCATCTATAACAGTGTGGAACCATCAGTCCCACCAACCCCCTCAACCCCCCTCCACAACCTTATGTGGGCAGACACCAGCCCTTATTATTGTGAAATGTCACATTTTACAAACAAAAATAGAAATGGAGAAAATGTTATCTGAAAAGTCATCCTTTGCTAATTTATCATTGCAAAATAAAAATCAGCTATTTTTACTAAAATGATTTTGAAAAATACTTAATATGGTATTATGCAAATGGAAATGGAATAAGATTTAATCACTCTTCTTTAAAATTGGCCATTGTAAAATTTCAAAATAAGTCAGCATTCTGTTTATATATAATGTGCATGCTTCCATGAGAAACAGAGACAGCATGTGTGACGGTGGGATTGGCTTCACTTTACTTGTTCCCTCCGGGAGCCTCTTGAACCCACCATCGCCGATAATGTTTCTGAGGATGATCACACACACAGCAAGGGGTAGGTGCATCAAGTGATAGTGCTTTTATTAGAATAAAAGTCAAACAAAAAGTGTTCAAAAGTGCAGTGCTTCTTCCATAATAAATAAATCATCCATAAAAACAGTGCCAGTCTGTGAGTTTAAAATCCGGATTAAAAGAAGTTAAAAACAAACAGCTATTGGGTCTTTCAGGTCTTGCCTGACTAACGTAGCACCTCTGCAATTTCGACTCCCCAGCTCACCCATTGCTCTCTCAGCTAGTGGAGACGCTAGCAGCCTTGGTCCTCATTTCCTGCCCCCTGTCTTAGCTACCTTGAGCAGCTTAGCTAGACCGCTCAGGGTCGGTTGTCCTCCTATCATCCTTCTCGCTCCCTCAGCGTACCTCAGATGCCTGGAAAGGATGTCCCACTCGATCACACCCACTCCTTGAAAATTAATCAGTGGGAAAGATTCGACCCTAGAGCATTAATCCTTCACTCCCTCACGGGCCAACGGCCGAGCTGCCTCTCACCCTCACTAGTTGGCTTGTCCTGCTGCTCTCCACAATGCTGTTTTCATGGATCTCTTTCTCTCTTCCTTGTTTTTTTTCCTTCTTCCTCCTAACTGTCGTACTCCCTTTTTAAAGTGGGGTGAGGTGCAGTTGTTGCAATCACAGCTACTGAGGGACACGGGTGATCCTGCATGTGTGCACAAAATGCAGGGCAATCACTCCAGCATCTCGCGCTAAAGCCACTCATGGCCCACCCGAACACTCGAGTGTTGCTGTTATTTATTTAAAACTTGGCAAGCAGCTGCGGACCTCACTTTACCTCAGCATTTAAGAGGAAAAAGTATTAGGCCATTCCACTTGACAGAATGGAACAATGACAAACCTTTTTGATAAGTTAAGCATCTAGGCATGGACAAATGCTAAGAAGTTACTCTTTTTATTTAATACACAGGGTATCCAAAATTGTCATCCAAAAGAGATCATACTGGTTTGAATTACATTTTAAAGACTGAACAGAAATTACCATTTATACAGGTTTTACATAATATATGTTATGCTATATTCGCCACTTTTGTTTGCTCAATATTTTCATGAAAACTCACTATGCAGCCAGCTTAGACAAACTTTCTTTCTCCCAGTGCCCCATGATGCTTTTTGAGGACAGTATGACATTACAGAGCTGTAGCAGCCATGTGGAGAACTTTCTGGCATGTGTGATATCACTACCCACACAGTATTTTTATTAGAGGGGTACATTAGCTGACCATTATGAGAATATTATAAATTCTGTCGGTGCAAATATGTAACACTGATTCCACGTGTCTAATTTCGTATGCTGGCTGAATGTATATGCAAATATCTACAAAGCCAGTGAAGAGTCAAAACAAATTTTAAAAGAGCACTCTCCAGGTCAGAAAACACACAAGTCCATGTAAAATAATAACTAAAAATATATTACTATTTACAAAGAATTTCAATCTTCTAATAGAACAAAAAAGTGCAAAGCATCTGCATAGATAGACTGGAAACAAAAAAGCTGTGATAGATGCGTGCACACCACTATGGCACAGTTGTTGTATGCTGGCCAAAGCACAACTTCAAAAAATGCTGTGTGACATGGCCAATCAGTGCACTAAAACTGGAACTCTGTGAGCACAAAAATATAAATTTTTAATTATTGATAATTTGTTTTTATTTGTTATAATTTGTTACTTGCTATTGTTCTGTCTGCATCTTATTTTGCCGAGTAACGATGGCATAGTGTTTAGCTCTGATGCCTCCCAGCTCAGGTCATATTTTTGGGTGCAATAATCAGTATAGCATAGTTGACAGATTCTTCATAGCCCTAATGTACACTTAAAAAGACCAATGCACCATTATAATTCACTCAAAACTAAAGTTCCTTCTTTCCTTTGATTTTAACAGATTTTGCCATGCTCTGAGAAGTTCTGAACATTTCTGCTTTTCTGCCAAACTCACAACAAAGTGAACTCTGCAGGGTTAATATAAATTATAATTAAAATGTACAGTATCTCAAACTGATTCAGATAACAGAAACAGTACACATTTCATCAATAAAACCTGTACTGTCCTTTAACCAAGACTACACACTAGAGGTGCACTGAGTACTAGGACTTTTACTTGAACTGGCCAATTGTCATACTGTGATCCACAAATTAGTTCATAATTTGATGCTTTATTTCCAGATTTTATAATTTCAGCAAATATTGTTAGGTTGGGAAATGCATATGTAGTAGTGGGAACTAAAAAAAGGGTATTATCCGGCAATGTTGTTACAACTGTCAAAAGAAACACAGCAACATTTTAAATTTCATAGCATTATTTCTTCTTTCTGTGCCTGCTCGCTGACAAATCTTTCTCTATAAAAAATTCACTATTTTGAATTGATGAATCACTAAGAATTAATTGCTGGCATACATCCATTAACAGCAGGTTTATGTCTGGGGATCAATTGTCTCAATGTTTTGAAAAATGTTTGTTATTTATTTTGTTTCAGTGATAGTTAAATCGTAGCACAAAACTTTAAGAATTTAAAATAGTGTTGATTATTCAAACTCTTTACAATAAACAAAAAAATAATGTGCCACTGTGCCCTGTCAAACTGCTTAACGGCAGAAACTATTATTGTCAGTAATAATAATGCAAGTGCTCAATGCTGCTTTTAACAATGCTACATAAAATACAGCAGTACTGGGTGCACCAAAATAGTTTTATATTACGCATATAAAAGTTAATGGCAATTCACTAAATAAAATGTTTCACATACCATAGGTTTTTCTGTCTTGATAGCCTTGACCTGCAGACATTCTTCTTGTTTTGAGGTAGTATGGTTATAATTTTGGTCAATAAAGCCTCCTTGGGAATGCTGCCCTGGAGATCTGGACTGGGAAGTGTTGCCTGGATCTCGGGAAGGGGGAGGCCGTGGATGGATATCACCACGTTGTTTCTTTGTCACATGTGCCTCAGGGCCATGCACTGTCTTGACATGTTTGCGAAGAGAACTTGGGTCGGTGTAACGCTTTGTGCAGCCAGGAATTTTACATATATAAGGTTTCTGGAAAAGCAAAGATAAAAGATAATGATATGTAACAGGGAGGTAGTGACCTTCTTTCTCAAATTTACAATAGAACAATATAGATCATACAAAATACACAATCATTATATTAAAGCTAATACATTTATATATTTCAAATTGATTTTTAACTTAGGATGAAACTTCTACTATTCTGTTTATTTTTCAGTGTGTGCTACCTTTTTGTTTGCTGCATTAATGATGTACATAATAAAAATAACAATAGTTAAGTGATGAAATTTTTTAACACCTACCAGAAAACAATCACTGGGGTTGTGTAGGGGTATGGGTGGATTTTGGCTCATATTTAAGAAAAAGGCAATATATTAAACAGCGAAAAGTTTGCACCCAAATCATCTCCTGGATACTGTAGATACTGTAAATAATGCAATAAGTACGATAGAAACCATTCTCATTTTTTCATCATAAGACAAAATATACTTCTGCAATGGGGATCATGATGTGCATACAATGGCACTGATTCCATGCATTTCGTGATAAGTAAATTCTTTATACACTATTTCATATTTTTTCTGCATCATTCTTAAAACCAGCCTATTGACTACACCATACTGTTAATAAAAATAAATAAAATCCCTGATGGATCACCAAGCATCTTTTGAATTCTTCAACTAGTATTTTACACTATAAGATCACAGGGAATCATAGTCTATTCTGGAAACTTCAGGTTCAAGACAGGAAGCAATCCATATTGAGCCGCTTTTAGCATCACAAATTAATATGCACTTTTTTGGAATGTGACAGAAAACTGGAGTAAACCAGAGTAAACAAATGAAATCAGAGGTAGAATAAACAAACATTAATGAAACGATCCTGAAGCCTGTATAATGAATAAACTTTTTTATAGCAGTGATCTTCCTTGATAAACTTTGCTCTTACGTTGTGAGCGATTAGGCAAAGTAGGTACCCACTTTTTGCAAGGCATTGTCTATAAAGGTTACAGATTTTACAGAGCTACATTTTGCAGAATTTCAAGCATCAATTGGGTGGCACAGTAGTTAAAGATACTTAGCCACTGCTATATTCAAGTTTCAGGCCAGACATTGTTTGCGTATATGACATTTACATGCTTTCTAGATTTTTAAATAGTTTAAGTATTCTTGTTTTCTTCTAATTAGAACTAGAATTAGAACTTGAACTTTATCGCCGAGCAACATAACTGCTAGTAATTTCTTTAGGTGTTACATGCACAGAGACTGTACTGTATTTAACTATAGTGACTGCAGTTAGAAAGAATCTGTTTATATATTTAGCAGTTTTTGCCTTGGGTGACTGGAAGTGTTGACTGGTGAAATTCACCAAGTTTTTCACAGTTAATATGTTGCATTCATTGGTGACCTTGTTTGCCAAATATTTTTCTGGAAGTTCAATGGGTGGTCAATCTCGGCGAACATTTTTTCCCCCAGAGTCCCATGGTGTTTTGCAAGGCCAGCATGAGATCACAGAGCTATAGCACCCATATGCAAAAATTCCACTACTATACTAGTACTATAAGATTGTTGCTAATCTACTTCACGCATGTGTATTGTCATGACCTGATCAGTACTCAAGTGGGATTTGTATACTACATGTGCAGACATATCCCTGGCCCTCACTGACACTTAAAAGACCATTGCACCATTTTAATCCACTCGAAGCTAGTATAGTTCCTCCTTCCTCACTGACTTCAATACATTGTACAGAGTAACTGAAAGAGATGGTTGCACGGGTGAGTTTAGTCTTTCATTATATTTCAGGGCCTCAGTGCAGTCCAGTTTCAGGCCTACAATCTTTCCTGCTGTCCGAATGACACATTGCAGTTTATGTTTTGAGCAAGCAGATCCTTTGGTTTGTCAGACTGTTATGGAGAAAGTTAAGATGCTTTCAATGACAACTCAATAAAACTGCACTAAAACTGACTGGAACAGGTTAAACGTTTTAAGCTGATGGAGAAAAAACTTATGCTGGACATTTTTTTTTTGATAAAAGCAGTTATCTTTTCATCCCTGCTCACATCATGAGAGATAGTTGTACCAAGAAATTTAAACAAACATAAAAATGAAGTGACACTACTTCATTACTGGAAGCATACTGTATGAGGTGAGGAGTGTCTCCTAAAATCCTGCATTCCAAAAATGTCTGAGTGAAAAGTGACTAAAAATTGCTGCTGCATGAGTATTTGCTTGTGTGTTGCATTGGTGAGTCCTAAAATGAACTCAGGAATGTTCTCCTGATGTCTGCTTAATGCCCCTACCCACCCCATAATTAAATAACCAGGTTCAGTACATGGATGATTTATCTTAAAATGTCATGACAGCCGATAGTCAAATTGCAGTCTTCATTATGTTCTACATCCTGAAGATATTACTAACTGGACTTCCGTGGAATTATATACCAACTGTAATAATATGTATAATCTACAAATAGGTTGTTATGATTAAGTGTAAGATATCTAAACATCTTAAAGCTTAATGGGTTAACATATTTTAAATAGTGTACATAACTGATGTACAACAAACCAACTCTGCTACCAAATATAAAAGTGAATTTTGTCAGTTTGCGTCTTACCTCATTTGAATGAGTCCTATTTTGATGCTTTGCTCGATCTGAGGCATTGGAAAAAGCTTTGTTGCAGCCCTCATGTTCACAGACATACGGCTTTTCTCCGGTATGAGATCGCAGGTGTGTTTTCAGGTTTTCTAGTCTGGAGTAGGCCTTTGCACATCCTTCAAACTACAGAAGAATATTGAATACACAAAAATGATTATATATTCCTCACAATGGAGCTGAGAAACAGAATAAACAAAAGCAAAGTTCAACAATTAATTCAATATAGCTGGAATAAAGCTGTTTTAGATGATTTTTTCTTCTTTTTACACTTAAGAAGATCTGATCATTAAACTTTTAGATAAGGACATAACTGTGATTTTTTTAGCAAAGAAAGTTTAGTCAGAGGTTTAATTTAGCTCATTAAATGACAAAGCAGGGCCAGGCTTTTCAAATACATTGATAAGAATGTATGGCTTCATTGTTATACTATATGATATATTTGACTTTTTTCCTCCAAAAACTTGGCAGGCTGCTTTACTGAGGTGAATCAGCCACAGAAGACTTGAAACACAGAGAAGAATGAAATTAGAGCACTGATCAAGTGCCTCCACAAAAAAGGTTTCACTTCAAAGGAAATTCCTCAGTATATCATGCCAGTTGGGAAATGACATCTATTCATATGCTAACGTGAAAAAGGAGAACTGCAGAAGTGAACTCAAGTAAGGGGGAACTGGCATTGAAGGCAGGCCACATTAAGGATGTGTCAGCAAGGACAGGGCATGGGAAAAAAATGTGCCACATGATGGACGTGTCAGATTCAAGGGAGTTACAGCTCATGCCAGTGTGTAAATGCAGAATAGGTTTGCCATTTCAGAATGTACAATAATTTGGTTACTGGGATGGTGTCTAATTAAAATTGGTTGCACCACCGTTTGTTTTGCTAGGTGAGAAGTACACACCAAATAGCGACCAATTTTGCTGAATACAGTATTAGTAGATGTTCTGTTAACTTTCTTTTCTGTTAGTCTGCATACAGCTATGTGTAACATTCACTTGTGGACTGTTATCTAAACAAATTTCACATATTTGACTACAACAAAAATGTAATTACTTGTCTTATATCTTCATTTTTACATACTTGCAAGAATTATACTAATGTCCCTTTGGTAATATCTACCTCTAAGTTAAAATTCTTCCAACTGTCTTTTCTTAAATCATCTTTCCTATAAAAAACATTGTTCTGTGTCACTGAAACTTGGTATTAGGACCCCTGTCTTCATCGACAATGTGTATCATTTTCACAAAGAGATTCTGTCTGGTTGTCCGAAGCAGAGATACTACAGGTATTGTAACTCTCATTTTTCACCTTACAAAAAAGATTGTTCATAATCTCATTCCCCACTAATGTTGCTATCTATATTGTCAGTGATAGTAACTATTCCTTATTATCTGAGCTGTTCACATTTTTTCTTTACATCAGTCCTCTAAAGTCAATATACGCTGTGCCAAAGACCTAATCATTACTAATGTCACTGATGCTCTACGTTTCTGATTTCTGTTTATCATTCTCTGTCTTCTTCCTACTTGTAACAACAAAATCTGTCTCACCATGTATAATCTACTGCTCTCCCCACTTTATGTGACACATACATTTGAACTCAAGTAACTTAACCAATATGACTAACAGAATCATTAGAATGTCAACAAAATTCATTTACTGTATCTAGTTTCATAAGTAACTAGTTTGTCCATGCATCACATATTTATGGGTTTTAGAAAATAGCATGACATCAACCTAAATGAAAAGCTTTCATAAAATGTTTGAGTCCCCCACCACGTTGTGCATAAACAAATAGTTATGGCTGGTCTCCTGCAGCGGAGAAGCCATTGTTACAGCGAGGATGGGGATCTGTTGATTTGATTCTGAGGGGCTGTGAAGGATAGATGGCTATAAAAAAAGTTTGTCTGGGAAGGGACACAACATGGAGGCAATGCAGTAACAAAAATACATGCAGATGTTTTTTCTGGTTTTTGCCTGAAATACTACAGAGTATAAGGCTGGAGGAACCACAGAAACAGCGCTTGGTGCAAGATAGTTATTGGTGTGAATGTGTCTGGTAAAGCCTTTTTGGGCACACTGATTTTTATATGAAAAAACCTCCTTGTGGCGACTCTCCGTGTTACTGTTCTTGTGATTTTATCTAATGGAAATGTAATTATTTATGATTTTAAAATGACTTGCACTACATTTTGCACTTTAATAAGAGATTCTCTGTTTTGACACTTGCCACTGATTCATCTGAGTTCATGAACTACAAGAAGTTTCAAAAGCAGCTGGTACCCATTGGCTGTGGGGACAGGGCATCACACCAAGAAAACCTTATCTTTTCCTATTCTTATTAAACAAAGTTTGTTTCAAACTTATTTTTTAAGTTTATTAGTACAGATCTCCACCACTAAAATCATACAGGCTATCCTTTATCATTTACATTACCTCAGATACTCTTCTTATTTATTGTTAACTTTATCCACTATGGGTTTATATGGGATAGATAGATGTGGTGTAACTGGCCTCCACTTCTTGTGATCTGCTGCACACCAATGTTTTAGGACTGCACTTCATATGCTTCACAGTCTTAAGTGACTTTTGTTTCAGCATTGAGAGCAAAGTAGAGAAAATGTATTTGAAATTGATTAGTTGAAAACCAGAGTCTAGATAAATTATGCCTGTCCTGTCCCTAAAACTAATAAAAGTGCAACACCTTGTAAGTGAAAGCCCAGTCTAGAATAATAATGAGAATTGTCTAATTTCTGAACAAAGTCATGTCTGATCCTTTAGAAAACATTTGCTACAAGCAGGATATGTTAGCAAGATAAGTAACTAACCAGGAATCACACATGCCTAATGTTTAGTTTAAAAAAAATTCAGATCCTTTAGTCCATGAAAAAGAAAAGTGCAAATTTAATTCAGAAGCAATAATTTCTGATTTCGTTCCAGCATGGCCAAATGAATGTGTACTTCTCTCACCTGACTATGTTTATTCCAATCTGCATTGTTGCTTCTCTCTTTCCAATATTTTAGTACACATCTCTGTGTAATGTGTGTCTTGCTACATTCTTTCTGAATTTTCTACTTACCTTTTACTCTGATCTTATTATGACAACATTGCTTCTTTAGTTAAACTTACTGTAAATGTGTTTGCTCTTTAGTTCTGAAGCATAAAACAGTTGTTTCTGCAAATAAAAAACTTACTCCTGACTATTTGTATTTGTATTTGAAGTATTTGTAGCAAACTTTGGAAGGTAACATTTAAAAAGCATCAATGCTTTTGGTTGATTTTACATATAAATACACTTCTTTAATGATAAGTTTGACAGTTACTATGGAATTCAGTGCATCATGCTGTACAATTCATTTTGTCATTGCAACCATACACACTCATTCTTCCGTGACTTTTTCTAAAATTACTGTAAATGTCTCTAAAATAAGTTAATATTGTAAGTATTTTCAGTTCTTGTACATTCTGCACCTCATTTTCACTAAATGGAGAATGTTTTTGCATGGCTGAGTAAGGATTCTGGTGGGTATATGAACCAATAAGAAAGAAATGGGGCGTTCTTAAAAACTAAACAGAAACACCTTTAACTGCATTTTAACTCTATCACATTGTTTCTTCTGAATTACAAAATCTTAATATCTCAGTTATAATGACGTGACTAAGTTATTACAAATTACATCATAATCCTGCAACTGATCTCTTACTTGTCAGGACGATAACTTCTTAAATATTTACTCTAGGTAATACTCTTGCTGTTTTCGATTTTAACAATGTGCTTAAGATAGATAGGTACCTGATTTTTAGTTATATATGATAAACTTTAAAAAAAACCCTCAAGCAATGTTTTACATATATAACACACAGCAGTCTGATACAAAATCTCCCATCCATAAAAATGATGCCACCTCTTACTTAAATAACACAAAACAAACATCCATCTGTATATAAAGAGAATGAATACACTCCTATGAAAGACTTTACATTATCTAGTAGTAGAATATTTTTAATTATTCAAAGAACTTTTTGTTTTCCATAGCCATCTAAACTTTAAACAAAAAATATCAGTTTTGTAATAATGTGGATTATATAATGAATCTCCATAAATTAAGGACTTTATTTACTACAGATTTGTAAATGTTTTACAAGTTAAACTTAGCATATACTTTATTGCTTATGTTGTCCACAGACAAGTAAGACACTTACTGTACATTTGTGTGGTTTTTCTCCCGTGTGCCTTCTCATATGAACCACTAACATATACTGGGCTTTGAAAGGCTTCTGCTCCCTGGAGCAATCTAGCCAGCGACACACAAACTCCTTCTTCTCGCCATGGATATGGTCATTGTTAATATGCTGTGAAAAAAGAAGGGAATGCTACTATTCGGAAAATAATATAAATGTCAAACATTTCACATTACTGTTTCAACAGAATTTTCAGTTCTATTTGGAACCAGCAAATCCACCCTTTAAATATATTTATACTTAAGAAATAAAAAAATAAAACATCTAATAAAATGAGTTCATTACTATGATGGGTGATCAAAACATTTTGAGCCTGACCTATTAAGAGAAAGACCAGTAAAAACAAATACTCCCTGTGAACAATACTACTGTACAAGTGTTACACATTTGCAACAACTTTCTATGGCACTCAAATAAAACATTTTGTCTTGCTTCTAAAGTCACTCTTTTGTAGGTGATTTAATGTTATTATCATTGCCATACTGTTTTGTACAGAGATACCCTTTCAGATTGGAGAACATGTCAAAGTCACACGGGGCCTGGTCTAGAGAAAATACTGAGTGTAATATTGAGCAATCCTGGCAACCTGTGTAGTTTGACATTGACTTGAAGCCCAAGACATATGGTTGACTGTTTTCCTCACTGACTTCTGCAACTGAATTATTAAACCAGAGTAATACTCAACAGTTATGTTAGTGTTTCAGGCATATAATTAATATGGACTATACCCTCAACATCTCAAAAACTGTACACGTAATCTTTTCAGAAATTGCTTGGACTCTGAATTACTTTGGTTGAATTACTTAAGTTGTAGGTTGGACACAGGGTCACAGTGTTCTATCCAAAATTAATTTCCAGTTATGAAACGCTTCTTATATTTCTCACATTCTGAGTATATTACCATTGGATTCTATTTGGAATGCTACATGTGATGAGGCTTCATTTTAGGTGTCAACAATCTTAACACCCATTATGTACAGATTTTGCTTATATTTAATTGTTCTTGAAGAACATATTAAACTGATCCATAACCAATTCCTATAATGACTGCTCTCACTCACTCTTCAATTCTCCATTATGAGTCACTCCATAGTTGCAACAATCGAACAAGCAAAGTCTAGCTAAACTTTGTCTGATCTTCAAATGTTATCCTAACATGACAAAACTGTACAACCCAACTCTTGATTATGCAATATGAAAGGAACTACATTATTAAATACATTACTGACAGATCTGTGTTTTTGTGTGTACTAGTTCTGTACTTAGTGATTCTATATTTGTGCTTTGACTGAGAGTTGTTCAGAATGCTCTGCGCCTGCACTCAGTGAAGAGAACTACATAAAAAAAATTTGTTGTTGAATGGTCCTGGTACACATTTACTATGCAAGAATGATTATATAAACATGTGTTGTTCTATAGCATTAGAAATTCAATGATATTGTGATACCTGACTTTGAGGTTTTTGGAATCTTCATTCACTTGATTTTGAAAAATGGTAAATACACAATAAACCACAAAAGCTATAAACTTGTAATTCACCTGTTTTAGTATAAATGAGCTAATCCTTGGCCAGCACCATAGAAAATACCATTCAGGCTCAAAACCTGTATTGTATATTAAAAGTTACTACTACAAGCAGTCATTGGTCTTGTTTTCTATACACAACTTTCACATAAACACAGACATCAATACAATTTTCATATCTCTTGCTTGAAAACATATAAAGTTCCACAACACAAATAATTGAAAAATCATAATATGCTTTCTTTTAAAAAAGAAAAAAACAGCACTTTTAAATTGAATTTATTGAAATTATCAAATTTTAATAACAATAAATAGAGATTAACAATCATAAAGTTGGAAGCAAATTCTAAAATTTCAGAGGAAAAAGTGACATTTGTTTGCTGGAACATAGCAAAAAATTCCATCCCTATTGCTAACAATGTGCTCAACAATGCAAATTTTTTTCATGGTAAGAACAGGTTAAAGGAGAATGTAAAAAAAAAAAATCAATTCTTTATATTATTGAATAAAATCTGTGGTAATGTAAGAGAATTTCCAACAGAGGGCTCAGTGCCACCAAATTATAGCCTGAACTAGAAAGAATGCTCACACACAAGAAAAGTTCTATGTATTTTATGCACCTTGAAAAAAATATATTTTCAATACACCAGACCAAAACTACAGTCATAAACATCATTAAGTAATAATTAACCAAATGATTTACTGTAAGTCTTATAATCCTGTTGTTAAAGACACAATGGAAAATTGTTTTTCCTCTGGTGAAAAAAAATCAAAGGAAACTACTTAAAACAGTTAACATACTGCAATTGTATGGGTAGAAAAACATTGAGGCAGTTTTGTGTTGTTTGACTCTATATTTTACATTACTAATACATTCTCAATATTTTATACTGTATTACTAACGTACAGCCTACAAATTTAAGAATTACACTTTCCAAATGAATTTTGCCTTGTAAATGTATTAACATTGTAAGCTCAGTAATAAGACTGTCCACATTTAATGGGGTTAAATAATGAAAGCTTGCCACTTCCCATTACGTTTTATACTGTCTCCTAAGACAGCATCAGTGACAGCTATGCAACACCAGCAATTTCTGCTGAAAGGCTTAAAAGAAGCAGGTTGAAGGAAAGTGTTTCAAAGCTCCCTACTTTAAAGTAGACGCTTCACTGGGATTTTGAAGGGTGACTTAACTTAAAAGTTATGCTAAATCTGAGCACTGCCCGGGAACGGGTTAAACACTTAGACCAATATAAAAATACACACTGAGACACAGAAGCCTCTGGGGATAAGTCAACATCTGGCGCTTTTACAAAGAAAATACTGTACTTCTCTCAGAAGTGCTTTCTAAGACAATTTAAACACAGAGAGATAGACATAATATCCTGAAGAGGGGAACCTGTATTATTGCATTCCTGACTGACGAGAAAGGGATCTGCCTTGAGGACACCTGGGAAACACTGAAAAACTCATTGCAGGATAAATTGCTAGGTAATAATTTATAAAATACATTGCTCTGGCACTCAGTTCAGTTTAATATTAAACAAGAATGAAAAAGGTTTTCATTCATAAGAGTGCCACAAATGCAAATATATGAAGCAAACTGAGTTTTTCATGGCAAAATGGTACTGATGTAGGAGCATCATTTGGTGCGCAATTACATTTTTTAAATTTTACGATTGACAGACACTTGCATCAAACAGATATACAGTAATATGAAAACACACACACATGTATATAAATCTACATAAAAACACCAAAGAATTAGAATGGCATACTACAATTTAGCAGTATATTTCACATTGATAATATATTAAATTTGACATTGCAGTAGCAGAGTTTTCTGTTATCTGAAGTCAAGTCAGTCAGCCTTTGAACTTATTATCAGATTTCAGTCTATTGTAAAGATAACATGTATTTTAAGAAATGTTTCATTTACTAAATTGGTGAGGTAACTTCACAGATTCATTAACCTAATACCTAAGGCCAGGTCAGGTCAGACTGGGGAGCATGCACTGGTACAATGTGTTGCCACACCTACCACATGACGAATCAGCTCAGGATCCTGGTTGGCAACCACCCAGGCAGACATGCGGTCCAGTTCCACACTCCGGAAATTACCCTCTTATCTGCCGCAGCTAGGTGATATGTGGCCGTCCCCTTGGCCTGGTCCAGCCATTGGGGTCCTCAATCATGAGGATCCTGCAAGCTGGATCACTCTCGGGGAATTGCGCCACATGGTCTTAGTGCCATAACTGACACTCCCTCACAATGCAGGTAATGTGCCTCATTCGGGAATCCATTAGCAACCGCTCATTACACACAAACTCAAAGCAGCTTTACCCAAGGATTCTGCAAAGAGACACAGTTTCAAAGGAGTCCAGTCTTCATCTCAGGTCACTGGATAGCGTCCATGTCTCGCAACCATACAGTATAGCAAGCCAGCAAGCACTAGCACTCTAAAGACTTGGACCTTCGTCATTTAGCATAGATATTAGAAGCGCTACACACCCCTTTCCAGCAACCTCATGACCCCCCTATGCGCTCCCAGTCTGTCTATTGACTTCATAGGAAGAGTCACCTGAGACATGAATGCCGGTGCTGAGGTAAGTAAACCTCTCAAAAAGGTCGAAACTCTCTCTGCAGACAGACACACTGCTGATGGATGTGCCAAAGAGGTCATTAAAGGCATGGATCTTAGTTTTTATCCAGGACATTTGCAAGCCCAGACACTCAGACTCCTCGCTCAGTCTCTCGAGTGCCCCGATCACAGCCTCCATTGACTCCGCGAAGATCACAGCATCATCAGCAAGGTCAAGATCAGTTAATCTTTATTTAGCAATAGATGCCCCACACCCGCTGGACCCCATGACCTTGCCCAACATCCAGTGCACGCAAGCATTGAACAGATTAGGAGCAAGAACACACCCCTTACGAAACCCAGAATCAACTGGGAAAAACACAGAGGTTCTGCCACCACTTTGCTCAGCACTCACAGTACCAGTGTACATGCCGGCCATGATATCCAGCAACCTTGAGGGCATCCCGCTAAGTCTCAGGATGTCCCACAGGGCAGCCTGACCAACTGAGTTGAATGCATTACGAAAATTGACAAAGGCTGCAAAGAAACTGCTGATATTTGCATTTGCGCTCCATGAGAACCCTCAGTGCCACGATGCGGTCAATGGTGGACTTCTTAGGCGTAAAACCAGACTGCTCCAGTCGCTGGTAGGTGAGCAAGTGATCATGGATCCCATTGAGGACAACCCTAGCAAGGACTTTACCCGGCACCGAGAGCAGTTTAATCACCCTGTAGCTGCCACAATCCAAACGATCATCCTTCCCTTTCCAGATAGGGACGACAAGTACTGTTTTCCAGTCAATTGGGATGACGCTAGTCTTGCAAATGGAAGCAAAAATTGCTTGCAATGCCAGGAGGACAGCTTTACCACCAGCCTGAAGGTAATACCTAAGATGAATTTTAAAATTTGAAAAACTGTGATATAAACACAAACAAAAATGTATGTGTTCATTTTTATCAGTATCTTTAATTAATATTTCTGTTTGCACAAAAACTTCATATTACAGACATTACTTATTTCCTTATTTAAATTTAGATTCAAAACAATGCTAATCTCACACATGGCATGTAGTGTCAAAATTGTGAGAGTCAACTATTGTGCCTTTCCTATGTGATGCAGGCCTTCCTTTTGCAAGGTCAAAAGTTCTTTGCTGTACAGAATCATTTTTTGGGAATTCCCTCATGCCTTCACAAAGTGTTCAATTTTCTGCCCTGAGACTATTACACGAACGAAACATTTAATGACTGAAAATGTCAGATGATATAAATTGCTGCAGAAGTAAACGTGATGCATGGTTTCTGATCCTACAGTGGAGTGCCCATAATTGTTTGTGATTATAGATCACATCATGATCTAATAGCAATTTTTTTTAAATCAATAATTTCCATGCTGAGCAGACAGGCCTTTTTCCTAAGAATCGACAAACAGGTACTGATAGAGCCAGGGACGGTTATTAATCTTCACCCTGCCAGCTTATCTGCCAACAACTGTAAAGGCGCCACCAAGATGGATTTCACTTCTTGCTTGCTATGTAACATGATGGCCTGAGAAAGCCTCATTTATACACACACACACACACACACTTACACCTCATCTCTAACACTTTCATGCACATTCACACACTTTATGAGGCTGGCATATACCCATTCTGTAAATACAAATGGACTGTGCACCAGACATAAGTCATAAAAAATGTTTTTAATTAGATGCCACCCTATAGAACCTTAAAAAAGCTGCACATTGCATGAAAAATCCCATGAAATCAGACATAATATCCTTGATTTTGATAACGAGTAATTTTAGAATTTTGTAAGAGATGCACTAATACTTAGCTTTATCAATGATAGTGAAATAAATCATATGTTCTTGTGAGATGTCAATTGCCAAAGTGCTTTGTACAAAAAAGGAAAAAAAAAAAAAAAAAACTGGCATCTGTAATTCAGCAAAGCCTTTTCATCTTGAAATAAGATACTCCAGACAGATAACAGACATAATCCTTCTGCTGATCAAAAAAAATCTGCATTTTACCAATTAAAGCCCCCCTGCCAGAAGCAAAAAACAGGACAGCTTTTCGACTCTGCTGAAGTTTATCTCGGCTGAACACAAGGGAGGAATACAGCTAGCGCTTTGTTTCATTTTCGGCTGACTATTTTATCTCCCTCCAAGAACGGCATCATCTCAGTGGCAATGGGGGTAATGCACTGGAATGGCATGAAGACCCAATGTCTACCTACAGACATCTTAACCCTCCATTCTTTTGTAGCCTTTTCAGTATAAACCTACCCCCCACCCCCTTCTACAAGCATTCCTCAATCACCCCTTACTTAAGTGGCTCAAATTTTCTATTTAACAAAATGGATAAAAAATAGTTCTAAAAACACATTACAAACGCAAACTGTATAAAGAAGATAACCATGCTAAATCAGGTTAATAAGATTTTTTATCTTATCATGTGAGCCAACACATTTATGATGATGATAATAATCACATTGATGGAAAACATGTTTGTGTGTGTTTCCAAACAGCAGTAATGAAGGCACATACTATACTTTTACGTAAAGGAGAACATTAGACAAAGTGAAATAAAAATACTAATTATATATGTTCTTTTAGAGCTACCATTATTGTAATAATAAATGAAGCACAGAATGTCCTGGCAGCTGAAATTGTTTTCCTATGTCATTTGAAACTGCATTTAAAAGTCTAGATCTTAATATTTTAATTTAAGAAAGAATCAATTTTCAAATTCACCTTATTTAACAATGTGCATTGTACAATAAAAGAAAAAAAAATATCAGAGCAGCTTTCAGTTTTTTGAGAACCATAAAGATTGAGCAGTGTTCAGATTAACTGTGTCAGATTATTAGAAGAAATACTCTGGAGGCAAAAAGTAATGTACTTTAAGGAACTGTTATCTGCTTAAACTAAGTTTTCTTTTTATTTGTTAATTGAAGATTCAGTAGGCAGCTGTTTTTTCTTTTATTTATCAGCTTGTATGGGATCACTAGAATTCTCTTCTCAGAGAAAAAGCTTTCTTAATATAAAACACATGGCAGTTCTGTGCATTAAAGTTCAAACCAACGAAAGTGGAATTCCGATGGAACGGCAGCTCAATGACTGAACCAGAACAAGGGCAGGACTTGTCAAGATTTTAAACCTTTCTGCAAAGCCCTTCAAATGCAGCCAGCAACCTATTCCATAGCAAGGATATCAATTATAGATAGGGGTTACTTTAGCTAGCAGCTGGTACTGTCAGACACTAGATAGACAACCATGAAGTGAAGTGAATCTTTCTATTAAATGTAAAGGCACAGGGAAAAAAAAGGAGCAACGATACGCATCATTAAAAGGGCAGACTGGATGAAAGCTGTATATATTAATACCTTCCCTGCCTTTCATGCGAGTTATTTTAACAACAAACCAAGTTTTTCTGTAGCCATTACAAACAAATTGCAGATTATATTAATCTGAGGTTCAGAAACTACAAAAAACATATTGTACAAATCTGTAAAAGCAAAAAAAGTTCTAATATTAAAGGTATAAAAAATAATTTTGTAATATGCCAACAGAATACTGCAGATGCTTATTCATCCAAAAGTTTAATCTATTCTGAAGTTTAGCCTGAACTCTGATGTGGTCCTGCCTTGCAGTACCTCTGTCTATCTTAACCTGCTGCATGACATTGCTTATTATATAAAAGCAATATGATAGTAGGGTAGGGAAATTAATCAGGAGCACAAAGATCTTGCTGTGCTCAATCACTGTGCCATCTTTCACTGTAACTGTCATCCATGGTACTTTATTGTCTAAATAAGCTTATCTTTTCTGGATTTTAGCAATTGCTTTGGCCATTAATTTGTATTTTTGAATGCATTTGCCTGTTTTGATTGGCTATGTGTGTTTTGGACCACCTGCTTATTTGTATCCATGCCTAATGAGTGGTGAGTGAAAAAATAGCACAATAAGGAAGTGAAGCCAAAGGAAAGTCTCTGTGCACAGCATTTTGTTATGTTACTTCAGTTATCTGTGTGCTTACTGGAGATAAGGCATGAGACAGTGTTTTTCAGTTGTGAAGCTGTATGTTGTACTCATAATTGGTGAAAAAGTGGCATACTATTGGTTCTGTGAGCAATGCACTGAAATGAAGAAACCCTTCTGTCAGTTACCATAGCTGTATGTTGATATAGAGGAGAAGTCCTCATATAGCCCAAGTCACAATATATACATTTTCAGTTGTAACATTTCTTTACATAATCTTAGCCATTCTGAGACAGTTGGCGGTGTGCTCCCATGAAGACAATCACCTAGTGTGTCATACTTAACTCCTGAAGCCAACTAGTCTGTGACTGGCTATGATAAAATCAAAATCAAACCTGTCTGATCTTCTTGTTAGTGAGAGAGGCAGGCTATATATGAAACAGAGCTGATAACCAGTGAATGCTCATCTGGAAGTACAATGAATATAATGTAGTTATGAGGAATAAGCAACACGTGTGTTTTGAACTTCACAAATTAATGAGAAGCTCATCTATCTGATGTCTTGTATTTTATGTACTGAAACTAAATGGGAAAAAAAGAAGAAAGTGGACCAAGACTGTGGCTGAATGCACCACAGCATTGCATCAGTCAGGCAACATGCTACTGGCTGTCAGAATAAGAAGCAAGCAAAACTGCACTGATCGGTGCTCAGTTGGTAAATGTAACATGGTGCTGTGACAAGATCACAGACAGCGATTGGCAAATTTGAAACATCCCATGAAAAAAGGTCACAAAATGTGACATAGGCAACAGGCAGGTGTGTCACAAATATCACATCAGCACAAATATGTCACAGCGCATGGAACTTTACACTGCATTTTCAGCACTGACTTCAAAAATAACATTGTTTAACAAATGTAATAATATTAAAATAAAAAATACTTTTCAAGTGCATTACAGCATTTTTATTCTTTAATTACTAATTAAACACTACCATTAAGACCACGCTATTTTTTTGTATGCCACCCTGTAAAAACGAGTCCATCCATTTTCTAACTCACTTATTCTGTTCAGGGATGTAGATGGCTGGAGCTTGTCCAGGCTGCCAAGGTCCAAGGTAGATGCCAAACCTGCATGGGGAATCTGTTAGGTAGTAAAGTATTGCACAGTATTTTATAATTTTTGCCTGATGTTTTTTTTTTTTTTAGTTATGGATTCTGTTTCAGCAACTGTCTCGGATGGCTGCTTAAATTGAACAATAATGAATTGCCTTTATGCTCTCCAACTTTGTAAATGTCTCTTTGCTGGATTGCTGCATTGAGAGGTCAGTACACTTCTGAGAAACAGCTGGCTGTTGTCAGCATAACATACCGTCCCAGTCACTCCTTTCCTGGGCGACCACTCTGCTCAATTTTTTATTGTACGTACTACTCAATGGAAAAAAACCCAATCAGAAGATTAGACACTGAGAAAAGACATTATGTGAAAGGCCAAGTGCTCGTGGAAACACACAATAAAAACACTGACAGGTTACAGCAAAACTGGATGCCTTTCCGCTTTACAAAAATACAAAAATAAACTTTCTGTTGCCCAAGATAATAGCAGCTTCCTAGAAAGTTAAACTGAGTCTTATGTTTGATTGCTTTGAAAACTAAAAAACAAAATCGGCACACCTGCATGTTGCTCTCTCGTTTTATGTTTTTTAATAACCAAAAACCACAATGCCACAAGAGACACCTAGACTGAAATGCATCTAAATAAGCATTAGTCTAGCTGTTAATTCATGAGCAGTCAATCCATTATCAGAATAATTCAGATAAAAAAAACGTAAGCAGCAAAATCTGGGCAAATGTGTGTAAGATAAGTCAAAACTGTATGAAATATCTACTAATGCATGAAATCTAGTTTTACCAGGAAAGTGACATTTAAATTGAAAAACTGGAATGCAGTAAAGTAAAAACACTGTTAATACACAATATATTTACAAGAAATGTTAAGAAATCAATATTAGGTAATACACTTGAAGTTTATAGGCTCTTAACAAAGCGTGGATATGACAAAATCATGAAACAAAAAATTGCTCTTATAGACAATGCTCTGAAAAATTCATTACATTGATATGATATTCCATGCACTTAGGATCTCATCTATTAAATTTTGAGACGTGACAAGCTCTGAGACTACAAACTACAAAGGTGCTTCACATTTTCTTCACAATGTGGTGGAATGAATAAAAAACAAACATCCACTTTATTGAGGGGATTCATGCCTGAAACTAGCAGACCAATAAGCTTATTACTGTATACACATTATTACTGCCTGAATTTAGCCAAGTTTCTTTTGCACATAGTGGATACAACATCATTCTTACAAGGCAGTAAACTGCTTCTGTCAGCTGTTTCTTGCATTAAACCTAGCAATCAATATTAGTTATTATGAGTTTATTTTGCAATCAGGATGTTGTTTAAAAATAGTCTGTCCAAATTTAGATATCAGCCTGTTTGTTAGTATAAACAGCACTTAACTGGTCATGCATGTTCACAGTAAACCAGTGTCTATCTAGTTCAGATTCAAACCATTCCAGCAGTAAATATCTGATTGGTTGCAGAAGTTTCCCCAATGTCTCATAATCCAATGCCACTCCATTCTATATTAAGATGTCAGGCAAATATTTAACTTTTTGACATCCTCAATCTATTGAGAACTAGCATGTGGCACAGTCTCACAAAAAGACTGTTAGGACTGTTCCTAAACATTTCCCCTGATTCTTATTTTGCAGCTCTGCCTACAACCCTGAAAGAGTAAGAGCAACTCTCAGGTAGGAAAGGTCTAAAACTTGTGTTTATGCCCATGGTCAGCATGTACGTCTTTTTTTGCCTGTATGACTGACAATGACTTAACATCTGGCTCTCTTCATAAAAACAGGCCAGTGATCTCTACTTAAAATCAGTAACTTTGATCTCAAGATGCAGGAAAAGCTGACACGAATGGAGGGCATCCTCTGCAAATATCCATATAAGCAACAGTAAGTTGTTCTCTGCAATCACAGCAAAAGAAACATTTTAGGTGGAGAAATTAGTTATTTCAAGAGTTTCATTAAGAAACAATGACTATGGTAAATTGTGTCCATGGAGCCTTTTTTAGCATCTGTATCTACAACAGATTAAAATGTCACATGCCACAGGGTTCACATTTGCACAAGGGATGTATGCTGTGCACTTCTGTCTACTGTGGGTTGAACTTACAGAAGTTTAAGCATCTTCATCTAATAAGCCTCTTGTTGTGCAAGATGTTCAAGACTGAACACAAGTCTCTATTAGAGATGTCATGATACAAGACTTTTGACAATACTCGATGCTTTCTATGCCGTGACAAAAACAGAAATCTCATTCAATGGGTTTTTATAAAAGTACCTCCATTATTGAAATGAACAATGCTGTGTCTTTTTCTGTAATGGAATATGAAATATATAAATATTAACAGTAAAGCAGCTTTAAAATACTGATACAGTTAGGTCCATAAATATTTGGACAGAGACAACTTTTTTCTAATTTTGATTCTGTACAATACCACAATGAATTTTAAATGAAACAACTCAGATGCAGTTGAAGTGCAGACTTTCAGCTTTCGTTTTGTTCACCCCACTGAATTAAAGCTGAAAGTCTGCACTTCAACTGCATCTGAGTTGTTTTATTTAAAATTCATTGTGGTAATGTACAGAACCAAAATTAGAAAAAAGTTGTCTCTGTCCAAATATTTATGGACCTAACTAAATCCATCAAGTAGGTGCCTAACTGTCATTTAAGTAAATTAATACTGGCATTCATAAATAACAAAATATAATGCAGGACATGAATGTAATGTGTGGCAGAGGTGGGAATTCCCCACCCAATGTAATAACAAATGGGGGGGGGGGGGGGTTATATCTTAGGGTGATTTCAGCATAGGATTTATAAAGGTTGATATCATAATGAATGAACTACTTGATTTACCTTAGCATGTACACATTTTAACTTTATTCTCTGATATTTTCTCTCCAGTAACTGAAAAATACTTCTTAAAATCCAGGATATTTCCATTTAGACAAACACTTCAAAACATTTTTGTAACAACATGCTTTTAAAGTCTGGTTCGTCAGTGAACCAATCTTTTAGGTTTCTAACATTTTCCATTGTAAGATTTATATTTGTGTTAGTAGATGGCTAAAAAACAGAACTAAAGAGTAGTGTTAAACAGAAAAGTTAAATAAATTCACATTTGGCATTTTCCAAATCTGTCATTTTTTTAACATTTGTTCCAATTTTAAAGTTTCCTGTGTGAAATCAAACTTCTCAGTCTTACATTAATCCATTATTTCTAAACTCCTATTAAACAGCCTTTGATTTGTCATTTTTCAAGGTTGTGTATGTGAATAATTAAACTATCATTAATGCCTATGTAAAATCCAGAATAAGAAGATTATTTGGGCTGTTGTTACCTGTACTCAGTAAATGTATACCTTTGAGAGACTAGTACATTCATCAATGTACCAGTCATATAAATAATATGTGCTTTTACTTAACAGATTATATTAATGAATTTTAAATAGTTTGCCTTCAAAAAAATCAAACAAATAACACAAATCCAGTGTTGGCAGATTCATATTTCAAAATAAAGTATGCTGTTTAGCTTGCCCTGCTAACTTTGTGTTTTGTGATTATATATTTCTATTAACACAGTACATGTTAAATTTATAGGGAAACATGCCTTGTTCTTTCAAACACAAAATAAATTTTAATTTGGTATCAACAAAAGGAGTAGCCTATGTCATTGCTGGCGTAGACAACACAAGTAGTCACTTTATTTGAATCTTACCTCGATATTAACTTGCAACAACTGTTGTTAGTGCTGCAAGCCCTCATGCTTCCCACAATACATAATTGGGGATGCATCACAGGGTCCACTTAGACAAACATGCAAATTCTTACATGGACCAGTTTTTTACTCCCATTAAACTTAACCTGTACATGTTTGGTGTTGGAAGACATGGCAAGAATGTGTCAACAGCTCACAGAAAATGACTAAGCAAAGGGTTTAAACCTGGATGCTACATCAGGGTAACAGTTGCTACCTGTGCTCCTCCAAACCCTTTCTATGTGTTCAAGTTTCTTGAATTTTAACAAGAATAAAACAAATGCACAAATATTCCAGTAGTACAGAGATGAGACAGGATATACCACAATGCAGTAAGACAAAGGGTTAAAACAAGAACCTAGCCATACCACATTATACAAAATCTCGATCCAGCTTGCTATTTCATATACAGCCAAATAGTGGCTTTGATCACTCCGTTATGATGCTGTAGCTTTAGTAAACCCAAACATTCTTTTTTAATTTTTCACTAAGAAGAAACAAACTGTTTGGAAAAATAACTGCCATAAATTACATTTAATTTCCTTCCCAAAGTCCAAAGAAGGACTCAATTGATCTTTATGTATATTTCATAACATATACTTTGAACCATATAAATTAACTTACCAAAAATGTATTAAATTTTAAATTGCTCATCTTTTTCAAAAGAGTGCCAAAGGGATAAAGCGACTGTTAGAAAATACAAAGCAAACATTGAATAGTCACCACGCACTTTATTGCTCTTTGGTGTTTGTAAAACTCTGTCTTCCAGAAGGAAATAATCTATGACAGGCTCCCTATGCTTTTGATTAGACTATTACTTCATAAGCAGAAATCTGAAAAATAAGGTTTAGAAAATCTGGAAAACAGGGATAGAAATGTAATATTTAAAATGTTAGTTTCAGCTATAGCTTTGGTCATTTTCTCTTAATGGCAGTGTTCCTAAGCCAAGAAACATGATTCCCTGAGTGTCAAATTGTCTGCCCTGTGAGAAAAAGGTCAAATAGTTTTCTGAACATCAATAACTTACATGCACTAACTGTTCCTGTGTGTCAAACTCCCTAGTGCAGCCTTCCCAATGGCAGTTGGTTTCATAGACCACTTCTGGCTCTTGTTTACTTTCATCCTTGTCCCCCTCTTCCTTCACCAACGTCATACCTTCAGGTGGCTCCTAACCAAAGACATGTTTTAGTATCACAGAGCAATAATTAAAATTCTTTAGGTACAGTTTGATAGGAACAGTTAATATATTATGACATCCAGTTAACAAAACTTAATCAGCAGTTAAACAATTCTATTGATAGCCCTGCCACATTTCCATAACTTAGAGCCATGAAAGTCACTACTAAGTTCATCTGTAATAAACAGCTGTGTTCCTTTCTGTAGCAGCTGAGATCAGAGAAAGTTGCATTCTTACCAGAAAAGAAATCCCAGTATGAGGATAAAAAAGAGAGAGCTAAGATCAGATGAAATTCCAATAAAACAATTCAACAGTAAGTAATTTTTTATGTGCTCAATATTTGCCAAACTCTCACCCAGCAAACAAAAAAAACCCAAAGAAACAAAACATATTAATGCCTTTATTTCATTTCTTTTCAGTTTAGTTAAAATATAAAACTTCTTTGGTTATTCTCAGATTTCTCAAGGTTTGGCACCTTGTGTGTGGCTAACTGCAGGTTGTAATTTATTACATGTCTTAAGACTCTGACCTAATACAGGAATATTTTACTTGTTGAAAAGGAAATGTGAAATAAAAGCTTACTTTACAGTAAAGACATGTTCATTTGAATGCTATAAATGTTAAAACTGACTGTCTATAGGTTCATTCATTACCAACTGCATATTTCACTGTCATCTTAAAATGTTTAAGGGGCCAAAAGAGTACAGCTTTTAGTGAAGTGGTCTGAACTTGATACACTGTAAACAATTACCAATTTTCTTTCTTTTTTTTTTTTGCAATCACGTATATTTAAAATGACCATTCGGCAGATCCCTCGCTTTGAACTTTAAATGGAAAGAAATTTTTTACAGCTCAAAGCTCCTAACGTCAACATTTCCCTCTGCCTCTGAGCCACAGTGTGCGTGATTGCTAAGGCTGCTAAATCAAATCCCTTCAGCCTGTCCTTTTGAAAGTAAGATGTTCACAGCTTTTCCCAAACATTTGTTTTACATTATGCTGGCACGCTGCTTCTTTAAAGACCGTACACGCATGACTTAGAGGTATTTACTGGAGAAACATTTCATTCACAAGAATGCAGTGGAGGAGCCTTTAAAATACATGCACACACGCACATGCTTATCAGAAAAACACTACATTCCAAAGGGGATCCCCTTGACTTAACAAACATAACTTGGAGAAAATATGGCCAGTGAAAACTCTGACAGAGTAAGCTGGTTTTGAAAAGATATGAACAAAAATATGTGATTAAATGAGAGGTTTCTAATTTACCTGTGCATTTCCTGTACCAGGGCTGGGCAAATCTTCATCAGGTTTAAGCTTAGACCTCTTGTTATGCAGAGGATCTCCAGTGCTGCTCACTGCCGACTCACTCGTAGGTTTACTCTGTTTAAAGGAATCAGTTATTAGTGAGGGCCTGATACAGCTTTAGTGGGACACAGTTTTACAGGACACATCAAACCCTCAAACATATTTACATAGAAACTACACTTGCAAACTTCAGAAAAGCGGAGATTAAAATATGCTATGTATTTTTTAATGTTAAATCTTTTAAGCATTTATAGCAAGTGTTTTCTGGTGGAGGGGAGATAGTCATTTTTCAATACATGATGTGCTGCTGATGATGTCTCTTTTGTCCTTGGTCTTTGAATAATGGCATTCTCCAATTTTCTACTTACCGATTGCTTATGCATTCATGTTGTCTTATTTTCTCTGTTCTCTTCACCTATCACCTCTAGTGTTAAATACTTGGATGCCTTCTTTCAAAACTGATTTTATGCAATGACATCTACTGCATTCTATTTTTAAAATATTATTATCAATGTGCTCACAATGAAAAGAAAAAAAAAATCATTCATATGCTTAAAAAAACAGAAGATAAAGAAACAAATATGCAAACAGGTGTAAATAAAAAAGCAACTGCAGCTTGTATACAGGCTTTTTCTTTCAAACTGATTCTCAGAGTACATTAAAAATATTGAAGAAAAAAACAACAATTCTATATATCAAAATAAGATGGATGCGCTAAAAATAAAAGTCTGCTGGAAAGGCTCTTAATGACTTCAAAAGATAGATTTTTATTGTTTACAGTATTAAAGGTAGGCTATTAACTCTGAAAATGCATAACCTTACCGGAAATTAATAGCTCCTGCTTGTGCAGTGACTAATGTTAAATCTGTCATCCCAAATAAAAAAAAGCCTAGAAAAAAAACATTTGCTGCACTTCACATAAATATTATAAAACATGCCACTGACAGGAAGAAATATGTATTTACCATCACATACTGTAAATGTGGTTAAAAAGCTGGAATTTTTTTACTAATTCAATATATTATTAATGACCAAATACTGTTTCTGTCATAGAGCTAGTGTTAACAAACAAGGTGAAGACTTTCTTATTACCTACCTGCATGGGTTCTGATGGCACTGTGTTGACCTGAGCAGAGCTCAAGACATTAGGAAGCCCTGGAATGGGCCTCTGTGTTACAAATGTTGGAGCTGGGTGGATAAGAGGAGGACTATGTCCAAAGGCAGACCCGATGCTAGGCTGTCGACTCATAAGCTGTTGATGCATTTGCTGATGGGTCACTGGCGTAGGAAGGTAAGCAAAACTCAGGGCAGGACTACAAAAGGAAAAAAAGTAGTGTGTTAATAACAAATGAACACACTGGAAAGCATTTTGCATTTTATTTATTATATACAAAGCTTTATGAAGACATCTAATTGTGGTTGTTGCAGCCATTGCGGATTTAGTCCAGTCACTACTACATAGTTCAGCTACACAAATTATATTGTAGCCAATGTGGATTTAGTCTAGTAATTATATATTTCAGCTTCACAAATTGTTTTCCATCCATCCATTTTCAAATGTGTGGTGAGTTGAAGTTATCTCTGCAGTAGTGGGTGAAGAATGGATTATGATTCTGCATAGGGTTCTCGTGAATGCCAAAGTACACATACACACGCACACTGGACCAGTTTAGAGTTGTTGATTAACATACCATCTTTTTAAAATATTTGCATATATTTATATGTACACATACATATATACAGTTAGGTCCATAAATATTTGGACAGAGACAACTTTTTTCTAATTTTGGTTCTCTACATTACCACAATGAATTTTAAATGAAACAACTCAGATGCAGTTGAAGTGCAGACTTTCAGCTTTAATTCAGTGGGGTGAACAAAACGATTGCATAAAAATGTGAGGCAACTAAAGCATTTTTTTAACACACTCCCTTCATTTCAGGGGCTCAAAAGTAATTGGACAAATTAAATAACTGGAAATAAAATATTAATTTCTAATACTTGGTTGAAAACCCTTTGCTGGCAATGACAGCCTGAAGTCTTGAACTCATGGACATCACCAGATGCTGGATTTCCTCCTTTTTAATGCTCTGCCAGGCCTTTACTGCAGCGGCTTTCAGTTGCTGTTTGTTTGTGGGCCTTTCTGTCTGAAGTTTAGTCTTCAACAAGTGAAATGCATGCTCAATTGGGTTAAGATCAGGTGACTGACTTGGCCATTCAAGAATTTTCCACTTCTTTGCTTTAATAAACTCCTGGGTTGCTTTGGCTGTATGTTTTGGGTCATTGTCCATCTGTATTATGAAAAACCGCCCAATCAATTTGACTGCATCTAGCTGGATCTGAGCAGACAGTATGTCTCTGAACACCTCAGAATTCATTCGGCTGCTTCTGTCCTGTGTCACATCATCAATAAACACTAGTGTCCCAGTGCCACTGGCAGCCATGCACGCCCAAGCCATCACATTGTCTCCACCGTGTTTTACAGATGATGTGGTATGCTTTGGATAATGAGCTGTTCCACGCCTTCTCCATACTTTTTTCTTGCCATCATTCTGGTAGAGGTTGATCTTGGTTTCATCTGTCCAAAGAATGTTTTTCCAGAACTGTGCTGGCTTTTTTAGATGTTCTTTAGCAAAGTCCAATATAGCCTTTCTATTCTTGAGGCTTATGAGTGGCTTGAACCTTGCAGTGCACCCTCTGTATTTACTTTCATGCAGTCTTCTCTTTATGGTAGACTTGGATATTGATACGCCTAACCCCTGGAGAGTGTTGTTCACTTGGTTGGCTGTTGTGAAGGGGTTTCTCTTCACCATGGAAATGATTCTGCGATCATCCACCACTGTTGTCTTCTGCGGATGTCCAGGTATTTTTGCGTTGCTGAGTTCACCAGTGCTTGCTTTCTTTCTCAGGATGTACCAAACTGTAGATTTTGCCACTCGTAATATTGTAGCAATTTCCCGGATGGGTTTTTTCTGTTTTGCAGCTTACGGATGGCTTCTTTCACCTGCATGGAGAGCTCCTTTGACCACATGTTGTCTATTCACAGCAAAATCTTCCACATGCAAGCACCACACCTCAAATCAACTCCAGGCCTTTTATCTGCTTAATTGATAATGACATAATGACGGACTTGCCCACACCTGCCCATGAAATAGCCTTTGAGTCAATTGTCCAATTACTTTTGAGCCCCTGAAATGAAGGGATTGTGTTAAAAAATGCTTTAGTTGCCTCATATTTTTATGCAATCGTTTTGTTCACCCCACTGAATAAAAGCTGAAAGTCTGCACTTCAACTGCATCTGAGTTGCTTCATTTAAAATTCATTGTGGTAATGTACAGAACCAAAATTAGAAAAAAGTTATCTCTGTCCAAATATTTATGCACCTAACTGTACATACATACAGTAGTAGCACACTAAAACATAGCCCAATCTGTGGTAAGAAACAGCACCAAACATAGCAAGGTAAAGCCAGTGGTAAGTACAGTTTTGTTTCATTTTGTTAGTTCTATTATCTGTATATTTGTTCAAGGGAAAAATCATATTTTAATTATGGAGCTGCATGTTCATACAGGCTCTTAAACCTGAGAAGTGAGAGTTTTGTGGAACAATATACTACGTTGTGAGTGCTCCTATGAAATGTACAATTCAGCAATCATGAAAAAGTAGTGTACTACTGGCTCTTTGACTAATACAACAATACCAAGAAACCTTTCCACTAATGCAAAAGTAATCTTGGTCATGTCAAGATTAACTTTGTGATTTGTGGGCTACTATGATCATAACTGAGAAGATTCTGCAGGTCTTACAGGGGTTATGCACATGGGAAACAAGTTAAAGATTACGAGAAATCACTGTTGATCATGTGCCTACTCTTTACTTCTTCAGCCAAAAAGCTGATGACAGAAAAATATTTCTAATATCTAGTAGCTCTTACTCCTCCCTCCAGCTCAGCTGCTTTTGGCCACCAAGGGGAAACAATCAGGTATCAAGCCTATGACACTACCATTTCCACTGTGTTCTTATTTTGATTTCCACCTTTTCCTGCGATGGCTAGCCTGGTTAACAGGGGATTATGGGTATGAAAAGATAGCACCTTGTAATGGCAGGGCCTACTGAAGCTCTAGGACTGAAAAGGAAGCATAAACTGGCAAGGGCAATGCATGAAGAATGAAACTTACAGCTCAAGTGTGCAATGGTCTCCTACAGTAAACTCTAGACTGGTGTTCCTATTGCAAAAGTAGGGGAGCCACTTAAAACTACAGTAATTTCAGGGCCTGCTTGGAATTGACAGTGGAACTAAGTTTAATGTCACCTTGAGCCCATGGACTTGTGAGGAAAGGCAAGGCCTCAATTGGCAGAAGTAAGTGAGGTCACGTGTGAAGATACCCAGGGAAGTGCTCAGAAAGAACCAAGAAGGTAGAAGGACAACCACACTGGCAATGTTTGTACATCTGTACACACCACTGTGATAAGGCAGGTGCTGCTTTCAGTGACAATACATCAGACAGAGAAATGGAAAAACACGGGAAGTGAGATTTGTGAGTGCTTTCTAGGATATACTGAACAGGGAATATCTGTTCAGTAAAGTCATAAGAGATTGTAGAGTTTATTGTTTTCTGTATAGTTCCTTTCCTTTGTGTTTAGCTGTATAATTATATATTTTAACCTACTAACTTGGACACTTTGATATAAATCTGGGTACGATGGGCACTAACAACCAGCCACTTCTTTGAAATGATATATATTTAAGATTAATCCTAAATATGAATAGGGTGGCACAGCTGCTGCCTCGCAGTAAGGAGACCTGGGTTCGCTTCCCGGGTCGTCCTTTCGTGAAGTTTGCATGTTCTCCCCGTGTCTGCGTGGGTTTCCTCTGGGTGCTCCGGTTTCCTTCCACAGTCCAAAGACATGCAGGTTAGGTGCACTGGTGATCCTAAATTGTCCCTAGTGTGTGCTTGGTGTGTGTGTGTGTATGTGTGCCCTGCAGTGGGGTGGCGCCCTGCCCAGGTTTGTTCCTGCCTTGCGCCCTGTGCTGGCTGAGATTGGCTCCAGCAGACCCCCGTGACCCTGTATTAGGATATAGGAGGTTGGAAATTGACTGACTGACTGACTAAATATAAATACATTTTAGTTTGATTAAATAGACACAATGATTAATGAAATGTATTAATATATATACATTTAAACCAAAAACAGGGATCATCATTTTTTGTTTGGCTTTTTGCAATAAACAATCAGCTTGTATTATGACTTAATAGGGGCCAATAGACAAAAAAGATATGAAATAAGAGAAAAGTCATTTAATAAAGAAAAACAGAATTCTTGAAGAAAAAGAGAATTTTGATCAAAAATAGTAAATTCAAAATGAATCACAAATGGCTACAACAAAAGTAAAAACATCCTTTTGCAAGTTCTTCTATATATTTCTTCCAGCAACATGAGCCAATTTATTTAGACCTGACAAAAGCTAAGTTGTTCCATATGTCTGTAGATCTTATTACCAGAGGAGAGAAAATCAATTGGTTAAATGTGTTTTGGACTCTATGCTTGTCATATCACTCATTTGTTTGCAAAGATGGAAAGCCCCGTCCATCTAGAGTGGCACCTATAGAATTTCCATCAGAATTGTTTAGTTAAAGAAATTGATGGGTTAACCTCTTCCTCTTGTAAGTGCCTTGATCAGTGATCTATTGGCTTAAACCAAGCATATTCCAATGGGAATATAATACGGTCACCAAAAATTAAATAACTTAGAATATTTAACGTATTAATTTCTTCAGTCCATTACTATGCAGTATAAAACTAGACAGATGGCGATGTAACCTTTTGTTACATGTCATATGCCTGCTACTGTAAAAGAGATTTAGAGGTTTAAATTCCTAAATGCCATTAGATGTATATGATGAGATTGGCCCCTAGGTCTGACCATTTAAGAGATACACAGCACTCAGGGGCTCAGAAACAGCAGGAGGCGCAAGAAGAGGCTGTACCATTGTGTCATCAGTGATACTCGTGCTTAGACTGGCAGTGACTGGAAATAGGGTTTAAAGCCACCTTAAGTTAGAAAGAATGAGTCTAGGGTCAGAAGCTAAGTTAGGACAAGGACTTTCTGTCAGAGAGGAAGAAGGAGAGGCCAAGAACAAGAGAAAAAGAAAGAAAGAAAGAAAGAAAGAAAGAAAGAAAGAAAGAAAGAAAGAAAGAAAGAAAGAAATGATAAGAAATGATTTGAGACAGCTGGGACTGCTGTAATTTTAATGTTGTTTAGGTGGGTAAGGCTAATCTAAACACAAGAGACAAAGAAATTTCTGCACATAGTACCGGTAGTGCACAGTTTTTGTTTATTTCCCTTTGTACTTTGTGCTTTCCTCTGTTTATTTCTTTGTTGAATTCTTTAAGTTTTTCACAGTAAAAACAATTATTTTGAAATTTTTGTTGTCCTTGGTATTATTGAAGGTGAAAGGGAGACACCTCAAGGCAACATTCACATTTTAAACAGTAGAGCCTTAACTGTCCTAGGCATTATGACCGTGTATATTATATGGTGGCCTAGTGCAATTATGCTGGCTTCTTGTCTGCAGAAGATCAGGCATATTCTGAGCGGACTACTCTCAAGGCTTCAGGGGAAGTATGACAGAGTAGCATCCAAGACGGCAAAAATCTTGTTTCTCTTGCTTTATGTTCTTGGATAATTTACTTCTGGAGGACCCTTCAGAATTGCAGAATATACCACAACCCAAGAGGGCGCTGCACTAATCACAGTGGTATAATAAGATGCTCTCCCATCACCACTATGAATATTTTATTATTATGTGGCACAGATCCTTGACAACCCTTTACAAACTAAAGGTGTGTTGACATTTGTGTTTCATTTTCCATTAACAGATGAGTCTTTGAAAGCATTACATAAGTCCTTACACAATTTTAATAGTAAAAAATTAATAAACATTAAAAAAAAATCTATAAAAGTAACAAGATAATAATATTAGCAAAGAAAACATATATTTACAAGCTATATCACAAGTGGCAGCATTTATTTGCATTACAATATAAGATAAAGTTTGTAAACATAATGCACAATTCAGCAATCATGAAAAGACAAAAACAAGAAACCTTTCCATTCATTTCAAAGAGGTTGTTGCCAACGTTGTAGATTGTATTGAAATAAATACTCATACGGTACATAATCTTGGTCATGTCAAGATGAACCTCATGATTTGTAGGTTACTGCTGTATGTAGTCATGACTGAGAAGATTCTGCAAGTCTTACAAGGGCAGTGTACAGAGCATACAAGTTAAGGATTACGAGAAGGCACTGTTGCTAACATGCCTGTCCTTTTCTTTTTCAGCCAAGAAGCTGATGACCCAGAAAAATATTCCTGAATCCCAGCTCTTACTCCTCTAGCTCTGCTTCTTTTGGCCCAAAATTATAAAACTCTCCACAAACACAAAACATTGACACAAGTTTAAAAATTGAAGCTCTGAGGAATGATCTCTGAGGGTTTTTATTTTATTGTATTTTTCCATTAATTTATAAATATTGTTTTATTATGACAATTGTTATTTTATAGCTGTGTTGGAACAGTTTTCAATAAACACCAGATCACAAAAAATAAATAAAATAGAAGCTTTGCAATTATGATAGGCTACCTGTTCTGTTTTATTTACGTATTCTATTGTAATTTTTGGGGCCACTGCTATTTTGCAAAGCTACTGCTTCTGTCCATGGAATGCAAAATCAGTGATTGGAAACCATAGGATTCAACAGTTACTGACACAACACTAGACCATTTTATTTTACTGTAATTTATACAATTATGGAGTTGACTATACTGCATATGAATGACATATTGTATATGTTGATTACCCACAAAGGGGAGGTTTGCTACTTGGCCTAGTTTATCCAAATTGTAACTTTTGCCAGATTTATTTTTCCACCAGGAATGCTGTTAAATAGATTTTTTGCTTTGCTCTCTTCATATCTAATCATAGCAGAACTATATATTGGTATGACTTTTTTTTTATACAGTAACTAATTAGACTGATTCCTCTTTTACTGTTTGTCTACATTAATATGCATTTTGTAAATGCTGTAAAGTAAAATGGTTTAATGTTACAAAATCATATTTGTAAATCTATGTAAGGATTCAAAACCTGTACTCAGATTGTGAATAAACTGAATTTAATTAAACTGAAAAAATATCAAAATGCTTCAAAAAATGAAATATTTTGATGTTATATAGGACTATGGTGGTAATGGGAGTAAAGTTCTTGGATTACATTTTTTAATTCCTGGCTGTTCTTCATCTTCATCCTTACCTACAATCACAAGCTCTGAAAACTGCAACTACAGTCATGGCCGAAATTATCGGCACCCCTGGAATTTTCCTTGAAAATGCATCACTTCTCCCAGAAAATTGTTGCAATTACAAATGTTTTGGTATACATATGTTTATTTCCTTTATGTGCATTGGAACAACACAAAAAAACAGAGAAAAAAAGCCAAATCTGACATCATTTCACACAAAACTCAAAAACCGGGCTGGACAAAATTATTGGCACCCTCAACTTAATATTTGGTCACACACCCTTTGGAAAAAATAACTGAAATCAAGCGCTTCCTATAACCATCAACAAGCTTGTTACACCTCTCAACACGAATTTCCGACCACTCTTCTTTTGCAAACTGCTCAAGGTTTCTCAGATTTGAAGGGCACCTTCTCCCAACAGCAATTTTGAGATCTCTTCATAAGTGTTCAATCGGATTTAGATCCGGACTCATTGCTGGCCACTTCAGAACTCTCCAGCGCTTTGTCTTCAACCATTTCTGAGTGTTTTTAGAGGTATGTTTGGGGTCATTGTCCTGCTGGAACACCCATGACCTCTGACGCAGACCCAGCTTTCTGACACTGGGCCCTACATTGCACCCCAATATCTTTTGGTAGTCCTCAGATTTCATGATGCCTTGCACACAGTCAAGGCATCCAGTGCCAGAGGCAGCAAAACATCCCCAAAACATCTTAGAACCTCCACCACGTTTGACCGTAGGTACTGTGTTCTTTTCTTCGTAGGCCACATTCCGTTTTCTGTAAACAGTAGAATGATGAGCTTTACTAAAAAGCTCTACCTTGGTCTCATCTGTCCACAAGATGTTCGCCCAGAAGGATTTTGGCTTCCTCAAGTACATTTTGGCAAACTCCAGTCTGGCTTTTTTTGTTTCTGTGTCAGCAGTGGGGTCCTCCTGGCTCTCCTGCCATAGCGTTTCATTTCGTTCAGATGTCGACGGATAGTTTGAGCTGACACTGTTGCACCCTGAGTCTGCAGAACAGCTTCAATATGTTTTGAAGTTGATTGGGGTTGTTTATCCACCATTCGGACTATCCTTTGTTGCAGTCTTTTATCAATGTTTCTCTTCCGTCCACGTCCAGGGAGATTAGCTACAGTGCCATGTGTTGTGAACTTCTTGATTATGTTCCGCACAGTGGACAAAGGAACATGAAGATCTCTGGAGATGGACCTGTAGCCTTGAGATTGTTGATATTTTTCCACAATTTTTGTTCTCAAGTCCTCAGACAATTCTTTGCTCTTCTTTCTGTTCTCCATGCTTAGTGTGGCACACTCAGACACACAACAGAAAGGTTGAGTCAACTTTTCTCCATTTTAACTGGCTTCAGGTGTGATTGCTATATTGCTAGCACCTGTTTCTTGCCACAGGTGAGTTCAAACGAGCATCATATGCTTGAAATAAAACGATTTACCCACAATTTTGAAAGGGTGCCAATAAGTTTGTCCGGCCCATTTTTGGAGTTCTGTGTGACATGATGTCAGATTTAGCTTTTTTTCTCTGTTTTTTTTGTTTTGTTCCAATGCACAAAAAGCAAATAAACATGTATACAAAAACATTTGTAATTGCAATAATTTTCTGGGAGAAATGGTGCATTTTCTGGGAAAATTCCAGGGGTGCCGATAATTTCGGCCATGACTGTACATCCAAAATTATATTCCTACACTCGGTTGCTAAGCTAACACTCTGTGATAGGACAAGGTGCACACTTCTCTAGATCAAGAGGAGCCAGCTAATGTGGTTTGGTGGCATGTACTTTAGGTTGCTCCCTGGGAGCCCACTAGCAGAATACTAGAAAGTAAACCTTAAAAAAGATTTAGGGATTATATGTTTAAGATGGCCTGAGAGAAAATACCCACAGAAGATATTCTAAGAAAATATTGAGGATAGGATCACCTGGCTCAAGTTGTTGCCACCACAACCCTTACAAGAATATCTGAATGTAGAGAAATAATGGCTAACACGGTACAACACCCTAGTACTAAGAATATCTGAAGTAAAAGTGAAAGGTTCCAAAAATATAGTCAGATACACTGCAGCTTCTTGAGGTTTATTTGTTCCAATAAAATAAAGAAAATGATGGGAGTTAGGTGGCCTTTGTGTATTAGTTAAAAACAATTGTATAACTGTGTGAAGAGGTAACTATCCTACTTATGTTTTAGTTTCCCAGTAAGACAGACAGACAGACAGACAGACAGACAGACAGACAGACAGACAGACAGACAGACAGATAGATAGATAGATAGATAGATAGATAGATAGATAGATAGATAGATAGATAGATAGATAGATAGATAGATAGAACTTTTGGTGGACTGTGAATGTATAGGACCTCAGGTCTACCTGTCTATAACCGACGTATTTTTAAGATTGTGAGTTATATGGATCAGCCTTTAAGTTGTCTTTGTTCTACCAAAGCTTAATCCTGTTGCAAAGCCTGTTCACTTATTCACAAAGCACAAGCACTGGTCATTTTTGTCTTTTTACATAATACTTAATCTCTGATTCCTTACTTGTTAAATTATAAATCAAAAGATTATGGTACACAATAGAGATGCTCCGATTTATTGGCTACCAATCAAAACTGGCCGATTTTCACTAAAAAAGACTTGATCGGTGATCAGTAAATTTGCAGATCACAAAATCCGATCTTTTCAGCCTCTGATTTTCAAAGCTTTATGGTAATTTAGCTGCAGTGCTCCTATATTCAAGGTATTTGAGCCAGCCTGTGCCTTTTTTTTTTTTGCATCAATCTTCCTACAGTTTAAACAAAGAGCAGTCAAGGCTTGTTTTTACCTTTATGGTAAAGAGTAATAAAACTGAGAAAACGGAATCAGAGAAGTTGTTGTATGCTTTTAGACAAACGGCAAGAAAAACTATTTTAATAAATTCAAACTTTTTATTTTGTCCTTTAAATTAAAACGGACTTTATTTCGTTTTAAATGCAGTAGTTTACATTTTTAATTGGAAAAAGTAAAGATAAACAAGAATTTGAAACTGCTGCTTTGTAAACAATATGCATGTTAGCTTAACAGCAAAATATACCTTTCACTTATAAACCATGTATGCAAATTAACACCTGTGGTCTATAGTTTAATTATAAAAATACCAAAGGTAACAATTTAATATTGAACATTAAGCGTCTATGTGCCTGGTTACGCAAGAGCTTAGTTTAAAACGTTTTTTAAAGGGATAAAAAAAAAAAAACAAAACTTGGAACCTGTATTGGTATCAGCCGATCAAGTAGCATGAAATTTGTAATTGGTATCGGCCTTAAGAAAACCTGATCGTAACATTCCTAGTAAGCAATAGGTTATTAGGATGCTATAAGAAACTCTTTAAGTAAAAAAAACAACCACATTTTTAATTGTGCAGAAAAATACATTTGACTGTCAACAAAGCTTTCAAAATATCAATGCAGAAACAGCCTGGGATTCTGGAGGATTTGAAAAAGCTATTTATCACAGCATTGTGAAGCTGCTTATAGGAGCATGCAAAGCAGTCTGTTCATATAACCGACTATTCTGCACACCTATCAGTTGCCATGAATTATTATACAGGCATCCACTTTAGGTAGCTACAGAGGATGATGGATAGGACATTAATCAGAAGATGCATATCAGGCTTGAAAATTTGTTCACACACTTCCCCTTAATAGCAGATTTCATGTTCACTGAGCTCTGTGCCAGTTTGTTCAATTTATTCTTCAATATACTAGCCATTCATCACAGAGCACAATGAGCCAATACTTCCTCTTTCTCACTTTTCTTTCATAGCACTTTTACTAAGTTGAATTGCATTCTAGACACACAGAAGCCGCTTTTTTCCTGTCTTGTTACAACCCTTTACCTAGAGCATGATAAAAGCTACAATGATTGAAAAGGGCCACATTTTAACATGCAATAATTCAAACATTCTGATAAGACAGATTCTTCATTGTGTCTCATGTATTTCATTTTGTTAGACAGAAAGGAAAGCAAATAATATATATCAGACTAAATACTTTTCTTTATTTTTTTTTCTTTTGCTATTCAAGGTGAAAGTGAAAAAGGGACATAGGTTCTTCAACCATAATGAACTAACTGCTCAAAAATATGCAAACAAACAGAAAGCATATTTGTGGGATTTCTCCTTCTACTTACATATAATTCAAATTTCTACATTCCACGGAAGGCTATACCACAAGACCAGCTGTTATATGAAATAAACAGAAGAGTTTTGCAGACAGATTTGCTTTCCTTTTACGTCTCAAATGGAAACTAGACCAACGCTGTGTTTGTCTTAACATTTAAACTAAACTTCTCTCATCCTGTGGGACAGCATACAGATTCAAGCTGTTTCTTGTTCAAGAGGCTCAACAAGACAGACATTACTTTAAACACCAGACTTGTGCTTGGATAGGAATATCCTAAGAGTGTATTTATGGTATATCGCCAGACTTACAACAAGGTAACCTAACTATGACCTATTCTGGAATTTAAAATTACATTTATAAAGACTGACATGTATATAGTACAAACCAAAAATTAAAGCTGGTATTCGATAAAGTACATGGATATGCTTGATTTATTTTCTGCCCTTCTATCTATGTAAAATAATTAATTTGAATTGATAATTTTCTTGGATTATGCAAAACTGTATCTCTATACAGGTAATGATATCTTTATATATGGTAAATATGTACCAGAGTATATCCCAAACTATTTAACTTCCACCAGGGTCAATAAGAAGGTCTGTTGAACTTCTCTGATAAACCCTAATGCTTCAGTCTCTGTTCATGTGCCACCTAGCACCTATACTGTTTAATTCCCATTAAATACTGAAGTGTACAAATGTTTAGGACAGATTACTAGAAAATTCCAGATAAGATTCTGAACCCTGTCTCATTGCTCTTTGGAGTATGAAGTTGGAACACCCTTATTGTGTTTGCATTAATTTATGTGTTTGCATTAATTTATGGATGACAGTTCAAAGTTGATTGATAATGCTTGGTATGAATAGGTGGGAGAATATTTTGGTATGCCCAGAAGTGTGCTTGCCTTATGCACACCACTCCTGGAACAGATTTCATCTTCTTGCAAGTTGTGACAATGAAAAAGGATTCCAAAATTGGGTGGAGGAAGTTGTTTTCCAGTATTTTGTATCCATTGCATAGAATGTATAGGGCTTCAAAGGTATCCGTGAGCTCTCTCAATATAGTTAAAGATGTTGTTTCTTTCAACAGTGTCAAGATATTGCTTTGTTATAGATATTATATCTGTCTACTTTGGGCTGCCTTTCCTTTTTTGTGCAACAGCTAAAATATAAGTTCGACTTAAATGAATATCTGTGCAAATTTATGTAACTCAGATTTGACTGAAGTTGGAAAAGACATTAGACTACATTTTTTGCTAATGCTTCATGCAGTTTCCTGCCTTATAGAAATCAGCTCAGCAAAAGCCAAAAAACCTGCAGAAATGGTGTGTTTGGAAAACATGCTGTGTAAAGAAAAACAGGTTTGCATGAAATCAAAAAGCATGAACGCAAAAAATGAATTATGGTAAAATATAATACAGATTTGTGTTTAATATGTCAGCTTGTAACTGGAGGAAATCCACATTTTTAAATAAGTACTTTCATTTTAATGAGATTTCAGTTTTATTACTGCTGTTTTTGCAGAATTAAATCAAAAGACTTGGTCTCTAATGAATGAACACATTGGAAGCTCTAAACCCCGTCAATTACTGAGAATATTCATATGGTGCTATACATTGCATAAATATTTGGTATCAATATTAAACAATTTTAAAAACACAATTGCAAGACCAAGGAGCACTAATTTCCTATTTAGTGGGTTTGAGACAATAATAAAAAAGTCATTCTGTACCCCAGTACACCAGTTCTTGATCTGCATGTTTAATATAACACAAACACATTCTAACTTTACCTTAGTACTACAAGCACATTGTTCCTATGCATTAGCCTTTTTTTGTGGATGGTTTCTACTGTTTAACTAATAAATCAACAATACTGCCCAGCACTCCAGTAGGGTAGGGATTCAAGCAGATCAGTGTGTGCCCAATAACCTCCCATCCATAATTTCCTATGTCCTGTTCTGGACACCCAACCCCATTTTGAATGAATAAGGTGAAGTGCTGAACACATGCATGGAGACATGTGTACAATTTAGCTTCACTAATTAACCTGGCTGCCAATTCAAACCAATTAGAACAGTGAGAGAAAAATTTAATTTCACACATTCCTTTAAACCCGGCCACAAGGTTAAATCCCAGCAGGAGGCTGTCAAATGCCACAGAATTAAGTTACACTGAAAAACACTTGCTGGATCACCGTCTATTCTAGATTTCTAAATCAACACACCTGACTTTTTGTGTGCATTTACATTAATCCCTGTTTTACTTGGTTATTAAAACTATTTTTACTCCTTCTATTACAGTGCCTCCAGAAAGTATTCACAGCGCATCACTTTTTCCACATTTTGTTACGTTACAGCCTTATTCCAAAATGGATTAAATTCATTTTTTTTCCTCAGAATTCTGCACACAACACCCCATAATGACAACGTGAAAACAGTTTACTTGAGGTTTTTGCAAATTTATTAAAAATAAAAAAACTGAGAAATCCCATGTACGTAAGTATTCACAGCCTTTGCTCAATACTTTGTCGATGCACCTTTGGCAGCAATTACAGCCTCAAGTCTTTTTGAATATGATGCCACAAGCTTGGCACACCTATCCTTGGCCAGTTCGCCCATTCCTCTTCGCAGCACCTCTCAAGCTCCATCAGGTTGGATGGGAAGCGTCGGTGCACAGCCATTTTAAGATCTCTCCAGAGATGTTCAATCGGATTCAAGTCTGGGCTCTGGCTGGGCCACTCAAGGACATTCACAGAGTTGTCCTGAAGCCACTCCTTTGATATCTTGGCTGTGCGCTTAGGGTTGTTGTCCTGCTGAAAGATGAACCGTCGCCCCAGTCTGAGGTCAACAGCTCTCTGGAGCAGGTTTTCATCCAGGATGTCTCTGTACATTGCTGCAGTCATCTTTCCCTTTATCCTGACTAGTCTCCCAGTTCCTGCCGCTGAAAAAACATCCCCACAGCATGATGCTGCCACCACCATGCTTCACTGTAGGGATGGTGCCAGGTTTCCTCCAAACGTGACGCCTGGCATTCACGCCAAAGAGTTCAATCTTTGTCTCATCAGACCAGAGAATTTTCTTTCTCATGGTCTGCGAGTCCTTCAGGTGCCTTTTGGCAAACTCCAGGCGGGCTGCCATATGCCTTTTACTAAGGAGTGGCTTCCGTCTGGCCACTCTATCATACAGGCCTGATTGGTGGATTGCTGCAGAGATGGTTGTCCTTCTGGAAGGTTCTCCTCTCTCCACAGAGGACCTCTGGAGATCTGACAGAGTGACTGTCGGGTTCTTGGTCACCTCCCTGACTAAGGCTCTTCTCCACCGATCACTCAGTTTAGATGGCCGGCCAGCTCTAGGAAGAGTCCTGGTGGTTTCGAATTTCTTCCACTTATGGATGATGGAGGCCACTGTGCTCACTGGGACCTTCAAAGCAGCAGAAATTTTTCTGTAACCTTCCCCAGATTTATGCCTCGAGACAATCCTGTCTCAGAGGTCTACAGACAATTCCTTTGACTTTATGCTTGGTTTGTGCTCTGACATGAACTGTCAACTGTGGGACCTTATATAGTGTGGAGATTGGCTCGGACACAGACAGGCAGACACGTTCATGTCACCCAACACACGTTTATTATACATTATTTACAGTATTATTGCACAATCCCAGTGCACAAAGCACCAATCACCCTTTCAAAGTCCTGGCCACAACACAATGCCTTTCTCTTTCTCTGGTCCGCCTCCACTCCTCTCCAGCACGCTTTGTCTTCTTCCTCCCGACTCTCGCCTCGACTGGAGGGAGGCGGCCCCTTTTATGTGCCCCGGATGGGCTCCAGATGCATCATTAGGGCCTCCGTAGCCACACCCCTGTGTGGCGGAAGCTCCCAAGGTGTTGCCGGAAGTCCACCGGGTGCTCTCAAGTTTCTTCCCCCCAGCACTTCCCGGTGTGGCGGAAGTACTGAGGGCCAACACTCCCAAGGCATTGGGGCGCCCCCTGGCGGTGACCACGGGCCCCTACAGGGCTGAGCTTCCAAGCTCCGTACCCGTGGTCCCCAAAGCCACCAGGGGGGACGCCCCCTCGTGTCCTGGAGGAGGCACAAGCCCTCCTCCACTCCTCCTAGGCGTCCCGGCCGGGCATGGATGCCCGCCGGGCACCACAATAGACAGGTGTGTGCCGTTCCAAATCATGTCCAATCAACTGAATTTACCACAGGTGGTCTCCAATTAAGCTGCAGAAACATCTCAAGGATGATCAGGGGAAACAGGATGCACCTGAGCTCAATTTCGAGCTTCATGGCAAAGGCTGTGAATACTTATGTACATGTGCTTTCTCAACTTTTTTATTTTTAATAAATTTGCAAAAATCTCAAGTAAACTTTTTTCACGTTGTCATTATGGGGTGTTGTGTATAGAATTCTGTGGAAAAAAATGAATTTAATCCATTTTGGAATAAGGCTGTAACATAACAAAATGTGGAAAAAGTGATGCGCTGTGAATACTTTCCGGATGCACTGTATGTGCGTAAGTTATTTTATAACTATTTTTACTCCAGATATTATGTACTTTTTTACTGCTCATTTCCTGAATTTGCTGATGCACTAATAAGATTTCTAATTACACATAAAAAAATTTACAGTTAAAGCATAATCACCAGTATTGGCAATTTACAGAATGACATTTTCTCCTCTATAAACTGCCTAACATAAATATTTTATATTTGTATAATTACTGACTTTTCTTACTATCAGGAATATAGATGTTTAGTAGAAAAAAATTTTCACTTTCAAGAAAATATTGGATTTGGCAGAACATTTTGTGACAACTCTTCTAAATCAGATGAATAGTAAAGTCATAACAGCTGGGCAGTATGGCACACATTAACACTGGCATATGGACCCCACGGTCTTCACTAAGGTGTGCCTTCCATTCACTGTTAGACGTATGCAATGCAAACACTCACTCTCGGTGTATAAACAGTGATGCCCGTCCATAATGTCACAGTTTTTTTTTTTTTTTGTTTTTGGTTTATGTTTGTAATGCATACTGGAAAACTTAAGTTCATGTAATGCACGTGATCATGGCCGGATTAAAGTGGGTGTGATTGATGCTGCAGCATTAGGCCCATTCCTGAAATAGGCCCAGATGAAAACAGACAAGAATTTTCCGGACGCTGAACAGTTTTCCTTTGCTATATTAACCTCAAAATAATTCTTAGAATGAAATTTGGAGTCCAACTTTTGGACGCCTAGACATAGCGTTACTTATTATACAGTTACTATTGTTCTTTGTGCTGTGACGTAACTATAACGTCATTGTGTTTATTGTTAACTGAAGATTTAAAGTTAATGCTATCAATTTTACGTTAAACAGTTTACTTAGTAATTTAGCTGCGTTTTTTGCAATATCTTGGGGATTCTTACCATTTTATTATTTATTAGCCTTTTCTGCATTAAGTGCACTTTTCAGACAATTGCTATTTAATGTTGATGTTACATAGTTTGATGTTAATCTCGAGTTGTTACATTACGATACTACGTCGTTATTATTATTCATGTTCAATAAAGGCTGGCTGGTTGCGTCGCAAGCAATTAAGGCTCCTTGGTCGGTCTGAGTGCACATGTACGGTGAGTGTCGAATGCACATGGACCAATGCCGAGAAAAAGTAGGCCTTTTTTTGCACTGCAGCATCAGGTCCAATTTCGTCTTAATCCGGCCCTGCACGTGATACTTTACATAATTCTTTGCATGTGTCAGAAAATTCCATACTAAATATTTTATATACTGTAACTGATTATATTAAAATTTTTTATATTTTATAATTTTTGTTTAGATAATGATATGTAAAGTAAAGTGCAACAAATACAGCCACAAGTTACTTGACTAATGGATGTTGATTTTGCCAATAAATGTATTATATATGTTGGATGGCACCAGATATCTCACTCATTACTTATGATGTAGATGTAAGACAACAGGTGCAAAACTCTTAATAGTTTGCAGGAGTACATTTTATTTAGTTTACTGAATACACAGTTAATACTTTTGAGCTGCCATTTTGATTGAACTATTTGGAGAACTATTACATTTTCTAATAATAACATGTTGTTATCTCAGAAATTATTACTTTTCATAATGGAAATATATCAACATTTCCTAGTAATTTTCTTTGTATGACTGGACTGAAAACTGTAGAGTTATCTAAATCCTGTCAGTTTTATCTACAGTCTAGTGACACTCATGGTTACAAATCAGGAAAAGAAATAACTGGTTTAAACATTCTATACAATTCTTAGGATAACAACAAAACAACTTTAGTTAGCGTGCCTAAAACCTTGACATGTCTTTCCCATAACAAGAAAATCCTCTTTTAAAGTAATGTTAAATGTCCATTGATTTAACACAATGTACTCTTAATAGAGCTACTAATGTGTCTTTTCATGGTTTCCTGTCCTTAGACTGAGTTCAAGTTGGTAGCTGTCTGCATGGAAACCTCATGTTATTCAAATCTGAAAGGGTTTCTCTTTTAAGTACTCTGGTTTTGCTTCCACCTCCTAAAAATGCCTTTATTCAATTAACTGATGACAACATTAATTTAGTTTAATTGTTTAGAAGAATGTAGACCATGATTGACTAACACTTTCTCCAAGGCTGGTTCCCACTTTGCATCCATATTGCAGTGCTAAGCAAAGCAGTATAACTAAAACAGTCAATGGATGGATGGGCAGACTGGCTTCACATATATTATTAGATCAATACATTGAGAAGGTTACAACAAAAATTATTTGAACTAAATTTTTTATCACTTACCTTAATGCACCTGCTGAAAGATGTCCATATGATCCATTGGTAGAAGAACTACTTCGAGAGTTATTAAGAATAGTAACCAAGGAATTGGGAGAAGTCCTGATCATGGTCTGAAGGTCAAAACTATGGTCTGACATTGGGGAAATTGGCAGGGTCCTTTTACGGCTGGATCGAACTGTCATCCTGGGACTGGGAAAGCGTGATCCTGTTTAAATGCAAAATGGATTATTTTACCAAAATTGGTCTTTTTTTTTTTTTTATAAAAAAAACTAATGCCATCAGTGTCTTCTTAAATTTCTTCCAGTAATATCAGTCAATGAACATTCTATTAAAACTTGGCATTGGACTTTTACATATAAAATGAAATAAAATGAACCATAACATGTTTAGTGATGACAATGTAACATCTGTTAAGTTTTCCCTTAGAGAGAAGAAACTTATGGGAAGATAAACACTGGTTAAGTTTTTCCATCCAGGGAACAAAACAGCAGAAAAAGAAAATCCTTTCTACATTTGTAGCTCCCCCTCCCCTCTTTTGTTCTTTACTCCTCTGCTCCATTCATTCATCACAGCAGGTAAAGAAGTAAGTTCAATCTCTGGCCTATTTTATAGCGTTTTCCTGGCTCTGCACAGTACCCATATGGAACAATTTCACTACTGCTTTTATTGTTCTGTAAGAGCAGAGAGATACAAGAGATGACAATGCAAGTACTTATGTATCTCTGCAAAAGGGTGCTGTAAAACTTGTGATTGCAAAATACAATAGGAGCACAAGAGGGGTCTGTGTGTGATGTTTATTTTAACATACTACAGATAGTTTATGGCACCTGATGCACAGAGAAAAATAAAGCACTGAAATGGGCAATAGGATGTAAGTAACTTCAGCAAATGGACAGGTTCCAGTTTGGACAGCATAATTGGTAAAAGCTATTATTTATCAGGGATCAGAAATGTCAAAGTTACTGAAGCATAATACAAAGAAAAAATGTCAGAGATCTACTGTACATATTTAATAAAATAATAAAATACACAATCTTCTGTTCTTTAAAGAAAACTTGAGTAAACAACATGTTAAATAAGCCTGTAATACACACACCTGGTACAGCTTTTAAATTCAGGTGTTACATATGTCTCACAATCTGTCTACAACACTGTTGCAATTTGTAATTGCATTGTTGCAGCACCTTCTAAGCCTCATAGACAGCAGGCATGGGTCAAGTGTCACTGAATGGCATACTTGTGCCAGTATGCTGTTATATGCTTTACTTTCCACCTGTGATCTACTGGCTACAATTGTAAGGAATTAGGAAGAAAAATTTATCTTCCAGTGGCTTACCTCAGGGGAGCTGTGTTTATTAATGTGCGCCCAAAATGATAAATTGCTAAACAAAAAGAAACGGCTTCTTTATATTATCCCTCTCATTTTCAGGTGATTTATGAATCTGACGGCTACTTAGACATTCACATCATTAATTCAGCAGGAGTTGGGAGACAGTGGTTATACAGACCCAAGTTACCAGTATGGCAAAACCTCAATCACAGAAAGAGAGCAAAATGAAAACAAAACATCAAAGGGCTCTAGACCCCAGAGTACTAAGCCCATTTTTAGTGGCTGCTAGTCTACCTTCTAGACTGCATGTTTTCCTTTAGAGAGTTTTCCTCATTCATTCGGCTTAGAATATATCTATACTGTCATGTGTTATTAGGATAGCCCTTTAGTGTATCAAATGACTACAAGTATAAAAGTCTTGTTTAGCAAGTTTGTTCTTATAAACCTTAAACAAAAATAACTGTTTTTTAGGTGCTGAGCATTTTTTTCAATTATTTTTTTAAATTCAGAAGTGATCATTTTAGTACAGTCTGAATTTTATAACCACGAAGCAGTATTTTTTCAGTCTGGGATTTTAAAAACCAACACTGGTCTGGCTGTAATAACTGATAAATGCCTAGAAATACAACACATCTGAGCTAGGTATTCAGTTTGAGTATGTCAACTAGCCAAGAATAAATGTTCAAATTCTACTTATCCTGCTCCCTGTGTGACCCTTACAAAACGGATTAGCCTTCTCTCAGAAGCTGTAAAAACTGCATATGTTAAAGTGCTTTAGAAACAAGTTTAAAGTTAAAAAAACTACATAAAATAATGATTTATGGTAACAAGAAAAGAAGAAAAGATTGAAAAGAACTTGACATTTTTCCAAAACATTGATTATATATATCTATACTCCCATTCCCCTCTTTTGTTCTTTACTCCTCTGCTCCATTCATTCACATATACACTGTACTATATATACAATGACTTTATTGTATATCACAAACATTTTAAAAGAAATTGGAAAGCTGCTGCTTGCTAGATATGCTATTAAAGAAATCACACAGCAGGAATTCTCATGGTAAACCTATCAGTGGTAATGATTATGTAATATATGATGCACTTTTATGTTTTATTTTATTTTATCACTTTTGTATAATTTTATATATAGAATAGTTATGTAGTATACCACAAAGGAAAAAGTCTGAATGCTTCAGGTAAGGAAGACACATACAGCTTGTTTATAGTGATGAAGCCAACTTATGTTTTTCATTTAAATCTCACTGCACATGTTTTAAATAATTATGAGGGTGATGGCTTACTTTAAATAAAAGTCACAAAGGCTTAAGCTTTTGTCTTGAAAACAAAAGAAAAAAGCAGTTCTTTTAAACATATAACACGTTGCACTGTCCTTTCATGAAGGGCACTTTAAAGTGTTAATTTCCCAACTCTGAACACACATTCTTAAAACATGCAATGAATTATTACCAAGCATGATCAGAGACATTTTATAGAAAAAAGCCAACATCTCCATTTAAATGTTCACTAATTGTTTTATTTCAGTCTATTAATCTAAAAGTCTGACACAGAAGAAAGGATTTCTACATTGATGAATGATGGGACATTCCAATTCCCACTTAATAGCAATTAATTTTCTGATACCCATGCAAGTTTAGATAGTTTTAATTAGTTTGTACAGAGTAAAAGGGTAACTTCATCCCCTATTTATATAAAAGCAGATCCCGCCTGCCTAAATACATTCTCATCAAATAAAGGAGGTGAGTCGACTTGACCTTCCCAGGATTCACTGTGCATTTAATTTTCTATTTACACTTTAAAATAACTCATTAGCATATTACCGCTACGCATTTTCCTACCTAGCATATTAAGACAATGCCTCATTTAAATGTTGCTGGTGCATGGATTTTGAGCTAAATCATATTGTTAATTACAAGCCTAGTGCCTTGAGTGTTTCAGCAGGCACAGCAGAGCCTGAGCTATAAAAGTTGCTTCTCGTATACTGAAATTAGATTGAATTCTACATGATCGCTGAAGCCGCAATTAGCTCAACTGAAAAAAAAAGTAGAAAAAAAGGGATCTGTTTGTATAAAATGCTGTGAAACTGCATTTATTCATTTAGACAAAATTAGTTTTGGACATAACTTGTCAGTAAAGTAAGATTTAAAGAAGTCTGGTTATTCCTGACTTTTGTGCTTTCTAATATTATGCAAAATAAAGCAAATATTTTATACAATATTGATAACCCTTAACTAAAACACTAGAATAATCATTTGCTCATTAGTGTCATAATGCTTAAGATGAAAAAGAAGAAAAATAAATACTTCACTGCATCACATTCAAGCAATGTTTTTATTTTTTGTTTTTACTTTAAGACAGATTTGACTTAACCTACTCTAACTATGATGATTGCTTAAGTGGCTTTTAACTTTTATCTCCTGTCATTTTAGCACATTTTCCTGAAAAAATGGGAATATGTTCACACTGTTTTTCTGGCTGTTTGTTTATATAAGCAACATCACTGAAAAGACCCACTGTGTAAACCTGCTAAATCTTAATGTTTGGGTTTTGAAGTCACTTTTGGCTGGGCACAAAGCAGAACTAATCTAACCTGAAGCATCCTCACACATACACCCATACTCAGTCATATCAGACTAGTTTAGAGCTGCTAAATAACTTAACCTACAGGTATCTGAGAGTAAACTGATGAAAAAAACTCAAAGACACGGAGTGAATAGGCAAACTACACACTGATGATCCCCAAGCTGTGAATGAAACACACCTTTGTGGAGCTGTAAGGTACCACTTCACAGGTTAACAAAGGTTAAAAAAATAATGAAATCTTAATTAAGCAACACTAAACTGCAAATCAGTGTGTGTTTCTTATCAAATATAACACAATTTGGGTGTTTAAAAAACTAGTAGATTATGTTACTTTATTTAGGTCACACAGGCCAACTGAAAAATTTAGCCTTGCTTCTATACATTTTTTAGCAGATGCCATTGTCATAATGATAATTCCGAAATTTATTATGGAAAATATTTTTCTAGATATTTTTATGTCCCCAAAACCTAAACATACAATAATGTTCCCTGGCACACTTCTGCTAAGTAATTTGATGGCTGAAAGTATTCGGTGTTAGTGTGTCAGAGACAGGATACAAGCATTGTTCAGAATGGCACTCAGTTTTGTTTAAATTCTCTTCTTTTCTACTACCTCCATGGGACCCAGAATGCATCCCATAGTTGAACCTGCCCCTTTAATTAGCTTATTGATTTGGTGGGCCCCTCTGGAAGTATTGTTACCAGCCCAGCACACTACAGTGTAGGTGACTACACTAACCATCACAGAGTTGTAGAACATGTGAAAGATGTCACTGCTCACATTAAAGAAACACAGTCTCCTAAAAAAGAGCCTACTCTTTCCTTTCTTATATAGTTTCTTTGGGTTTTGAGACCATTCCAAACTGTCATTGATGTGGACCCCCAAGTACTTGTGGGAGTGCTCCACCTCTACATCCATTCCTTAAATAGTGACTGGATATATAGGCTCATTGGTGCAGCAAAAGTGCATAACCAGTTACTTAGTGGTGCTAATGTTAAGTTGCAGGCAATTCTTTTTGCACCAAAAAACAAAGTTCTCCACATACTGTAAATCCAGAATCATCTGAGAATTTCTGCAAGTGACATGACCCGGTGTTATATTTATAGTCTGATGTGTATTAGTGAAGAGAAAAGGAGACAGGACTGTTCTTTATGGTGCTCCAGTGTTGTTCATATCCATATCAGAAACACAGAAATGCATCCTTCAATGTACCTGAAAATTGATATAGCAAATATTGAAAAAAACTATTAGGGCTACAAAGTTTATTTTGACACGGTCAAACTTATTTTAGAAAGTATTATATTCAGTTTTTGTGCATTATGGAATTCCTAACTATATATTTAATGCATTTTTATTTCACACTTTTTCTTAAAGAGTGACAAGGTAGTTTAGTGGTTGGCAGTGCCACCTCACAGTTCCAGATGATTAGGGTTGAATGCTTGGCTTGGATGTCATTTGTGTGGAGTTTGAATGTTCATCTAGTGCTTTCCACCTGGCAGTCTGGCCCTAAATATGTACATACTACGGTAATTGGTAACTGAAAACTATCTGGTATGCTTTGTGCTGGACTAATGTCAAGGATCCTGCCAGACTTCCTGCATGCCCAATGCCACTGGGGCAGAAAGTAATGGATTAATGGGGTAAAAAAAAAAAACGATGGATAAGTGTACTTATTCTTAGAAGAAGGTCCTTTAGGTCTAAAATACATATTTAGGCTGAAGATCCACTTATTGTTTTATGCACAGTATATACTGTAAATTACTGATACTTAATTATACTTAGTTTTATGTCTGCATCTAAATCTTGCTTATAAAAAAGCAAAAAAACTACAAAGTAAATGCATATCCCAGTATGTACTATATTTTAATTTCTGTTACAAAAATTGGTTTACAGACTGAAACTACCAGTCTAGACAGAAAACCAGATCAAGAATGGCTATGCAGGATATCGAAGAGCCACCGATTTACCAGACAGTAAAGCCCAGGATTGAGGGTGAAGATCACAGTCCTCAAAGAAAACCTATACCTACAATGGTTTCTCTTTCTGTAAAATATGTACACTGGATGATACAGAAAAGCCGTCAAAACCAGACTTTGCTTTTAAAACCAAATACTGTTTTTATGGTGTATGTTTAATGTAACCTATACTGATGGAAAACAGGGCAATTAATTATTTAAATAATTTCACAGTACATGCTGTGAAAGGAATAATGAGCCCTATTTATAAAATGTTTATAGTTATTTACTGTATATAATTTTACTCCTAGATGTACTGCCTATGGAAACCAATTCTGGATCTCTAAAGTTCCATATTAATGAAACCTGATTATATCCATGTGCACACACTGTAAACTACAAATGCCACAAAAGAAGCTTGTGTGAAAATTTGCACATGCAGTAAAGCAAAATCCCCAAGTACCATATAAGAAAAGCATACATTACTGTTGTTTTAATAGAAATGTAAAGACTGAAAAAACAAAAAAGGCAAAAATAAAAATAAAAAGCATTATAAAATATGGTATATAAAAACTGAACTCTTTCAAAGTATTAATCTGGTGCTTCAGGCACTAGTCAAAGTAAATCCTATAAAAGGTTTACTGAAATACAGTGAAAAATTGTGTTTCACTGATTCAAGAAAACCTTTCTAAAGCACCTTTGTGTACATTATTTTTGGGCTATGGGAAGCAGCACGTACACAGCTGGACCCAAACTTGGACACCAATCCTCCACTGGGCAAACTCATACACACCTCCATAGTCACTCATACTGGACCAGTTTGGAGTAATAAATCCACCAAATTCAAGGAGAAGATGAACCAGGGCCCAGGAGCCATGAGGCTGTAATTATACCAAGGAAGAGAAACAAAACACATCAGGTCCATCCCTAACTGGACCATCCTGTAAATAACAACTAATGAAACATTTTAAAAATACAAGACTCATGTAAACAATGACATTCAATATCTGGTAGCTTTCATCAAAAATATGTGTCATCTTGAAAGAGTACAATACACATTTTAATTAATAATTAAATGGTTGCCTAACTAAGCATTAACCCTTTAAATAAATCATGACCCACATTTCCATTAATTCTCCACTTTCTGCCATGTACTCAAACACATTCAAATATATACATTGAAACACTAAGTAACGCCATGTGAGCTATCATAATGTACTATGAATTGTGAGACAAGGTTTTATAGGAAAGTCCTGGCAACAGAAAGACAGAGCACAAAGGGCACTTCACCTTAGAAGAAAAACCCCAGCCCTAATGATATAATCCATTGCTGACATAACTTACTTTTATTTTATTTTAATAATTTTATTGTAATTATTCATACAAATAGATCAATTTTTACAAAAATAGGATTGAAAAACAAGTCGACCCCCACCCCTGAGAGAGACAGCATGGCCAACGGTGTAAACCTTAAGACTTGTAAACATACCTAAATTGATGAGTTTAATAGGCCAGTAGAGATGAATGGAGAAGAAAAAGAAATGCGGAGATAATTGCTTCCTCGGTGCTTTAAGAGCTTATTCTAAAATTTTATTGATTATATCCTGCCAGGTTTTAAAAAAATTCTGTACAGATCCTACTGAATATTTGATTTTTTCCAATTTCAAAAAGTATAAAACATTGGTTATCCACTGACTTAAAAGAGGAGAATTAGGATTCTTCCAGTTTAGCAAAATAAGTCTGCATGCCAAAAGTGTAGTAAATGCAATCACAGTTTGTTTGTCCTTCTCCACTTTAAACCCTTCTGGAAGAATACCAAACACAGCTGTTAATTGGTTAGGAGGGATTGTGACACCAAGGCTGATGAAAGGCACTTAAAAATTTTGGTCCAAAATGATGTTAATTTGGCGCAGGCCCAAAACATGTGACCCAGTGAGGCTGGGACTTGATTGCAGCATTCGCAGGTTGGATCTTGCCCTGGAAACATTTTGGACAGTTTTAGGTGAGACAGATGTGCTCGATATATAATTTTGAGTTGAATAATTGTATGCTTTGCGCATATGGAACTCAAGTGAAGTCTCTGCATTGCTACTTTCCACTCCCTTTCTGATATATTGATTAAGAGATCTTTTTCCCATTGTCCTCTTGGATCTTTGAAAGGGAGGGACTGTAAAATAATTTTATATACTGTATTGCAGAGATGGTGTCTAAGTCCTTGAAATTGAGCAATATTTTTTCCAGCATGGACGAGGGCGCAAGATAAGGAAAATTGGGCAGGTTCTGTTTAACAAAGTTCCTAATCTGAAGATAGTGAAAGAAATGTGTAGCTGGAAAGTTAAATTTGGAATGTAATCATTCGTAGGATGCAAAGATGTTGTCTATATAAAGATCTCTGAGCAATTTAATCCCAAATTTTTTCCAGATATTAAAAACTGCATATGGTTGCGAGGGTTGAAAGAGGGTTCTCTTGCAGAGGTGCCACAGATGAAAGCTTCTCCATCTTAAAATGCTTTCTACATTGGTTCCATATTCTGAGTGAGTGAAGCAGAATTGGGTTATTAGTATATTGCTGATACCTTGCATTTATTGGGGCACAAAGCAGGGAATATAAAGAAGTACTGAAGGATTTTACTTCTATTGCGGACCAGGCCTGTGTATGTTCATCTATTTGTGTCCAGGTTTTTATAGCTTGTATATTTGCTGCCCAATAATAAAACTGAAAGTTAGGTAGAGCCATGCCACCTTCTGCCCTAGGTCTTTGTAGGGTCGCTCTTTGGATACGTGGATGTTTTGAGTTCCAAATAAATGAGGTTATTGTTGAATCTAATTGCTTAAAAAATGATTTATTGATGTATATTGGAATGTTTTGAAATAAAAAGAGAAGCTTAGGAAGAATATTCATCTTAACAACGTTAATTCTTCCAGCTAGAGTGAGATGAAGGGTTGACCATCTATGCAAGTCTTGCTTAATTTTTTTCCATACAGACTGCGAAATTTTGTTGATAAAGAGCTTTGTGTTTACTTGTGATATTTACCCCTAGGTATTTAAACTGATCTGTAATGATAAAAGGTAGGGTGTCTAATCTAATATTATATGCTTGAGAATTCACTGGAAAGAGTACACTTTTATTCAGATTAATTCTGAACCCAGAGATCTTTTGAAATTCTGTAAGTGCTGTTAAGACTGCAGGCACAGAATTTTGTGGGTCTGATATACACAGTACCATATCATCTGCATAGAGAGACATTTTCTGTTCCAGTCCTTCTCTGATAATCCCCTTTATCTGATCAGCATTTTGACAGTGAACTGCCAGTGGTTCAATGGCGATTGCAACTAGCAGTGGTGACAAGGGGCATCCTTGTCTGGTACTACATTCTAGTTTAAAGTAGTCTGAACAAATGTTGTTAATACAAACTGAAGCTTCTGGATTGGTATACAGTAGTTTGATCCATGCATAAATGTTCGGGCCAAACCCAAATTTCTCTAATGTAGTGAAAAGGTATTTCCATTCAATCATGTCAAATGCTTTTTCTGCGTCCAATGATGAAAATATTTCTGGGGTGTTTGACTTTGTTGGTGAGTATATTACATTAAACAGGCATCGAAGATTAGAGGATAAATGTCGACACTTGATAAATCCAGTTTGATCTTGTGATATTACCGAAGGCAGCACTTTCTCCATCCTTCTAGCTATGATATTTGAGAGTATCTTAACATCATTATTCAGAAGTGAAATTGGTCTGTATGATGCACATTATAATAAGTCCTTATTTTGTTTAGGAAAGACGGTGATTAATGCTTGGCGAAAAGTTTGAGGTAGAATTTAATTGTCTCTAGCTTCTGTAAATGTTGCTAATAGGAGGTCAGCTAGCTGAGCGGAGAATTTCTTATAAAATTCTGCAGGGTAGCCATCAGGGCCTGCTGCTTTCCTGCCTTGAAGTGACTTTATAGCATCTAGTAATTCTGTTAGTGCCAGAGGTTTATCCAGTTCCTCTGCACTAAAAGTATCTATTTGTGGTAACTGTAATGTATCCAGAAATGCATTAGATTGTCTGTTGTCTTCTTTAAACTCAGTAGAATATAAGGATTTATAGTAGTCTCTAAATGTGTGCATTATATTTTTATGGTCAATGATTTCGTCTCCGTTCGTGTTGGTGATTACTGGGATTGCATTGTGAACTTCTTGCTTGTGGATTTGTTGAGCTAAAAGCTTATTAGCTTTCTCTCCGTGTTCATAGTAATGATGTCTGGATTTATAAATTACAGTCGACCCTTGATATACAACCGGCCTGACATGCGAACAACTTGCATTACAACCAAAATTTTTGTTTTGAATTACGACCAACAACTTACGTTACGACACGAATGCGGTCACGTGTATCTGCTTGTGCGATTGTAAACAAACAGCCGAGAGCGTTTATAAGCATCAGTCGGAGCCCAGATACATGTGTTTGTGGACGTAATTTCGGTCAGTGCAGTGATTTATATAATTTATTTCAATAATTGCTAAGGAAGGAAGTGAAGGTAACAAAGGTAAAGAAAGCGATCACAATTGAAACGAAGATGGAAATTGTGTGGAAATATGAGAGTGGCGTTCATGTGACCGATCTCGCTAATATATACAGCATGTCGAAATCCACCATCTCGACAATTTTACAAAGAAAAGATTTGTATAAGGAAACTCCTTCCAAACAATAACCACCTTCCATTTCATTCTCCTCCTCCTTCCTGCAAGCCAAAGATGTCAACTTAAATGGTGAGTACAGTATGAAATTGTTGTTTCTGGTAGTTTAGGCACTTGTTATAACTTTTTGGTTAGTACATTAGAAAAATTATTGGTGTTTTTGGTAAATTATGCACATTATACAACCCTTTTCTGTTAAAAAAGTTAAGCAAGTGTTGCTGTGGGCGGTTCAGAACACATTAAGGGCATTTCCATTATTTCTTATGGGAAAAATAGTCTTGACTTACAACCAACTTGAGTTACAACCAGCCCTCGCGAACGAATTGAGTTCGTAAGTCAAGGGTCCAATGTAGTTGTTTAGTTTCTTTAGTTGTCAAAAGGTTGAGCTCTGAATGCAGAGCCTGCCTTTTCCTATGTAGAACCTCGCTTGGAAGCCTGGCATGTTCTTCATCTATTCTAGTAACTTCGCTTTTTAGTTCTGATACTTTCTTGGTTTTTAATTTATTCCTGTAAGGAAATATATGAAATAATCTGTCCTCTTAAGAAGACCTTTAGAGTTTCCCAGAGTATTCCTGCAGAAACCTCTGAGGATGTATTTGTCTCTAGGAAGAAACTGATTTGTTTGGATATAGATTCTGTACAGTTCTCGTCTGCTAATAGAAGCGGGTTAAGACGCCATCTACGAGGTGAGTGTGTGGGGCATAGTGACTTTAGCTCCAAGATCAGAGGTTCATGGTTGGAAATAACAACAGCATCGTACTTGCAAGATTTAATTGTAGGCAAGAAATTATTATCTATAAAGAAATAATCTATTCTTGAGTAGCAATGATGTATTAGTGAGCATAAAGAATATGTTCTTGAGTTTTGGTTTAGAAACCTCCAGTGGGTCTGATAAGTTGTGGTCAGTTACAAACTTTGTAATTATCTTTGCAGTGTTAGATGTCATCCCCCCTGTGACAGGAGTCCTATCTAAGAGTGGGTTTAAAACACAATTAAAGTCCCCAGCCATTATAATTTTATGAGTGTTCACATTGGGGATGGATGCAAATACGTTTTGTATGAATTCCTTATCATCGACATTAGGTGCATAAACATTTATCAAAATCATTTTACAGTTAAATAAGTTGCCCATGATCATCACATATCTCCCTTCTGGATCAGATACTACATCTGATGTTACAAATGAGACTGTTCTATGTATGAGAATTCCCACACCTCTAGTTTTCTTTGTAAAGCTAGAACAGAACATTTGGCCAGCCCAGTCCTTTTACAGATGGAACTGATCCTTGCTTAGTAAGTGGGTCTCCTGTAAAAATACTATTTTAGCGTTTAAACCTGTTAGGTGAGAGAGTACTTTCTTTCTCTTTAATTCGTGATTCAGGAATTAACATTCCAGCTCACAAAGTTAACTGTCCCATCATGGAGCTATTGATATTGAGTTTTTGATGTCATTTTATAGTCTTAACTGGAAGTGAGACAGCTTTAACCTTAATTTCCTATTTCCCCAAGAGTTATTGCCATGCAGCCTATTGTTATGTTGGTAGTTATAATTATAAGGATTAAAAGAATAGATTAGATATAGCCTGCTCTCTTTCTCCCCCCCCCCCCCTTATCCCCCCCCCATTTTGCCTCCCCACGTGAGGCTGGACCCCACTTCACAAAGTCTCGGTCCCCTGACATACCTAGAGACAGAGCACGTCCAAAGCAAAACAAGTCCCCACGCAGCGGTGTTTTAGGATTAAAAAGTAGAGATATCTATTGCCAATATAGTCTAAATACCATATGCCTAAAATATAATCATTAACAAACTATGATTATATATAATCATTAACAAACTATAAGCATAAAATATATAATATAATCTTCAGCAATCTTAAAGTAATAAGATAATAAACCCAGGGGATGGAGTTAGAAAGTGGTCCAGGATAAGCATAGTAAGTCTTAATGCAATAAAAACAATAAACCAAGGGTATGATGTTAAACAGTCTCCTTTAGGGTAGTAAGAAAAAAAAAGTTAATTTCTTCCACACACACGTCTATAACTGTAATTAAAACATAAACAGAAAGAGTCCGAGTAATGAAAAGGATGTATAATTATAATACCCGTATCATTACAAATGGATCAGACAGCAGGTGATATCTCCTTGCATTGCCATGACAGGATGCGACTCACTATTGTGTTTCAGAATAGTGTCGGGATCAGCTTTCTTAATTCCTTTTCTGCTTTCTCCTTGCTGGAAAAGACGTAGTACTGGCCTTGCACATCCACTTTCAGTTTGGCAGGGTACAAGAGGCTGTATTTGATATCGGCTTGCCGTAACCGCTGTTTAATGCTGTAGAAGGCTGCACGTTTAGCAGCTGTTGCGGGAGAGAAATCAGGGAAAATACGAATGTGGTTATTTTCAAATATAATCTCTTGCTTGCGTCTGAGGAGTGCCATTACATCTAGTTTACATAATAATCTCTCAAAGCGGATAATAAAAGACCTAGGTCTAAAGGTATTTGATCCGCGTATGTGATAAGCTGCTGCTATCTCGGTATCTGATTTAAAGTCCTCTCCAATTATTTTAGAGAACAGTTCAGCTGCAAAGTTCACTGGGTTTGGACTTTCACGATTCTCAGGTAGACCTTCGATTCTAATATTATTCCTTCTGCTTCCATCTTCCAGAGCAGCAAGTCTGTCTCCGAGTTTTATGCATTCGGAACTGGCAGCTGTTGCTTTTCCATCAGCGGTGGATGCAAGATTTTTGGCTATTTCAATTTGAGTCGTGAATGCCTGCTTAACATCATCCAGCTGATTGGCAAGTGTGCTCAGTTTAGACGCGTTTTCCTGAATGTGCTCCTCAATTTTATCCAGCATACCATTAAAGGCCGCCTCAAAGCGGATATATACGAGTTTCTCCGAGTCTTTGTTATCCTGCCGCAGCTCTTGCAGCTCTCGCCGCAGCTTCTCGCTTTTCTTTATATCATTCTTTATCTCTTGCTTGAGCTCAGTGATCATCACCTTCATTTCGGACAGATCGGTGATCGAGATAGCAGGCCACACAGCACACAGGCAAGACAGGACAGAGCAATCCGGTAAGAAGAGAGGAGGGGGGCTGTGTATTTATGTGAACAATAGCTGGTGCACAAATTCCACCATAGTCACCAGACACTGCTCTCCAGACGTGGAGTTTATGACAATTAAATGCAGACCCATATACCTCCCCCGTGAATTCAATGCTATACTGCTAACTGCTGTGTACATAGCACCAGATGCTAATGCTAACTCGGCTCTGGGGCTTTTGCATGACACCATCAGCAGTAAACAGAGCAAGTATCCTGAGGCTGTTCACATCATTTCTGGGGACTTTAATCATGCAGATCTGAAAGCAGTTCTCCCTCAATTCCATCAACACATAAAGTGTGCAACCAGGGGAGTAAAAACACTGGACAAGTTGTACACAAACATCAGACAGGCCTATAGGGCTAAACCCCTAGCACACCTTGGCCAGTCTGATCATACATCTCTGCTTCTAATCCCTGCATATACTCCCCTCAGGAAACAAGCTCCCATTATGACCAGGACTGTTACCATATGGCCCGAGGAGGCCTCCCAACAGTTGCAGGACTGCTTCCAGAGAACCGATTGGGAGGTTTTCTATCACCAAGACTTGGAGTACCTCACTACAGCAGTCCTGGATTACATCAGGTTCTGCACGGACAACGTCACCAGGGACAGACGCATAAGGATTTATCCTAACAGGAAGCCCTGGATGACGAGGGATGTCCAGAGTCTGCTGAAAGCTAGGAATACTGCTTTCAGGTCTGGGGATGGGGCTCTTTACAGTGCAGCCAGAGCAAACCTGAAGAGAGGCATCCGAGAGGCCAAGGCAGCATACAGAAGGAGGATAGAAGATCATCTGAGGAGTAACAACACCAGGCAGGTGTGGCAGGGTGTCCAGCACATCACCGGCTACAAATCCAGCAACTCCTTGGCCGCTGAGGGAGACGCTTCTCTGGCAGAGGAGCTGAACATCTTCTTTGCCCGCTTTGAGGCGACACCAACAGCAGCTCCATCACAACAGCCTGTTCACAACAGCAATATACTCACAGTGGAAGAGTGTGAGGTGAGGCGGGTGATGAGGAAGGTGAACCCGAGGAAGGCTGCAGGACCCGACGGTGTGGCTGGACGGGTGCTGAAAGACTGTGCAGATCAACTGGCCGGAATCTTCACCAGGATTTTCAACCAGTCCCTGTCCCAGGCCACTGTCCCATCCTGCCTCAAGTCCTCAATCATTGTTCCGCTGCCGAAAAAATCCAACACGAACAGTCTGAATGATTTCCGCCCAGTGGCACTCACATCTGTCATCATGAAGTGCTTTGAGAAACTGGTGCGGAGTCATATCATCGCCTGCCTGCCAGCAGACCTGGACCCATTTCAATTTGCTTACAAAGCAAAGAGATCCACGGAGGATGCTGTGCTCACGTACGGACTGTGTGTGTGGTACGGCAGCTGCACTTCCTCAGAAAAGAAAGCGCTACACAGGATCGTCAGGATAGCGGAGAGAACAATTGGTTGTACCCTCCCCACTCTGGAACAAATCTACACCTCCCGATGCCGCAAAAAAGCAATAGACATTTCACAGGACTCATCACATCCCGGTCATTGCCTCTTCCAGCTTTTGCCATCGGGCAAGAGATACAGAGCTATGAAAACCAGGAGAAACCGCCTTAAAAACAGCTTTTATCCGAAAGCAATCATGGCCCTGAACTCAAAATAAAACTGCTCCATATTATTCTTCCAATGTGCAATATAGACCGTAAGTCAACAAGTGCAATTTGTATATTTATTACTATTCGGTTTGTTATTATATTCTGTCTTTTTGTCTTTTTGTCATTTTAACTCTTATTCCTCACACTGAGTCGATTGCACCTTCAATTTCGTTGTTCCTTTGTAAAAGTGACAATGACAATAAAGATCTATCTATCTATCTATCTATCTATCTATCTATCTATCTATCTATCTATCTATCTATCTATCTATCTATCTATCTATCTATCTATCTATCTATCTATCTATCTATCTATCTATCTATCTATCTATCTATCTATCTATCTTTCGAGCACTGTAGGTGAAGCAGCGGGCTCTATTACAGCCGATGTTCCCAGCTTGTGTGGAGTAGGTGAAAGCGAGCACTGCAAGGCCTTTTCCAGTTTCAAATGATCTTCTCCAATCGGCAAGCTAACGTGATCTGCGTCACTTGTACATTCGCTCCCCATTTCGCTCTCAACTGGAGACGATGCTGCGGACTGTGGTCCCAAGGAGTCTGGACTTTCACCCATCTGTTCCAGGTCAGTCTCTGAAAGGCCGTACCTTGAGCTTGAACTTGGACTTGTCGGACTGTGCTTGGAAGCAGCTTTAGTTTTCTTTTCCATTTCTTTCTGAGACCCTTTCTTGCCGACCATGTTTATATATGCTGTAGTAGAACCCTCGGGTTGGATAAATACAGGATATCTCAGGATAATAAGGAAATAATATAAAAAATAACACCGCTGCTAACGTAGCTCCACTTCAGACGTCCATCTCTTGCAACGGACTTTTAAATTGGTCACTGAAACATTTACCCTTGAAATATTAGCTTATTTCATTATTTTTTTCATAAATATTCACTCATAGTTGGCACCATGTCTTACCACTTCTTCCTCAGAACTTCAGCAGATTGGATTATAATTCCAGCCCAGTCACTGCCCATGTGGAGTTTGCATTTTCTTTACACACAGCCATGACTTTTCCTCTGGGCCCACAGTTCTCTACAATAACTTGAGACATCTGTGTTTACTGTCACTTTGAACTGGACCAGTGACAATAACTGTAGAGCCCCGAATGGACTGGTGCCCTCTTCAGGGTTGGTTTCTGCTTTGTGCCTAATGCTACAGGGATAGCCTCAAACTCCCAAGTGAAGCTAAATAAGCAGCTAGAAAACTATTTGACAGATAGATGAATTACTGGATGGATAAATCATTAGCTTTTTGAGGATTTATTTCATATTCCAGCCAAGAGGTGGCAATAGTGAAATGAAAGCAACACTAGATCACTTATTCTCTTGTCTACACAGTTGCAATAACTATGATCATTTGATAATGGTAACCACTGATCTGTATAGTGTAGAAAAAAATCAAGACAAAGGTGCTATATGTTGTTCATTGCACCTGATGTCAAAACACAATCTTCTATTGATCACTGGTGGCAATTGATGGAATTGTGGAAAGGCATTTCTGACTTACCTTCTATAGCCTGGAGATACTCCATGTGTAATGCACTGGTTCCTGCCCCAGCACTGGTTGCAACAGAAGGAATGATGTCTGCGTATGGACTCCGGTGACCTGCCAGCAGTGCCATCTGGTGATAATATTCAGCAGTGCTAATACCTGCATGTGGTGCTACAATAGCAAAAATAAAGGCATTCAGGTTAATTTATTGGTTTATTCATCTCTCTCCTTCATAGCCAGAGTTTATCTTAAACCTTAAGAATGTTTTCATGACAGACAATTTCAGTAGACTTTTAACTGAGCATCACAGAACAACATGCGTGCAAAATAACAATCTTGTCACATTATTATCTTAAACAGCAATGATACTTTTCTCACTGTTACTTCAGCTTAGAAAGCTACTTAAAACAAAGCCAAAGCCCAGCAGATCTACATACATTTCCTAAGCAAGAGCTACACATTTTGCTGTGTTAGTAAAAGACCACAGTCGTGGAACTGCCTCTGTATTTCGGTGGCCTACATATAAAAATTTGGCACAATTTTCCTTATGCATATTTCCTTGCAAGCACTGCACAATTTGTACTTTATGGTATGCAACAGGAAATCAATTATATCCATGGATAACTGCTATAAAATTGGACAAATACTTTGCTAATAAAGGTCTATTTTTATAAAATATGAATTTGTAGTTCCTCTTAGAAAAAAAACACAAAAGTAAAACAAAACTGACTTTTCTTTTTGTGCTGTAGGTGGAATAGTCATTATATTTTAAAGCTGTTTAATAACCATATGAATAATCAAGGGGAGGCATGACTGAACAAGTGAACAAGTCTTTTTCACAGTACAGTACTGCCAATGTTGGTATTCATTTAAATGGGTTTATAAAATAACCACACAATAGGGGCCAATATGACTTTATGACACTAATTCCAAGCATCTCTAAGAGCTGTACAATAGCTGTAGATTATTTCTATATGAACTGAAAATGAATTGCCACTGATATTAGTAAAGAAACAAATTAAAAAATAATAATTGGAACATTTTCTTTACTTGGAGAGCAATATGAATTTTAGATGAATAATCAAATCTTTGTAAAAAGACAGTACTGATCTTCACCTACAGTGATTTGCCAGTATCTTTTACTATTAAATAATTAGAAATAGTTTTAAAAACATTAAAAAGGAAACAAAGCAAATAACATTAATGAAAAGGTAAGAGGAAAAAAAAATGGACCATTGAAGCTTGAACAAATCTCTAACATCTGAGACCATTTAAAGTTTTAAGCAAGAAAAGGGGAAATGTTTAAAAAAACATATCATCTATCTATCTATCTATCTATCTATCTATCTATCTATCTATCTATCTATCTATCTATCTATCTATCTATCTATCTATCTATCTATCTATCTATCATGTGTGTTATTTTAACCTGCCATCTCAATCTGCAGCTGCACTGACTGCAGACACTTCTGGTGTGACTCAAGTGACATTACCTTAGGCCCAAAAGACACTGTCCGACAGTAATCATATACTATCCTCAACTGTCAACCCATTATACTTCTGAACTCTGTGCACTGAGAAGTCAGTTCTGACATTCATGCACATTACCAGACCACACTGATATGGTGTATATAATACAGCCAGTAGTATATATTTTTTTCAATTGCTTTTATAAAACAAATTGCTAATAAGTACAATCTATTTGGATCTAATATGTCAGTTTCTTTCATTATGACATATTACTCAATGGTAGTTGGAAGTGTTGACCAAATCTTCTAAACTGGGGCAATTTAAAATAAATATAATTTCTTCAGTGTAAGCATTCTTCAATTACTGAGAACAGTTTATTGAAAGTGGGTAATGCATACTTTCACATTCATCCATTTTATGTTCTTGCTGATCCAAATCAGGACAGTGTGGTGTCAAAATGTCTAATTGAAATGCAGGGCACAAGGAAGGAAACAGCTCATCGAAATGCACACTAACTTACAAACTTTCTTTCACTCATGGGTGCAAATAAAGTTCTATCTATCTATCTATCTATCTATCTATCTATCTATCTATCTATCTATCTATCTATCTATCTATCTATCTATCTATCTATCTATCTATCTATCTATCTATGACTGAGAATGAAACATATTCAATTGAATGAATTTTAATTGTGAGTATATGGAACATTAAAATAATGAATTGGGAGAGAAATATATTATCTTTCTTAGAAAAAAGCAAAAATAGCATTGCTCTAGTACAATAATCAATTTGAAATCAGAGTAGTCAATATTGATGTAGACATACATACCATTAAAACCAGCATGTAAATTTTATGTTTAGTGCTTGCTTACAGTAAATAACAAAACTCTACACCAATAATGCTTCACAGTATGAAGCAATGATGAAGATGGAATTCGTGTTCTGTCAGAAAATGGATGCATGGGATAATGCGTTTTACAAAGAAACACACTCTTCACGTCTATAAACAACACATTTACATAATTAGTATGTATATTAAGTGACCCTTGATTGTTTCATTTCATAGATTAAAACACAAAGTGACCACCAGGCATTTATTGTGTCTGAAACATTTCAATTACAAAAAGCTTAAAAGGTAACGAAATGTTTCCAAATTAATAAAATATGTGAAAAATACATGGCATAGTTTAAATAGTGAAGTTCACTTTTTTTACATTTTAAGTAAGTCATCTTAGCATTCACTGTTTAGTTTCCCCATTAAAAAGAGCATGTGACTTAGAAAAAATGAGAAGTCAAGCAAAATGACATCTTTTATTGGCATCTTCCTGAAGAAGGGGCCTGAGTTGTCTTGAAAGCTTGCATATTGTAATCTTTTTAGTTAGCCAATAAAAGGTGTCATTTTTCCTGACTTCTCACTACATTCATAATTGCTAACAGGGTATAACACCCTAGTACTATTGACTTAGAAAAAGAAAACAGTGCTGCTTTTAACTAAAGTGTATCACCTAGCCTATTAAATGGGCATACCTTGGATCGAGTAGTGTAGGAGTCCTCAATCACGGTCCTGGAGGGCCGCAGTGGCTACGGGTTTTCATTCCAGCCAGTGTTCTAATTAGAACTCAGTCCTTGCTGATAATGAAAGTTGGTGTTTAACTCTATGCCTTGTTAGTGCCTTTATTCATCAAATACAATTTTTAGTTACTTTGTAGATAAGAGATCATCAATTACAGTCATGGAGGTCTGCTATGGCTGCAGGTTTTCACTTTAACCAATTTCTTAATTAGAACCCTTTTATTTACTACTAAAGCAATACATTTTTTGGGCTTAATTTTAGTTCTCTTCCCTGTTACCATTCAGAACCCTTAATTGCCTATTTTAGATTTTAGCAGCTGCATTTAAATTTTAATTGTTGCCTGTTTTCTTAATCAGACATTAGTTAATAATGAGATGCAGATAACCAATAAACTAGCAGCTCTCCAGCTAATGTGCTTACCATGAAGTATCTGTGATAAAAAAATGTTTAGAAATGAATGAGAGGGGAATTGGAAGGATCATTAAGTTGAAATCAATTCTGGTCCACAAAACACATGGATAATGTTCTCACAGAAGGAAACTCTACAGTGCAATTAAAATTGCTCTTGGATGAATGCAAGCATTAACAAGCCAAACAGTTCAATACTGTACCAAGATTCATTATCAGCATGGACTGCTTTCTAATTAGGAAATTAGTTGGAATAAAAACCTGCAGCCACTGCAGCCCTCCAGGACCATGATTGAGGACCCCTGGAGTAGATGCTTACTGTCCAATCAGGGTGGTGATGCTGATTGTCCTATAAGCAGGAGTATGCTAACGCGAATGCTTAAAATGCCCAACTATTTTACTGTCAACTGTTACAGCATCTCCAACACTTTGCTGTGTAAAGACATGCTAAGATACTGACAGCCTTGAGACTTCAGCGTCATCAGTGCCTTTAATCATATTTTTGGCATTGTTATAGATATGGAACATAATTTTTGCACATAACATAACATTGCACAAAACATAACAATGTGCACATATCTTTTTGGTAACTTGCATATTTTACTTTGCTTACCTGGAAGAATACCAACTAACCTTTAATATCTCACTGGGTAAGAGACATTCTGTATTATTTGAAATTGGAAAAATTCTAATTCTCACTTAGTATATCTGTCCAAACTTAATTACACTTTTTTTTTGGATTAAGCATTCATTTAGGGGAATTTTTGTTTTGTGCTTTTAGTTCTCCTCTCTTACTCCTTCTGTTAGGTGGGGCTGAATTCTTTTGTTAGGTTTTGTTTTTTCTCTGTTTTCTTTTTTATTTCACTGGTGATCTATTCAGGTTTATTTTGAAGTGGTTTGTTGTATGAGTTCTGCAGATTATGATAATATTAATAAAAAATAAAATTAAAAAAGCATAAGCTCAAAGCATGGCACACTCCTGGATTTGATACCAGTCCATCACAGGGTACATTTTCCTACACTCATTTATACCAGGCCAATCTGGTGTTAACAGTCAATCCCATGCATGTTTTTTGGGAATATACGAATTAAATGGAAGCAACTCACATGGAGGGCGGCACGGTGGCGTAGTGGTAGTGCTGCTGCCTGCGTGGAGTTTGCATGTTCTCCCCATGTTTGCGTGGGTTTCCTCCGGGTGCTCCGGTTTCTTCCCACAGTCCTAAGACATGCAGGTTAGGTGCATTGGTGATCCTAAATTGTCCCTAGTGTGTGTGTCTGTGTGTGCGCCCTGTGGTGGGCTGGCGCCCTGCCTGGGATTTGTTACTGCCTTGTGCTCTGTGCTGGCTGGGATTGGCTCCAGCAGACCCTCGTGACCCTGTATTAGGATATAGCGGGTTGGAAAATGACTGACTGACAACTCATATGGAAACAGGGAGTACATGCAGATTCACAAGCAAGGATTTGAACCTTATTAGTGATGTGAGATGACAATATTAGCCACAACACAATCTTTGTCACTAACAAACACTTTTAAATGATGAAAATAGGTAACGGATATTTTCATGATGAAAATCAAATCTCAAAGAATTACAAGTTATGTTAACTAGAAACTCTGGACTAGTTTAGCTGTGTGAGAAATCAATTGTCTGCCAACTTCAAACATTGTTGCAATGTTTGGCCCTCACTTCAGTTACCCCGACTAATTGTAACCATGTCTGTACATAAATTCCGACAGTTTTATTTACAAACATGACCAATGATTCTTCTACACCAAAGAATATTTTGGCATAGGTTCTGAGGTAGCAGATAAGTCTACATGTGGATGAGTGTGACTCTTCATTAAACTTGCACTATCAAAACACTTCATGATCCTATACAGCTGCTGTAATGTCTAAAACCAACACTGCCAAGCTAGTGCTTTGTTCTAGACATTTTGTATTTCCCATTTACTCTTTATTTATACTTTGTGTTTAAGAAATCTGTCAGCATAACATCATTTGACATTTTACAGCAGGAGCACCTCAAGTTCAGACATTGTTTATTTCAATCTACTACATGTGGCACAGACAGTTCATTGTTGAAAGTAATGGTATTCAGAAAAGAAAATGTCTCAATGATTTAGAAATGGATGGGTACTGGAATAAAAGTCAAAGAGCAAGTTATACAAAGATTTAAAGACATTGATCAAAAGTCAAACACACTAACAGAGGTGAAGTACTGAACTGTATAAGAGACACCAAATACAACTTTCCAAGCTGGTGTAATGTGGGATCTTATTGTAGTGTGCTTGCCAATGATCTACAGTAGACCTGGTACATCCTTCAATGAATTGTACTGATAAAAATAACCTCCCTCGGGAGTGAAAACTAGTTAAAAAATGTATCTAGATAGACAGATAGATAGACTTTCCTCATACTGTTTTTTCTTTTTTTGCCTTTTTGTTTCCTGCGGTTTTCAGTGATACCTTTTGCTTATTGCTCGTCAACATTTGAAAAACGTCCATTGGAATTTAACTAATTGTTACTCTTCTATAGAAACGGCAGACACGAAAAAACGACAACAGTTCATATTAGAAAAAAAAACTTTTAATTTTTTGCAGCTCTCAATTGCGGCAAAAAGAAAAAAGACATTGCCAGTGAATTCGGAATTTCGCCATCGACACTGTCAACTTTCTTGAAAGACAGAGCAAAACAAGCAGAAAAATCTCAGGTTGCAAACGTATGTGTACTGCTGCATTTAAAGACGTCAAAAAAGCAGTTTCTGTGGTTCAGTGATGCTCGTTCAAGAAACATTCCTATTAATGTGGCACTCGATAAAGAAAATGTGAGGTTTGTAAATTCTCTTGGGACCTCCCACAACTAGACAGCAAGCCGAAGAGTGTCCCGAAGTGCGATTACCGTGTCTGTACGGGGCAATAGTAGGCTCACAGATATGCTGCGTCTCTCTGCCAAAGTAAACAGAAAAGATCTCAATGGATGATGCAAGGTTAGGAGCACGTAAATTGTAAATGCAGATAACAGGATTACTTGATCACTGACCTGCACGACCCTGCCTGACTGTTGTGTCTGTGTATAGCAGAGTGGTAGATCACGCTACAATAAATAACTGTGCCATTCCTGTTTCAAGCTGAATAAAGCTGGTTTTGCTAAAGTACTGAGACTCAGTCTTGTGTTTTGGGGTGCAAGACAGGGACTTATAGCGTGACCCCTATCTCTTATGATTTGCTTCTGTGGCGCTTCACTGCAGCGCTGTGAGCCTTCTATTGCCCTGCCCCAGCAACGGACAAACAATCTTCCACAGACGCGTCAATTGCACTTCAGGACACACTTCAGCGTGTCGTTTCCATTGGGTGGGGAGTGGGGTCTCAAAAGAGTTCAGAAACCTCACAATATGAAGAAAAAAAAAAGGATGATTCGGCTTTTGATTGATAACTGTGCTGCCCACAACATGCTTCCACATTTAGATAATGTTCGAGTTGAATTCCTCCCACCCAATTGCACAGAAGCGCTTTAGCCATTGGATTTGGGCATCATTCGCACCCTGAAAGTGTATCATCACAAGGAAATGCTGAGAAAAATTCTCATCAGCATAACTTGTAGGTAGGAGGAGATTAAAATTAATGTGAAAGAAGCTATTGAAATGATTGCAAACGTCTGGATGTAAGTTAAAGAAAGCACTATAGTAACAAATACAGAATCTCATTACAACAAAATATTTTTTAGGTCCCTGGGAGTTCATTGAAACGGAATTTTACCTGTAGTTTCAAAAACCACAATATTATAAGCTGATCAAAGACGGATAGTATTGTACTCTTTGGTTAGTCTATTTAGGTATCTTAAAATAATGTTTCAAAACTCTAAGTGAATTTATGGGATGTACATAGGATCATCTTCTAAAAAAGTGCTGGGAATATCTGTTTAGTACAGACAAATTTGTGTCAAAAATGAGGAGGATGTTAATGTTGGACTCAATCTTTTTCCAACTTTAATAACTATACATTTCAGGAAAAGTTAAGGCAGATTACCCAATGTATTAAGGAACTAAAATGAATGCCCTTTCAGCAATCAGCCTTGTATAGATGATGAAGTTTGAGTGTCTTTTGATTGAAAGTATCAAGTTTCCACTACTTAAGTTAAAGTATACATTAACAAAAAATAAGTATTATTTACAGGTAATATTTAAGTCTACATTTGAACTTGATCTGGAGGAGTTTACAGGAGAATAGTAAGAGAGCAATTAAAATTGCATTTCCGAAGAAGATCATGTTAAATATATTATCAAGTTATGTAATTACAAAGCAAAAGAATGATAATCAGGGTATGTATCATACCTTATAAGATTAATCTTGCTATTACAGGAAAATGGAGATATTAAACACTCACAGAGACTAATTTTATATAGTACAAATATGCAAAATCATCATTAATTTATTGAATAGTTCATTTAGATTGTGGCATCATGCCAGTTTTAAAAGATTAAAAAAAGCTCAGTACCATAAAAAGGTAAATATTACAACTTAAGGAAAACACTGTCATTTACAGGATAATTAAAAATTACCAATAGCTTTAGGCACAGTATATTGCAGAAGCAGATCTTGGCATAGGAGTGCCAGTGATGATTTCCATCATTCTAATGCCAGCTTGAACAATGTTCCTATGAGGTTTCCTATATATGATCCATTCTACATGTGACCATATTAACTTGCTCAAAGTGCACTAGTTTTCTGAAACATTCCTCACACACAGCATATGTAGCTGAAGCTCTGTACAAGTGAGTGTGCACAATAATGATCTGATACTGGGTTGCACTACAAGCAGTCAGGATATGTCGTGGCTCCATGCAATACTATATTGGAGTTTGCCAGTTCAGAAAAATTAATGATTAAAGAAGATATTAGTATTATCTTAAATACCTTTCTACAAAACAGACTGTTTTCTTCTTTTATTATTTATAATATTTATTGTTGTGACTGGTAAAATATATATCAATCGATTCAATCCAAAACAAAAAAAAAACATACTGTACTAGAAATTTTGATTAAAATCTGTCCCCTAGCTAACTCAGATTCCTATTTTTCTGAGTGTGTGTGATCATCTTTCCCTTGTTCAAATTTGATATTTGAAGCAGCTTGTGCATTCATATATAAAGTTGAAACGGTGACATAAATAAAATCCATTTCAAGATTATAAACATCTTATTTGATCACACAACTGGAAATAGAAAAACTCATCAAAAGACATTATAATAAGTCATAATAATTTTTAAAATCCCAAAACTGTGTTTTAAGTTATATAATGTGTAGATCAGTTTTTCTTATGGAGATCACTTTTTCTATTTTTTATAATGGTTTCATAACTATATACTAAAATAAAAATTGTTGAAAGTCTTATGTATGAACAAAATACAACTACAATCAAGTACGTAGCAATTGATTTTGTAGGACCTGATAGAAAATATGGTACAAAACTCAAAACACCTCTGTGCATTGTTTTGTTATGGCAGTTCAAAGGATAAATATGCAAATAATCACTCAAAACACATGGCATATTTGACTGTGGGCAGATATCAGAAAAAACAGCTAAGAGCTGCCAGTTATCCTCTTCTTCTAGAGGTTAATGTTTTAATTGAAACACAGTTTTTCAATTAAAAGGACTGGAATGTTGATTAATCAAAAATTAAACCTCTCTATATGCAATGCATCTATTCTTATCCATCCTAATCACAAATGAATGTGGTTGTGAATGTAAGTCGTCTGCATGCACACATACCAGGCTGCTCTTAACCGCCAGGGATTGCAAATGTGTTCCGTTTTATGTGACCATATTTGGTGTTAGTCCCCATTTCCACCATACAAGTGGCCATATGCCAAAAGAGCTTAGGACTTTGAGGGTTAGGACTGATAGTGGTGGAGATATTCTGATCTGAATGATTTGCTGAGTTCATGTCAAACTTTGGCTGTGGAGCATATTTTAACCTTGTAGCTCCTTTCACAGTATTTTGAAATTACTTCATCTTTTAAAAATATGCTATCCTTTATGTTTTTTTGTTTTTGTTATAACTATCAAATGAAAAACTAATTGATTAAAGATGCACTAAAAAGTACACACATTTGAAGGATACAGCTGCACCTCTAAGAGCCAAGTACTGTATGTATAAAAGTTGTCTACAGATTATAAACAATAAATACTAATTGCTGATTTACAAAAAAAAAAACTTCACAGTTGCACATCTTTTTTTTTTGTGAAAAAGGGCCTAGAATAAAATTGTGTAAAATACGTAATAATATAAAATATAATAAACAAGAACACAGAAAATAACTGCTAAATGAAGCATCCTTAACACTAGAATCACTGAAACCTACGAAAAAAGTCATAATCCCACAAAAAAAAGTAATTAAATCTTACAGGAACTCAGCTTAGAGAACATTTGAAGTGATGAAAAGATTCAAAAGGTTACTTGCTTCTCAAATGGAACTATAAGTATGGAGTCCTTACAAAAGTACGGTTCAGCTTCAGCTAAAATGTGTGGCTCAAGACTCAGCTCTTAGTCAAAATGGTCAAACGACCTGATGATTGTAATTAAGTGATATTAAGCTTGCATGGTGCTGAAACATCTACTGATATTTGTACTAATATTGTAATGAATGAATCATTCTGATCCTAGAATGCTGCTGACGTAGCCACAGGAACATCAGAACAAACAAACAAACATCAATTAGCATGTTGGATTTGTGGACACAACAAGCTGGATTTACACTATTCAAATGTCAATGCCTTTAAATGTAAACCTGCAGTACAACTGAGCAGACTTGACCCCATCCTGCTCACATCTACAAGTCTTGACAGCAGCAGCTCTCTTATTAAAGATGGAAGTTCTGATGTGATATTTTTGTTTCCTTCAGTTTTTGTAAAGATTTCATTTCCCCTTGGAGACAAGTTAAGTATATTTATTTACAGACTGTATGCTGAGGCCTTATTTGTGGTTGTATTGTATGTCTTACATCTTGGAGTGAGCATCATTTATAATGCAGTATCCTATGTAAAAGAATGGGAAATGAGTTTCAGTTGTACCAAGCAAGGAATTAAATTTTCAAAAATAGCATTTTCCAGCTTATTTAATTACATTTTTCAGATGATTCAAGACAAATAAGCTTAAAAAAATTTGACATACTTTACCAGGATGACTGTAATCTTTTATCTCTATTATAATAAAAAAATCTTGGGAAGAGAGATGAGACGTGACTTTCTCAGAGAGACACTTTCATATCCCACGAGACAAGACTTTGTGCCAAGAGATTTAACCACGCCCGGGGCCGAAAATAAAAGACAAAGAGTAGATGACAAAGTAGAACATCGTAAAGAATTCAAAAAGGTTGGCATGATACACATGCAGAGCAGGTTAGAGATAATGGAAGAATGAAAATTCGAAAGTCTCAAAAAAAACGATAGTAAAGATCGCATTCACGCAAACAAATGGAAATTATTACTCGGTGAAACAACTGAACAGCGAAAAGAGATTGAATATATTGTTCAGATTTAAACTTGAAGTCGGAAACTTGTAGATTGTCTAATTTGTGTTGCCATCAGGGAAAAGTAGTGTTTCTTCCCAATGAAGAGGTGTATCTGTGAGAATTAAAAGATTCGTTGTCTGGTGAAAGTGAAATCCCGCGAGAGAAAATTTTAAGCCCCGCAAGACAAGACTTTATGCAAAGAGATTTGGAAAAGTCCTACCCACATCTAAAACATTTACAACCACGCACATGGTTCAGTCATTTCTCATTTGTGTGAATGCTATTGTCAGACACAGTTCGTGTATAGAGAAAGAAACGATATTCACTCACAGGCAGTTATACTTTGCGTTGTCACGATGTAATTCAAAACACGGAATCAAAATTCAATGTGATATTGACGAAAAGGTAAAAGCAAAAAGAGATCAAATATATGGACATAGGTGATATGACAGAAGTATGTAGAAATTGTTTGGCTTTAAACTTTAAGTCGGAGACTTGTAGATTGTCTAATTTGGGTTGTCATCAGGGAAAAGTAGTATTTGTTCCCAATGAAGAGGCCTATCCACGAGAATTAAAAGTTTTGTTGTTTGGTGAAAGTGAAATACACATACATGAGCAGCAGAGACGCGAAGTTGCTGGTGTGTAGTGCTCGCAGGGTGGTTGGTGAGTGAAGCGAGCAGGGGGTGAAGCCCCCTAGTTTTCTTGAAAATCAACGTCAAGGACTTTTAAACATATCAAAAGAATTGAGCATCTTAAGAGGATTTTGACATGTTTAATAAGTGTTTTCTTCTGCAGCAGCAAAAAGATTAAACTAATTCCAGGTTACATTGAGTAAACTTATTTGGGCACATCAAAAATTAGGAGAGAGATACATAAACTGAGGACATGATTAATGCAAGATTTACTCAATTGCTGATATCTCTTGGTCAAATTTATCAGGACTAGATGAAATACATATTTTAAGCTATTTTTTTTTAATTTGATCAGCTAATGTTTATAACCTAGCTTCTTTGTGCTATCAGTATTGTGTTAGCAGATGATGGTGTGGCAATTTTAATAACTAACTACACAAGAAAATCTTTTTACCATTACCCACATCTTTCTTGTTGCCTTCATGTTTTCCTTTTTAATACAGTATATATATTTATTAATTTCAGTCCTATACAAAGCCAATGCATCATTAAGAAAAAGTTATTTTTTTCCCTTGTCTAACATCATTGAAAAATGTAGAATTGCTGCAGCTGCAATATTTAGGAATTTAGTTGTAGGCCATCAATCATGAATTAAATTAGGGTAACATTTTACTCTAGTTACTGTAGTTTACCTTCCACTTCCCAAAAGATGTATTGGTTATACATTGACTGGCAATGCAAATTGTGCTTGTCTGGGTTCAGCACTGGACTGGCAATCTCCAGAGCTGTTTTGTGACTTGTGCACATTACTGTCTAGATAGCCTCCAGCTCCCCTGCACACTTCCATTATATTAAGAGGTCTTGAGAATATAATTCTCTGTCATGTGAAAAGATAAAAAAATAAAATGAAAGAATGCCACAAAAATTAATTAGCAGTGATTTTGGTTAGTTTAGTATTAATGATGTATTAGTATCTTAGAATATGCTACCTTGAAAATTTATGTAAGTAAATATAACAGTAAGACATTATGTACAGGTTATAAAACTGATGCTGTATGATTATCTGAAAATGACATTAAAAATATCAGATTCTTCATCTCATTTATTTTTTAAAATATGCAAGTCAAACTTAAAACCAATGTCTCTCCATGTTCTCACTACTTTACTTTCCACCAGTTGAACCCTTGGACTTCTCACATTCTGGCTCAAAACTCTAATTAGGTCTGTCCAGAAGAAGCGTTTAAGCCCCAGCCATTGGCTACTGCTAGGGTCATCACAAGAACCATTTCTCAGATTGTAACTGCCCTCTGCAACTCCTAGGATTGTCCATCTGGAACTTCCCTACTGACCCCAGGTGTCCAGCAGTCTTAAAGGAGATTAGCAACACCTGTGCAGCCTGGCTACGATAATTCATAGCAGAAGGCATTCACATTGTAACGGGCCTCCTTGATGCAACATACTGAATTTCTAAATTCTGTAGTATTATTAAACATCTTCTACTTCCCTTTTTCTGTTTATGGCAAGGAAGACAGATGTTTTGAAGTAAGGTGGTCATATAATAATGGGGCCAGACACTAGCCATGTGTCAATGGAAGAATTTTACTGTACTCTATATGTGACAGAAGTAACCCAAAAATGTATCAATTATCACTTTGAGGGGACCACTGCCCCCTACTGGTACTCTGTTTACTACTTTAGCCCACTACTTTCTGCAAAACTGGACTCTGTCACCTCTTTATAGTGTGTGCACCTCAAATAACAAGCGAGAGATAATACTCTGAAAATGTTTTCAAAACTGTTGTAGTTCTGGCAAACAAGTATTCAGTCAGACCAGTAAAACTTAAGGTCAACCTGTCATTCATCATATTGCAGGTAACTCCATTCCAGAGAATAATTACTAATTGTCTGTTAATTCCACTAAATACACAATTCATTTCCCTGCAACTTGTGCCTTACTCTGTCAACAAAATAATCTGTTCAGTACACAGAGGATGCTTTCTTCTTATATACTACTTGTTTTATGATGTAACTGTTACTTTTAATTAATAGACACACGTACCTGTGAGGAAAATGAAAAATGAAATAGCCTTAGAAGTTTTTGATAAAACAGTTTAAATATAAACAGTCAGTTTCTAAACAGTACTCATGAAAGGGGCAAATGAAAAGATTGTTCTATGTAGTTGAAAAAAACATTCAGACAAAACCAATATATAGTGATAAAAGCAAATATGTCTTAAAATACATTTCTTAGCTTTCTTTAAACAAAAAAGTGAATGCCTCCAAAAAACAAATACAGAATGTATTTAGCACTTAACTCCAGTAATTCATTACACATTACTTAAGACCTTTAGTATTTTCTCTATATTTTTTACATTCTAAACAAAGCTGTATTAAAATTTGATTTAAAAGAGGATATAAGGATATGCAAATTTAATTTATGCCTTTTTTCCTGCAAATGTTTAAAGCAGTGTGTAGTTTTATGTATTTACTAAGTATAATTTCCCTTTTCTAGTTACAGTTATCTTTTTTCTAGAGATTAATCTGCAAGAAACATGCAATGTACAATTATTTCTATAGTTACACTTCTAGTTATGGTACTGAAAGTGTTAATTTAAGTATTTTTTGTTATTTTTTCATATATTGTGAGTCTGTTGCATTTTATGGCTTCATGATCATAGCTCTATGTGGGAATAGAACTTGGATTTTTTACATTGTCTAGGATTGCCACTTTTTTCTTTTATAGTTTTGTAAAACACTAGTCAAATCTCTCATTTTCTAAGAAAGCACTTCAAAAGTTAATGTTAGGTATATTCCTTATAGTTTACTATAGTCATTCATTTTTCACCTCCTCCCTTGGTCACTTATTGTGTTAAATGTGTTAAAGTTGTTTTGAGTTGACTATGCTTGTATTAATACAAATGCAAGAAGAATGACAATGCTGAAATGGTGTATAACAATACTACTGGATTTAAAAACTATAACTGAAATTAGGTTTTCCTTCAATTCCACTATGGTTAACAAACCATATTTTGATCCTGGTGTTGGGGACAAATAACAGCAGGTCCCAAGGGTAAAGTTGACCTTAGCTACAAAGATGTCGAAAAGAATGATCCCCTTTGCCATTGATATTAAAGTAAAATATGTAGAGACATGGTCAGTGTTGTATGTCAGTACAATTAAACAGATGTCGTGACATGTTGTTCAGTTAATGACCAGATAAAAAGAGCTTAAATTCGTATACAAAACCTCTCTTTTTTTATTGTTAATCTGTTTCTGTATAAAATGGTGCTATCTACAGATGGCCTGTCAGCCAAAAGAGTATCATTTCCAAGCAAACAATAAGCAACAGGTAGTATGATAGGCTCCACAGTGTTCCCACCTCCCTGAGGGCCAGTTATTTAAGTGTATGGAATAAAAGCTCAGTTCAGTCTACTGACTAATATGTTAAATTTAGCCACAAATATTAGGTGAAGACGAGGACTCAGGAGATGATTATAATGGCCTCCACTTCAATTGGTTATTAAGTCTGAGGGAAACTGGCCCAATAGTATTTCTTCACAGTTAACTTTTAAAAACGGTGCAAGAGGAAAACAATAATTAATATGTAATTCAGTACACAAACAATAAGGGATCTGAGGGAGTAGAAGAATATCTGGACTCCACAAAAATGGGTTGTCTGTCCTGATCCAGTGCATCAGAGTAAGCATGCACAGCATAGCCTCCTATCATCGCTGTTTTCTGTTCAATTTGTTGTACAAATTGTCACTACATTTGGTTCATTTTTGCTGAGAGTGCATACCCAAAAAAGAATGGTGATCTGAAATAGACCATTATGAAGCAGACATATTACAGAAAAAAAGATGATTAATTTACAATTATAATTGTATTATTGTTAATTGTATAATTGTAAAAGAAAAACAGAATTCAAAAACGCATGGAGGAAGTCCTCCAGTTTTCAGTCACAAACAATTGTATGTTGCTCTCTCCAGAGTTCCCTTACAGTCGTATCCTCAAACCCACCCCATAAGAAGAAGCATGTTTGTTGCAGATGTGAATCGCTGTATGCGGCGTGTAAAACAGTTTGCAAGGGGTATCCTTACAGATTGGTGGGTGGGTCTCTGTTAGTTGCTCTTGCGAGCGGGCACATGACCAGGCAGTGTGTATGCTTCGAGAGCGAGGGTGGACGCGACAGGACCATCTAAGAAGAATCATATTTGTCGCCGATGTGAATCGCTGTATGCAGCGTGTAAAACAATTTGTTTGTTGCGGATGTGAATCACTGGATGCAGCGTGTAAAACAGTTTGCGAGGGGTATCCCATGGCCTTAGCAGTGTCTATGCTTCAATGTGAATCGCTGTATGCAGCGTGTATAACGTTGTATTGTATGTTGCCCTCTCCAGAGTTCCATCTTTTCATTCACCTACAGTCGTATCCTCAAAACCAACCCCATTTGAACAACTGTGTCTTTCAGGAAGTGTTCACCCGTCAATACATAATTATGCGGCGTATGCTATGCCGCGGGTTGGCTAGTAGAATATAAAAAGCAGAACCATGACAGCTGTACTGCCTTGTTCATCTTTTCAAGTATCAGGCTGCTTTGAGATTTTGGACATTGTTGATCTGGTTTGAATAATGGATTTGGTTTCTGGTGTTCCAGATTACTGTTTAGGTTGTCCAATTTTTGATATTCTCAGTGGTTTTGAATTTTATTCTTTCTTTAGCTGTTAGATTTCATTTCTAGTTTTTCATAGTAATTTGGGGGTTCTTGGCCTTAGGTTCTATAAATACAATGGTATCCCTTGATTAATGCGATTAATTAATCCACTGATATTGCCGCATCATGCAAAACCGCGCTAATTAAATATAAAAAATAATGGGAAAAAATATTATTGATCAATCATTTAAAATATGCAAAATCTACAGTGGAAAAAGTACTCGTATTTATGTGTATAAAATAAAAGTCAAAATGCAAACAAAATCTTTATTAATTAAAACTAACACCATGTTTTAGAAAAGAATTTATTGAGGGTCGTTTGGACTGTTCGTTCTTTCTTCTGGCTCTCGTAGATCTGTCTGTAACAAACAATTTGACTTTCTAAATTGCGGCAGACGAGCGCACTTCTGCCAACATCAGGATTCACTTCAGTAATCTGATGTTTAAGGGTTTCAAACGTAGACAACATTGCATCAAATTGTTTCAATGTTAAGAGATCTTCCATTTCAATCATAATCGGAGCTCTATTACGCAATGATTGCATGCTTGCAGTCTTTGATGTCAATTTTCCTTTGCCGCGGTAGGTATCTGCCTTTGCTAAAATTGTCCTGATAGTCGATTCATTGAAGCCGAGTTCCCTGCCAATGTTTGCTATTGTTTCACCACAATCGTATCTTTTAATTATCTCAAGCTTCACATCTAAAGTAATAAGCTTTCTTCTCTTCTTTGACTTTCCAATGAGAACTCATGCTTTTGCTGGTTCATGTTTACAAAGGGCAAGCGCTTAAAAGAAAGGATAAAAAAGTGAACAACCGGCGAAAATATGCAACGAAAATGTCCACTCTATATGGTGACTGTTGGCAACTGAATTGGTGACTCATGACTCTGTGAGAGTTCGAATGCCCATTTTGGCCGCTGAGCTGGGCGTAGGGGGGTCGGTGACACCTGCATGTTCAGTCGCAACCACTCGTTTCTACTTTTGCACAATTTTTAAAAACCGCGTTAATCAAATTTATAGCCGCGGTATTCATGGGGCTTTCGCATTCAAAATAACAGTGTTATTCAAAACCCGCACTTAATAAAACTGCGTTAAACAAGGGATACCTGTAGTGCAATTCCTGTCCTTTTTGGTGTTTAGTTATTTCATGTTATTGAATTAGTGTATTTTTCCCTAGATTTTGGAAGTCTATTGTAGATTTATTATTTATGCATTTCTTTCTTTTTTCCTCTAATTTTATTTTTATCATTTGTTTTGCTTCTTGTTTTCTAATTTTATGTCACTAAATCTTGAATTATTTACTTATCATTTCAGGTGAATTAATCAAAGGATATCAGATTTCTGGGATCAGATTTTTATTTTTTGTCTATCCTAATGGATAGTCCCCAGGAAAAAACAACATACTTTCACAAAGAAATTAACCTAGTGACTAAATGCTAGTAAAAAAACACTGCGCTACATCCAACATAAATTCTGATTACCCGCTTTTTCCATAAATACAATATACTGCTTTGTTGTGATATATTAAAAAAAAACTGTAGCTACAAGTGATTGCTTTAATGATTTCAAACCAAAGCTTGCAGCATTAAGAAAACTAAAAAAATGATTACATCTCTGGGGCATAATTCTAGAAGTTTCATACACATATAGGCGAGTACACAAGAAAAAGAAAACTGATTACTTTTATGTAAAAATAAAAAGAATCCTGAACAAGTGTGAAAATCTAGTCAAATGCTATTCCTATATTTCCACTTAATTTCCATTTAATAAAGTTAAAACAAGCACTAGAGAAAAAAAATACTAAATGTAAACAAAGGTATATTTAAACATTTAAACAAATATTATTTCACCCACAAAAACTGGTAGCAATACAACAAAACCACATGCAGCAAATGGGTCATATGAAAATATTATTCAACGTTAAATACAGCCCACAGTCAGATACAGATACTTTCAAGGAGGAAATTACAGATAATATACAATAATTTTTGTATACCAGTGTCATATCTTAAACCTCTTGAATTATCTGAAATGCTGCCTGAAGGTTAAAAATATTTTGGAACAGGAATTATGCTATATTCCTCTAGATAATATTATACTTTTACATTTAAATGTAAAGATGACACCCTGGCCAGAAACTGATTTGGGACAGTACCATAATATCTAACTTGAAAAAAAAAGGTAAAACCCACTAAAAATAAAAAGACAGGTTTCACCTTTTTCATTATATTTAGTATACTACTTATACTTTATTTTAATTTTCTTTTCATGCAACACCTTATTTGACCTCTTTTAAAGCACTTTCAGTTACATTATTTGTATGAAAATGTGCTATATATAAACTAATGTTGTTCTTTTCCATTTAAACATATACAGTACACCATAAAAAGAATTCTGGATAAAAAAATGATCTGACCCTATAGCACAATAAAATTCTTCTTAGAAAATGAAAAGAATGGACAAAGAAGTTCAAAATCATCTTTCTTATTTTTTAATTTCAACGTGGTTTTCAGATTAGGAAAAAAAAGGACTGCATTAAGTATTACTTACACTAAAACACATTCCTTACATTCTAAGCACTACTATCCTGTAGCAATCTGGCATAACAACTGCTCTGGAATACTACAAAAATGCACCTTTTCATTTTTATTTATGGTGGAATGCTGTACACCCTATTTAATAATTAACTTGTATATTGTATATTTCTATAGCAAATCCATAAATTCACCATTTATATAAAGTTGATTTGAAATGGATTAATTTAAGAATTAAATTTTTTGAAACCTTCCTAGTATACGAGTGTGGTATTTCACTATTCAATTTTAACCAATGCATAACTTTTACCTCATAACGGTTAATCAGAAAATGTCAGTATAAACTGGGGTCTAGATTGCATAGTTTTGATATTGTTGCCAGTGTCTACACAGGAGAGGACAAATGAGTAGTCAGCTAATAAATTCCCAGGATTAATACTTTAAAGCCCAGTGGATGACCAGTTGGTATAAACAAAACACACATTTACAATGGTAGAGGTGAATGAAGATGCCTATAACACATTTTTACAGCAGGTCTTTACTTTTATTTTTTAAGAAGATGAAGAAGAAGATATAACTGTGAGGTAATCTAAAGAATTAAAAGCATATTTTAGGTGATTATTTTTTCTTTTTAATGTAGTCCACTGACCTTCCACTGTTTTCTCCATGCAAGATGACTGCAGGTGTGTGTCTTAATGGCCATTTCCCGAAAAATAAAAGCCTAAAAAGTTACAGATGAAGCAGCAGATCGTTCAATATAAGAAAACATGCACTTAGTGTTTCCGAGATATGTTTGTGACAAAAACAATGGATCTGGAAAAAAGTGTTTTATCGTGTATTACTGGTATTATTTTTCTCATGATAAGGATACATGGTCTATTCACATCTTTGGTTTCTCACATAAAAACCAAATTAAATCAAAACAAACTTACTGTAATTTGGTATTTCGAGAGGAACCTCTGCCCCAGGGGTAGAAAGACTTCTGTGGAAATAGACAAAAACTGAGGTGGTGTGCATAGTTGGTCTTCTTTAAAAATGGGTAACGTTCATAATATTGGTGTTTCTTTTTCTTCAAAAATGAAATGTATACATTATTTTACATTGTGTATGTAACCACAAGACACGGGTCAACAAGACTCGACAACTGTCCTGGACATATATGATTAAGTTTTTCAATTTTTATTTTTGGTGGTGCCTCTTGCCCCATTAACCCCAATATGGTAGTAAGGTGCCAGTGCTGACAAGATATTTTTACACATTTGAAGAAAATGTTTAACTCTAGAATACATTTTTGTGGCAAATGCATATATACTGTGTTTGTAGAGAAATAACTTTGACTGGACCTATACTTAAAGCAAAAATGATTGGTTCCTACAGTGCATTGTCTGCCAGTGAACTTGCAATAGTTTACCAAACAGTGGCTAGGCTTTAAATACTAACTAGTAAATGTTGCCATTATTATGTGTCACATTTCATATAAAAGTGCTGCCACAGACAAATACATACTGTATCATCATTTTCAATGAAATTGTTATTGTAAATACATGGACATGTCTTGATCAAAAAGTGTAACACTGAAGCACTGTACCTTGAAGACAGCATTCTCAAACCTTCACCAGAAAAGCTTTACAATGCTTTATGAAAAATCTTAATGGGGGAGAGAACAATGTTTCTATGTTTAAAAAAAATTCATGTATTTAGTTGAGGTAATGCTTCTGTAGTTATCTGCAGAGTCTGCAAAGTAAATTAAGATTTTCTGCTCAAAACACTGAATGTTTCTTTTACAATAACTTACAAAGCACTTTATTTGAACTATTTAATTAAGAACCATTTAAGAAGCACTGACTGTTATTTAAAAACAGAAAGCAACCAAGACTAGTAATATAACATTTTGATGTGCTTGAAAATCTGCTGAGTAACAAAATTATTATTCAAGAATTCAGGACTGTACTTGTTTTGTGGAGGCCTCACTCAGTTACAAAACATGGCAGAGAAGAAAAACAGAGAAGTACGTAGCAGCAATTTGAAGTTAAAACTATATCTAAAGGAAGTTACACTTGAGGGAAAACAATATGGAGACTAATGAAGAAAATAAAAGCAATAACGTATATTTTTCTAATTGCGTAGCTTTAATTTTGCATAATAATTTTAAGGGTTTTTCTATTTTAAAACTTTACATAGCTTCTTTGTTTTTGTACTTTTTGTGCCAATAGTTCTATATATAATTTGTTTGTCTAAAGTCCTAGTAAATTTGCTGTGCTATGCCCTTTGCTGGGTTATGTTTATAAATATGATGCTATATTTTAACTGACAGCAGCATATTAGCATATCACAGGATTAGACATTACACACAAACTTTCTTCATCCTAAAATATGCTTGCACCTGCAGACTGAAGAAACACATTGCAAACGTGTTTTAACAAACATCAGGAGATAAGATACAGGGATACAGAGGTTAGGAGCATGCATTGATTACAGCACATTTCCACACCCACTACATGGCAAACCACTCGGATTGAGATCTGAGTGCAGCTGTGCAATGGGAGACACCTCAGCACCACACTGAACAATGTGTGATTTTTTTACAGTGGCAGCAGCGCCAATCCTGCCACCAACCCCCAAGTTTTCCCTGCAAGTTGGAGGGCCTGCTTGCTGGGCTGGATGCAGATTAACGTCATACCCAGGACAGAGCAATTGCAGGTTAAGGGCATTGCTCAGGGGCTCAATGGAGTAGAGTCACATCTGGTGTTTCTGGGATTCAAACCAGCAACCTTCTGATTGCTGGAGCAGATCCCTAGCCTCAGAGCCACCACTCTGCCTGTAAGGGATACAGTTTCTAGGGAATTGATGGCAAAGGAGTCAACTGTTTTCTACATGTTTCTATTTTCTGTATGCAATGAGTGAGCCTAACTCATGGTCAGCTGGCTCCCCAGTGGCCTTAAGAAGAGACTAGATTTGTTGGGACAAAACAACAAAACTACAAAATGGTGGAAAAGTGCAACACAGAGATGGTAACTTGTCTTGGCTCCACACTATTAATATTAATTACAAATTGTATGTGTAAATGTCTACTACAATTAGCATATTCCATAGAGACTCAAAAGGGCCAAACTGTGGCCTCCACATTATGCTGATTTTATAGTCATATTCCTACAGCTATTCACACTGTAAGTTTTAAGGCATGTAGAATTACCTGCCCGAAAAGTCCACTTGCTGTCATAAAAGTATGCATCAGATCAACAGCTATCTTCCTGTATCATATTAAAATGTACCTACTTCTATTCAGGAATTCACTGTGTACCCCAAAAACAGCTCAAAAGCATTATATTTTCACTAACACTGATACTAATGCCTCAGTGACTCATGGATGTTATCGCCATATCCTGATCAACATATTACTGTAAAAAAGAAAGAAGTTAGAATCATCATATAAGGAGATGTTTTTATAATACTCAAGAGTTGCATGGTCTGATTAAACCTTTTTAACCACTGGTGTCTTTCTGTTCTGTGAATCGACTCACTATAGCCCATCTGTTATTCTTCAAAAGTCTGTCTTCAAGAACATAGACATGACTTTAATCTTTTTCTTTAATTGAATTGAGTAGATCCTTGAGGACTGATTGAATATACTTTGTTGAGTAGAAATTGTAATTAAGAGTTTAATGGATAAAAATTCTTAGTAAATTTCATGATTCTGACAAAAGTGCTGGAAGCTCATGTAGTGCTGGGCAGTATGACCAAAATTCGATATCACGGTATTTTTCAAAATTACATCGGTTTCACGGTATTGGGCGGTATTTTTTTCCCATGCCTGAGTGGACATTAACCACATTTTCCATTGCAATTACTGATTAAGAATAACCTATTCCACTGTCATGAGAATTGTACATTGTACAAAAAAACATTTTAATGTGCACACAAGTATTAATACAGGTTTGCATGGCCCCATAAAGTCATAGTTTTCTAGGGGATGGCACTAATGAAGAGAAGGAATCACATTGCATGACAGACGCAGTCAAAATATAGAACCTTTTTAATTGAACAATGTTTACAAACAACTTAAACTAAAATTTTGACAACATATTTTCAACCATCCAAAGAGGCATTTATACTTAGTAAAATATCCAGAGGTGCTTGTCAAAAGTTGTACTGCACTGAACATGTCTTAGAAAAGGAATAAATAATAAATATTTTTTGTAAACCAACTACACTTTGTTAATGTTAACAATCTCTGTCCACTGACATGTTAAAGTGACTTTTTAAACAACTTTACCATCATTAAACTGCATAATATTTAAACTAATAAATAATAACAATAAAATAAATAATAGTGCAACTTCCAGTAATAATACTATTACTTCCAAGACTTCAAGCCCAGGTGCATTACACAGTATTCACCAAATTAAAATAAAATTAAATAAAACAAGTGCAACTTGGTGATGACATCTTTACTAACTGAACCATCATTAAGGCAAGCTGCATTAATATGGACCTTGTTTCAAGCTAAGCTATATACATAAAAAATAAAACTGCAACTTGCACTTATAATGGTATTTGTGGTATAGCCCTACAGAAGCGTATTAGGTCCACAGTGAAGAAAAAAAATACGGACACAGTGAAGAAAAAAAACAAAACTATATGTCGAGATTAAAGCTGACATTTCCACTTTAATCTCGTAGTTTATTTTGTCATTAAAGTAGAATGTCGTAAACTAAACTTCATCCTAAAATCAATGTTTAATTCACTAGATTTTCTCAAACCCCATCATAAGTTATGTAGCACATTAAATGCTTTGTTTAAGTATTCCCCGACACAGTTGTTAATCACTGTGCTCTTCTTAAACTGACTTACTCTTGCACTAAGAGGCAGCGATCGCCGCACAAAATACATTCACTTCATGATATTCCTGCTCTCTGAAAATGTAGAATGCTAAGATAATTTTTCATGATGAAATGCATTAAAACAGGTATTAAACATGCATGGTAGTGTGGCAGTAGTGCTACTCCCTCACAGTAAGAGGTCCCCAGGTGTACGTTCAGTGTAGAGAACTTTATGGCAGGTGTGACGAGACTCCAATAAACTGGATGTATGAATGCGTATCGCAAAGGTTTAACTTAAATCTTGTGTAAATGTTGGGTTCGTGATCTGGTGGTCGAAGACACAAACACAGAATTCAATGGATGTTCTTCTGAGTGGGTTTTCTTTATTGCGTGCGTGCTGTCTCTTTCTGACGTACCAAACCCCCAGTTCCTATCCTTCCTTTTTCTTTCTCCACATAACCAATTGCCACACGATAAACATTCTTGTGAAATTAAAACTAGTTATAAACTTAGACCACGGAGTGTTCAGTAATTTAAAAAAAAAATCTTCGTTACACGTTTGATTATGCCATCCATTCAGGGTTGCGCCCATCCCAGCAAGCATTGTGTGCAAGGCAGGAGGAAATCCTGAACGTGGCGCCAGCACATCGCAGGGCGAATACAAGCAATACATACACTAGCAGGGTTAATATAGCATAACAAAACCCGCCATCCTACATGACTTTGAAAGGAAACTGAAGCACACCGAGTAAACCCACCAGAAAAACATGCAAATTCAAAGCAGAGAACACCCGGAACCACCTTGCTGCGAGGCAGCAGTGCAACCTCTATGCCACCGTGCCCCCACATGATTAATACATGCTTTGATGCATTTCATCATGGCAATTATATCAAGTATTTATCTTAGCATTCTAAATGTTCAGGGAGCAGGAATATAATGAAATTAATGTATTCTGTGTGCTGTCTGCGCCTCCTCTTAGTGCAAGAGGAAGTCAGTTTAAGAAGCACGTAGCGATTAACATGGCTCCGGGAACACAACACAAAGCATTTAAAGTGCTACATAACTTATGATGGGGTTTGAGAAAATCTAGTAAATTAAATATTCATTTTAAGATGAAGTTTAGTTTACGATGTTCTACTTTAATAACAAATTATGAGAATAAAGTTAACATGTTGACTTTACTCTTGACAAACGGCAGAATAAAGTAGAAATGTCGACTTTATTCTCATCATAAGCGTCGAGATTAAAGTGGAAATGTCGAGAATAAAGTCAATATGTCGTCACACTATAACACAGTACCCAGGTACATTACACAGTATTGAAAAAAATAAAACAAGTACAACTTGGCTTGCAGTATTATCCAGTAGTATAGAAACAGTATTCACACATTTGAACATAATGGTCCACATCCGACGTTTTAAATCCAAAGTATCTCCAGACAACAGACGTGACTCCTTTTTCCAGCAAAAGTTCTTCTGTGTCATCATGTTCAACTTTATCGTCTGCTACAGCTTCAGTTTCGGAATGTTCTCCGTCCATTTTCACCGTGCATACCTCCACTAACGCATATACTCCGTTGTATGCTTGTTTAGCAGTGTAGCAGTGAAAAAGTGCCCCCGTGCAACACCTCCACTAATGTATGTACTCCATTGCATGTGTTTAGCGGTGTAGCAGTGAAAAATGTCCCCCTTAAACAGTTTCTCGCTGCGCCACGTTCCGAACATTGTTTAGGCAATGTAAACCGGTGTTGTGGTATAAGAAAAATCCATATCATAACAAAAATAAAAAACGGTTTTCGGTATGAACCAGTATACCGCCCAGCAATAAGCTCATGTAGTGGTAGGCTGAGGACTATACTTTTTGTTTGAATCTGAGCAAACTGTTTAACTCTTAGTTCAACCTCAGTGAACTTGCTTAGATGGTATATATCTTTATTAAGTTTCAAGTAACTTGTATTATCACAATATTTATTTTCAACAAAGTTAAAAATAATGTCAATCAAAATATGAGGCTTTGCTTAAGACAGTAATTATGATTAGATTGAATAATTCAGTGTTATTTGTATTATTCTGGCAGAGCATTGTAGTAGACAGCAATGCTCTAAGTATACGATTAACAACAGACAGTTCATAAACTCTGAGGAGTTTGCTGCAATTAAACCAATGACTACTTTTGGTGTGTTTTACAATTCAACGACTGTAATAGTAAAAAAGCAGTGGACTAGCAGTAGTCCAGCCTTTACCATTCAGCACTGGTAAAATTGAAACTGTGTGAGTCAGCTATATACAGTACAGTTTAGAAAGGTGAGAACACCAAGGATGGCAAAATGTAGACAGTGCCTGCTGTTCCGAAAATCACAGATGAGTTGCCAAGATTCCCTATCGGACTGGCTGGAGGGTTTAAAGCAGCCTCAGGGCAGAGGATGAATTGACTATAGAACTGTGATGAGAGCTAAGGGGTAAGCTTACTAGTGCACGGAAGATGTCCAGGCTGACATGCAATAACTGGAGGTGAGAAGAAAGGGTTTTTGTGAGGTACTTGGCAGGTGAGAAGTGGCCAAGCCACAGACTATTATGAAAGTCCTAGAATGGAAGCAGTGTTGTGTATTCAATTTGTCTTTATTTTGTTTACTTCTTATTTTTCTTTCTCTATGCATTATATTACAAAATAAACATTATTTGCACATCTGTGGCTACCTTAGGTTATCTTGCATGTGTAGAGATATAGAGAGGGCAATCTCCACTATACAGTGTAATTAGATAACTAAAGATGTTGGCTAATTTGTCATCTGTTCAGCTCAGCACAGGCACTGATACATGAAAGGACAGCAGATGATTGCAGGAAACGTTTCCGTTAGACCTTTGAAAAATTTCATGACGAAAAAGATAGACAAGCAAACCAACAAATCATACCATGCACTTAAAAGATGGAACTTGAAAGTCAACTAAAATTTCAACCAAGTAATTAAAGTATTTTTAGGCTCTTCTGTACTCTCCTACAGTGCTGCAAACTGTTTAGTACAGCTTTTAAAGAATCATCACCTGTAACCACAAGCAGAGTGTAATATTAGGGTTTGTTCTCCTTATAAATTGGGCAGATTACAGGTATTACTTAGCATGATATAAATTAAAATAAAATAAAAATAAAACCTATTATTCAGAATCTGCAAAAAAGCAGACACAAGTAGGTTGTAAAGAGCCAGGATTGAGAACTGCTGGTATAATTAAATCAGGGAAATCTTTAAAAAGTATCTTTAGCATAAGAAAATGCACTGTACAGTATCTTCCATTAATTCTACAGTGAAAGATTAACTATATCAGTGTGTCATACCCAGTAGCTATATCAAAGCAAGCAATTAAGAGTATAGAATAATTTTCACTTTATTAAACTGTAATGAATATGGTAAGACATATAAAGAACGAGACAGAAAAAGGATAGCTAAATTTAAAAGTATTTTAACGTGTTTAATGTTCCCATCCATGTAAAATTCATAACAACACTGTATAAAAATGAACAACATTTAACATTTCAGTGACAAATTTAAATGCACTCATGAAACAATAACAAGAGCTAATGAAATAAATGACCAGTAAAAAAGACTTTCTTTGTTTCTAATAACAAAATGATGCACTAAGCCTACATTAGAAATGTAACATTTGATCATCTGAGATATTATTCTGAGATTTTCTTACTTCCTACTTTTATGAATTTTTTAAACACGTGAACATCCAATCAAACACTATTCTATTATCATTAAACTAAACATAAACACAAATGCCTTTCAAGTTTAAGATCCTAAAATAAATATTTACCTATATAACAAATTGACACAATAGTTCAATGGTAATTACAACTCTTACATAGTTAATAGTTAATATTTAAATCAAAGATCCATAAATCAGTGCATCCCTTCACGAATCCCACTGCCATCCATTACTCCTATTTCTGTGGCATCCACAAGAGAGGGTTATAATAGCCTCAAAAGGCAAAGGCAATCCCTCTTTTGCAATGTCGTTTGAATTCAGTTACTTCCAGTTTCCATGAATTTCAATGGTTATTAGCATTTTCTGGTACAATTTTAGTTTTGAGAATACAGTAATCCCTCCTCCATTGCGGGGGTTGTGTTCCAGAGCCACCCGCGAAATAAGAAAATCCGCGAAGTAGAAACCATATGTTTATATGGTTATTTTTATATTGTCATGCTTGGGTCACAGATTTGCGCAGAAATACAGGAGGTTGTAGAGAGACAGGAACGTTATTCAAACACTGCAAACAAACATTTGTCTCTTTTTCAAAAGTTTAAACTGTGCTCCATGACAAGACAGAGATGGCAGTTCCCTCTCACAATTAAAAGAATGCAAACATATCTTCCTCTTCAAAGGAGTGCGCGTCAGGAGCAGAGCATGTCAGAGAGATAGAGAAAAGCAAACAAATCAATAGGGCTGTTTGGCTTTTAAGTATGCGAAGCACCCGCGGCACATAGCTATTGAAGGCGGTAGCTTACACCCCCTCAGTCAGGAGCAGACAAAGAGAGAGAGAGAGAGATAGAGAGAGACAGAGTTTGTTTTTCAATCAAAAATCAATACGTGCCCTTCGAGCTTTTAAGTATGCGAAGCACCGTGCAGCATGTCGCTTCAGGAAGCAGCTGCACAGAAGGTAGCAACGTGAAGATAATCTTTCAGCATTTTTAGACGAGCGTCCGTATAGTCTAGGTGTGCGAACAGCCCCCCTGCTCAATCCCCCTACAGTCAGGATCAGAGAAAGTCAGCGCAAGAGTGAGAGAAAAGTAAGTTGGGTAGCTTCTCAGCCATCTGCCAATAGCATCCCTTGTATGAAATCAACTGGGCAAACCAACTGAGGAAGCATGTACCAGAAATTAAAAGACCCATTGTCCGCAGAAGTCCGCGAACCAGCAAAAAATCCGCGATATATATTTAAATATGCTTACATATAAAATCCGCGATGGAGTGAATCCGCGAAAGGCAAAGCGCGATATAGTGAGGGATTACTGTAGTATCTATCTTTGGAGGTGTGTATCCTTTACCTGATAGCATATTGTGTAACATTTTTTCAATGTGCATTTCTTCAGCTTAATAGAGAGATCTTCCGCATAGTCAAATTAAGTTATATAAAGAGGCACTATTCAAACACCAAAAATAATTCCTTCAACTATTATCTAAACTGTCTTTATTTCTACTGCCAAATAAAATAAAACACATTAATCAGAAGTGAATGCAAAACATGCCAGGTTTCTAAGAAATGCACAGATAACCAATTCCTCTGTAAAATGATGCCATATGTGCATTTAGAAGATGAAAAGCATAGTATTCTGGAGATTTGTGTTTGAATTTGTAAAATAACACGGTCAATTCAAGAAATGTAAACGTTGTTATGAAGAAAAGACAAGCTGATTTCTGAGACTAACCTCTTTAAATTGTGCATAAAGTATAAAGCACTTGTGAGCTATCACTGATTCATATCAGTCATACTGTAACAAGATTCAGTCTGTGATTTCAGGATGAATAATCCTTGTACTTTGCTGTCTCGCTAAAGAACAGTTCTACGGGATGAAAAGCTGCCATCGCTTTTCTTCAAAATATTAAAATGCATGACAATTTCAGTTATTCAACATTGTTCTACATCATATTAGACATATGACTGTCCTTGTATTATCACTGCAATGTAAAATGTACAGTATACAAATGTGAATTTAATAAGTTTAATACCAAGACAGTGTTACATTCAGCAAGCATATAAAGAAAAGAAACCTAGTTAGAACATACTACAGATACAGCAGTGGCTTTGCAAGTTGACTCTGAAATACCATTCCTTTAGGAAAGGAACACCATAAGCACATGAGACAGTTATTACTATGTAACAACATCCTAACAAATGATTTTTGGTGTTGCTGAAAATACCAATGAAAAAACACTAAGCACAGGACATCTATTAGTCCGTTACTACTATTTGTAAGACTCTGTGTTACATAGCCATAATTGAGCCTTTAAAGCCCCTTTTCAAAAGTGTTTCTTTAAAATCTTTGAATATGGTGAAAACAAAAACCTTAAATCATATGCATATATTATTACTATTGAATAATGCAATAAAAGGCTATACTGATTAATTATATATATTTTTTTTTAATATTAAGCATTGCCTAGAGTAAATGCAAGGAAATCCCTAGACTTATTCATGATTAAAGTATTTTAGTGACCATTACTTCTTTTATTAATGTAAAAGTGTTTATTACAAAAAGATTTTCTTACTTTCATTGCCTAATCAGATTAGATTAGATTAGATAAACTTTATGAGTCCAATGGGGAAATTCAGATGTAATTGATTGGCAAATGGTTGTCAGGGCAAGGGCACTATCATTGTTGCCAATTTAGCAGAGAGTTCAAGTTCTAGTTCTGCAGGAAACATTAGAAAGCTAAAGACATGAGGAAAGAAGGACAGATCATGTAAATGACGATGTGGATAGGCACAGATGGTCAGGGGCAATATAACCTGGCAAGCTGTTGGGTTTCCTAGAAAAACATGCCTAAAGCAAGAGACAGGGAAAGGCAGAATGGTGCCATAGATGATGGGAAAAGATCCCCACAAGCGTCAGCATGGGCTAGGTATGTCCAACTCCTCTAGTCTGGAACACATATGCCCACCATGAATGTCCTGGTAAACAGTTTAAATGCCAGGAAAGCTAAGACTATGTTGCTCGCACCCTGACTGAGAGGAATTGTATCATTTTAAGATAGGCAACCACCAACATGACTGAAACAAGGCCATGTTTTCAGGGCAGAGAAACTAGGAGTCACTAGGGGTTTTCTAACTTGATGTTCATTTAGCCAGATCAGGCTTTCTCTGTTCCTACAAGTAACACCAGGTTAGAGTTTAAAATCTTATTTTTCCAAAAGAACTATGACTCTAGAGTCAAGGCAAGAGTTAGAGCAAATGAGTTACAGCAAAAGTTACTTCTGTGTAACCCCTGCTCATTTGTGACAGGAAGAAAAGCTAGGGTCATGACAGAAAGAACAGAAGTGGAGGTGATTGTTGCTATTTTTCATAACACAATGGAAATGCTCTACTCTGAAAAACTATAATGTGCATAACTAGAAATAGATTCAGCTTTGATTTTTACAAGTTATCATTTTTAACAAATTATTATGGCTAAATCTAATTAAAATCTTCTATTGTAAGTAAAGCACAATGAAATGTTTGCCTGATAAAAGATTATCTTGTCAAGGTCAAATTAATGATATCAAGATATAGAATGTTCTCTTTGATTCTGCAAAATAGGGATGTGAACTTGATTAAATTTGTGATATTCAATTTTATGAAAAGTACAATATACTGTACTAATGAAAACATTTTCATCTGAATGTAACTAGTCCTGAGCCTCAAATATAAAACTTTCACTATAAAAGAAACAAAGGTTGTAGCAACAGTACCCTTCTTTACAACAAATAAAAATTACACAGTTTTATTAAACCTAGGCTTTTAGTGATAAAATTATATTAATTATATAAGTACACATTTCTGGCTAAAACTCTCAAAACTTTTTTTCCACTCAATTTATTCAGCAGCAGCAACTGATAACTGTTTTTGTAAAACTTTCCAGTCTGGCTTTAGGCCACATAACAGCACTGCTACAGCTTTTGTTTGCATTGTGAATGACCTCCTAGTTAAATCTGATGATGGATCACCTGCTGAGTGTCTTTTTGTTATCCTCACTGCTGCCTTTAATACTTTGGGCCACAGAACCTTTCTAAACCCGCAGAAGAAATGGTCTAGACTTTGTTGAACTTAATATCCCAGCTGCAGTCTGTTGTCTTTGGGGGCAAATCCAATTTTTGGTAGTTTTGAACATTATGGTCGATAAACTTCTTTTAGGTATCATTTAAAAATACATACAGAACAACTTGATTTCTAACTCACTCCATGAAGTCAAACTCTTGTTTTTGAATCTCAAACAGGAAAACCAATCTGAATATTTTGTTACCAAGCATGGAGTTAAATGTAACAAGATTCTGAATTATGAATATCACATCATGATTCCACCTTCTTCTGTCTCCAACAAAAGACAGCAAAAATTCACCCATGCTTCTCTGTGAAAATATCAGAAATACTCTGTCACAACCTAATTAGCTTTATCTGAATTATCATACTTGTCTGTTCAATACTGTGTTTACTTGAAGACATAACAAAATATATCAAATTTAAAATGTGTCTACCAAAGTCCTTCTTGAACAAGGCACAATGAGCATATCATACCAGTTGGTTTGGCTACAGTGGCTACTTGCAACCTTCAACACTCTGTAATACACTCACTGAAGGTAAAATATATGAACTTCAAAACTCCAGAATATCTCCAGACTCTGTTATTGTGATTTCCCAACATATTACTCTAACCTAATCTCATCATTAATATATTATTAAGAAGGAAGCATAAATTGGCATGCTAACACTAAAATGGCCTAAAGCAAAATTGACAGCAACACCGTAATTTAAAAACAAATCAATTGCTATACCAAATGGATTTTGCTAAGTTCCATTTAACACAGGAGAAACACATTTAATTGTTGGTACGTTATCATTAAATGGGTATAGTGCTCCGTCCTACTAGTTCCTTTTTCTAAACTGTGAAAAATGGCCTCAGAAATGCCTTATGAATTGCTGTGAAACTGCTTAATGGAGTATATTCAAAAATTTTCTCCACTGATCTTAACAAGTCTGTCAGCTTTGCAGTGTGGATGCTAAAGTCCTAACCTGGTTAAAAATCTGAGTAATTGGATTGATTTTAAATTTCAGACAGGAAAAAAATGAAAACCAGAGCAAACTGAAAGTATAGACTGTGGTTACCAGGTGAAACATAATGATAACAAATATAAATTAAAAGAAAAAAGAAGAGGGAAGACACAGGGAAAAAAGTTTAACAAAACTGGGAATAAACTAAAGAAAGACACAAGATGAGGATTAAATCAAGTAACACTCTCTTGGAATATATAAGATAACATAAATATCCATTTATTGCTAAAACACTCAATCCAATTAAGGTTTCTGGACCCTGAATATCCACAGGCAAATCCATATGCAAGGCAAGAATCAACCTTGGGCTGGGTGCTAGTCCATCACAGGATACACTCATTTATTCATAGATAATTCTGTATCTTTTAGATGTGGGAGGAAAACTTCAGTAAGCAGAGAAAAAAATGTGTGCATACGTGGAGATGACACAGAGACCCCATAAGGACATTGCCTTGGTCAGAACACAAATCTAGGACTCTGGGGATGACAAGCAGCTTTGGTAATCACCATGTCACCAGACTGCTTCGGTACTAAAAATCAACATTGTATGATATACTTCACATGTTAAGTGAAAACATACCAGTGTAAAATTACTGTTTAAATCCAGCATTTCACTGAAAAGGCTACTTAAATGTATTTTTTTTTAAGCTTACTGATGCTTCGCAAACAAGAAAACTAAAGTTAACTTAAGTACCTTTCTTTAAAAAGGGAAACAATGGTATACACTGCCTACAAAAATGCCATAAAAAGCAGAACTGAAATAAATCCCTACTTTATTCAGCTGGGGGAAAAGCCGAGTCTTGCCACTGGAATAAACTATTTAAAATTCAGTGAATACCTCCTGCTGCAGAGACCCTAAACCACTGGATTCTTCACAAAAACGTCAACAATCACTTTTTTTAACCCATTAAACTCAAATCAACATTTGCCACCCATAAAAAGAAAATCAGATGGAATCATTAGATTAATATAAATGTGAAATGTAAAAAAGAAAAATATTTCTCAAGTACAAACACACATATACATGACTCTTAACAGGATTCACAAAAAGAGCTTGCCATTTTGTGAGGTGCTTTACAAATCAAGGTATCAATTGACCAGTTGTAGATTTGTAAATTTGTAGGTTTAACTGAGTGCAATTTAAAATCATTGGTTTGCAAGAAGACAAAATTCTCTATTACTTAAAATTGCATCCTTTTAAACAGGCAGGTATTAAAAAGTTCTCTTTGGCTAAATCAATAAAATTTGTTCTGAACAAAGAAAAGATTAAAATGTTTTGGATCGACTAGAAGGAATTAAATACTTCTTCTAGAGCAAAAACAACCCTCTAATCATGCTTTATTGTTTAAATCAGCAACTCGTACATCACTACACACCCCCTAAAATACCAATCTGGTTCTTCGACAGACTCATGGATTTGCAAGGGGAGATCGGGGCCTCATTTATAAAGCTTGAGTATACACAAAAACAGGCTTGAAATGTGCATATGCAACTTCCCATTCAAACACCAGGGGCCTCATGTATAACGCCGTGCGTAGAACTCACACTATAACATGGGATAAGCACAAAAGCGGAAATGTTCGTATGCACAAAAAAATCCAGATGCATAAATCTGTGCGAATGCCAACTTCCAAGTTCTTCCGCTACACAAATCCCGGTCAGCGTGAAAAGTAATGCACGTGCACGCACCTGCTGTCCCGCCCCAACTCCTCCCAGAATTACACCTCTTTGAATATGCAAATCAATATAAATAGCCCTTAGGCTTAGCCTTCTGTGAAAAGGCAATGGCAAAAGCACGAGGGAAAATAGAAGAATTTCAGCGAATACCAAGTGGAGGCAAGGAAAAACGTACTATTTGTTGGTTTAAACAGTGGAACAAACAACAAAAGGAAGTTGATCGAGTGACATAGCGTGTCGGAGAAACTCGAAAGCTCAAGGTCACAAAGTCGCACAGTGCCCGAAATAAAAAAGAAGTTGTCACATATCAAAGTTGCGGTGAAAAGGCGAGTTGTAGCACACCATCTGAGTGTCATATGAAAGCTTATTAGGGTACAGAGAAAAAAAAAGGCACACAGTGGGAAAAAAGCATGAAATGTCAACTTTAATCTTGAAATTTCCACTTTAATCACATAGTTTATGTTGTTTATAAAGTAGAACATCATAAACTTCATCTTAAAATCACTACATTACATGTGCCAGGTGATAGTGGCTACTCGTTACTAGTTTCTCAAATCCCATCGTAACTAAAGTAGCACGTTAAATGCTTTGTTTTGTATTCGATATTCTATGTGCTCTATGTGTGTGAATCACTACGTGCTTCCGGGCTTTCTCTTCCTCCGACAGGACACAGAATCCATTACATTCGCAATATTACAGCTCTCTAAATAATTAAAATACTGAAATGTATATGTGATATCATTTTCATGATGATAGGAGTTAAAGCATGTTATTGAACATGAGAACATGGTGGCGCAGTGATTGTTCGTGTCTCATGCAAGATGCGCGACCTTCGATTAAATACTTTATTGTAGCAGTACTGTCTCTTTCAAACATACTAACCCCCAATTCCTGTCTTTACTTTTCGTTCTCCAAATACCCAATCGCCACACAATCAGCTCTGTAATAGATGTTAAGCTATCTGTAAGCTTAGAACGCCAATTCTTCAAAACTTTTAAGGAACATTGAAATATCTTCGTAGTACATGTTTAATTATTCTATCCATCTATCCATCCAGTTTCGTGCCAGTCCTAGCAAGCATACAGCGCGAGGCAGGAACAATCCATGAACGGAGCACCAACTCCTCGCTAGCACTGCGGCACCGTGTCCTTGCATGTTTAATTATTAACAATATAGATTATTTAAATGAAGTTAAAGTTTTATCTGTATAATATAATAAACATATTTTGCTGCATTTCATCTTAAAAATGATATTGTCATCATATGTAAATACGCACTTTATAAAGTGGCTCAGGTTGTACAATATTATAACCGTAGTGCAAGTTTACAGTGAAGTAATTGTGCTTATAAGTACAAACAGTTCTACAAGGAGCACTTGATGGACTGATTGAGTGCGCTTAGAGTTCTTGGGATGAAACTGTTTCTGAACCGCGAGGTCCGTACAGTAAAGGCTTTGAAACATTTGCCGTGTGAGAGCAGTTCAAATAGGCAGCATGGCTGAGGCAGCATGTGCTTGATGCTGCATACCGATAATTCTCTTTCCGAGCAGCTGCTGTAGATCTGTGATTCCCCACCCAGATATAGTGATATAAATACTCGGAGTGGTGCAGTGAGAGTAATATGGAAAAAGATGATCCTCTGTGGCAACCCCTAACGGGAGCAGCTGAAAGAAGAAAAAGAAGGTGCAGTGAGAGTAACAACGCTAAAGCAGCTATGGTATTTGGAATACTTTGGCTATTCCCTGGACCATTATATTGTTACAGGTTAATTACAATCAGATGCATTAAACTAATAAGCAATATGCAGTTAGTTTCAGTGTATATGATAAAGCCACGTCAGGGATGTGGTTCTAAAAATGAAAGGGAAACCACACAGGAACAAAAGCACTGCTTTGATGCTGGGTGCTGTCAGTCTGCAAAACCGAGCGGAGAACTTGCATACGCCAGGGTATGAGCTATCGTGGAAATGTGCGTGGCTTTACGCCAACTTTATGTTTTATACATCGTGTTTTGAGCGTGGAAACGATCATACACAACATTTTTGTGAATACGCACCGTTTATACATGAGGCCCCAGGATTTAAAAAAGAAAACTTGATGGGGGAATGTGCATATGTTTATGGCAGCTCTGACCAATGTGTATGCAAAATTTTGATGAAACTGGGAAATTAGAACAGCCTTGACCAAGCAGGGAAATGCAGCCAAACTGACTAAATGATGACTCACACATATAATTAATTATTCATATCCCTGAGCACTGATGTAACAATCATACCTCAAAACCAATGAATATGATAAACAAAGTATACTTTGGTTCTTTTTTAAGAGGTCAAATGCTACATATTTGCACTCAAGAACATTTTTAGATTTTTGTCAGATTATATCACCTACCTGTTGTCACTTCACAGGGAACTGCCCTATAGGTCAGTAATATCTCAGTCAAACTTCATTCCATCATGCCTGTTCTGCACAAAGCCATTAACGAAATGGTGAGGCACTGCATCTAGCATCTATATAGTGTGGGTGGATATACACAAAACATAACATGTTTGCAGCACTGTTCTATTCTCCTAACAAAATCTGGAGCAAAGGAATGCAATCATATTGCTATAAGGACACCTAGTGAGAATAAAACTTCTTTTATTAACTGTAAGTAGTTACATTCCATTAATGCACAAGTCATCCGTAATCCTGGGATGTGGCTGGCAAACAGCCAGTGGCCTGGGTCAGTCAGTGATTCATTTACTTTGAGGAAAAGTGGTTTTGGCAGATATGATGGTAACATTTGTGGTAAGATAACTGGCTAAAACCACAATTTTTAATATGGCCTTTACTGTTCATTGTAACAGCAATCACTACATTACATGTGCCAGGTGATAGTGGCTACTCGCTCAGCCACTGGCACATTATGCATTTTTTGGGCCCCCAGAGCACAGAGGACTATAATGCTGCATAAGAGCTTGCGCTGTCAGTTGCGCAGCACAGCCTGATACTGTTAAATGCAGGTGGTGGGGACTCGTCACATTAGGAGAAAGGCTGCACTAGCGGCCAGTGAAGTTCGCCAGCATCATGATTGCATATGTATGAGATTAATTAGCATGCTTCATATACTGTATATGGATGTTTGTGGCTGGCATTCAAGGTGCATTCACATATGCATATTTACAAGGTGATTGTGTTTTGCCAGGTTTTACACATCTGAACCTTTTTTTGGTGCATTTTACAATTTTTTTTGCATCCTCATATTTTCATGCTCAAATCCACATCAGGCTTTATAAATGAGGCTGCCTGCTGCCTTTATAGGCTTAACCACTTTCAACAAGAGGAATATGGACAAAGTAGAATGTTAAGCACACTCTACACTTACAGTTTTTGTGAAGGTATTTTAAATTTTGTAATTCTTTGAAGATAGTTTTCAGCTACTGAAATTGGAATTACCATAAAAGTTCCCACAGTAGCATTTCTTAAATGTGAAAAGAACCACCAAACATCCTTTGAAATTCTGTCTGAGATCTCAAACAACAATAAAAAAGCTACACTTACCATCGGTTGGGCTAAGTCCTCTGGCAGCTGAAATCATTGATAAAGAGGGGCTGCTGTGCAGAGACCTGATGTAATCCATGTAGGGGTTAATATAGGGGTGAGGGGGGTTGAAAGGAGACTCAGCAGCAGCAGAAGGGTTTCTGTGCGGGGAAATTCTAATTAAAGAAATGTCTGAGAAAGCTGAACTGCCGGAGAGACCAGGAGGCCTGCAAAAAAACATCAGAGGACAAGTTAACGTTCATATCCTCAAGGCCAGGCAGACAGTTATTGTAAATATGATACTGTCAACAATTTAAAAACATCAGCACTTCATTTTAGCAACTTCAGTCAGCCCTGTTTTAATTGTTAAGTTCAAAAATGAAAGGCTTTGGCAATATAGCAAAGAGACATTTGTAAGTAAATACTTTGTCAACTTACTTAAATCTTTTCTATCCGTAATCCAAAAAGAAAAGGTGCTATTAAATATAATTTGTTTTCTCTGATTTGTTTTTGTTCTTTTAACCAAAAAAAAATGTTTGCAGCATGTTTTCATTAAGGCACCACAGAATTCACATTAACACTGTTATCCAAAAATCACTCCTCTAATGTGCTGCCCTTGTGACTGTATTAGGTCAAAATGTTAAAAACTGTTCTTCCAAGTTCTATTCTTCAAAAATGTATTTATTTTGATGAAATTGTAATTATCTCACTGGCAAGTCAAGGCTGAAACACCACAAATAATACATGTCATCATCTATATTAAAAAAACTAAATACTGTATGTATTGAATACATTAAAAGTTGATAGCAGAGCAAAACCAATAAAAAATTCTTGAGATCATTAGAGTTTAGTGGTCAGTAAAAGTTTGTTAATTGGAAATTTTAGGAATGGATCACTGCCTAAGACTGATACTGAATCAATCAGTGGAATTACAAAAACACATTTTAAAACCATGACAGCCACTCATTTAGAAAGAGAACAAACCCAGCATCTAGTGTACTTTTTTCTCAAGGCATACTGAATAAACTGCACAAATGCGCTTGTGACATTTATAAATTGACAGTTTTGCCTTGGCCCCTGCTATAAAGTATGCATAAATGACTGCAGATACTGAATTTTTATTTTTATCCACAGGCAACAGCTTCTAGAAATGAGTGTTAAAAGCTGAAAAAAAGGAAAAGTTCATGACATATTTTATCTCATTCCATTTCATTTCATGTATGATACCCACTTCAAGGTGGGCACCAGCTCTAGGTACAAGGTCTAGACCAGGGGTGCCCAATACGTTGATCCCGATCAGCCGGTAGATCAGAAAAGGTAGTGCAGGTAGATCGCGTTGCATTCAAAAAAAAATTTTTTTTTAAACATTAGTCTATATTTCCTCCCTATGGCATTTGCCACTTGATTGACATACAGGGCGGCCTGTCTGAGATCTCTTTTCTTCTAACATACTGGTCATCCCGCACACACGATCAAACGCGTGAGGTACTGCAAAACTCCGGCTGTGATCTAGTTAGCCTTCCAATTTATATCGCCTAAAGAAGGATTTTAAAAAAAATTTGTTTGGGGAGGGTATGGGCTGGATGTGGAATTGGAAGAGGATTTTTTTTCTCACAATGTCACAATAGTGCGTTTGTCTGATCTGTCAATCTATCATTGCTATTCCAAAGAAGGAAAATGTGGAAAGGCACTTTCGAACTGTTCATAAAAATTACGAAACTGACTTCCTTCCGAAAAGCGATCTGAGAAAGAGAAAGGAGAGGGAACTAAAATCGCAGTTAATCGGACAGCTGTCATTTTTCACTTGGCTGAATTCAAAAGCAAAGGCAGACACACCGAAGCATCGTTCCGGGTGAGTCAACTCGATCATTAAGCATAAGAAGTCCTTCCAAGATGGAGAGATGATAAAAGAGGCCTTCGTTGAGACAGATGGCTAGGGAGAAATTCCTGCTGAGATTTCAAGACCCCTGGCCAGAGAAAAAGGAGTTTCTCCTTGTCATTAAACATGCAGAATACAAGCAACTTAATAACGATCAATGGCCACTAGACTTGGCATTTTTTTCCCGATCTGACCAACATGTTGAATGAGCTTAATTTACAGCTGCAAGCAAAAGAGAACTCCATGGTCAATATAATTAGCTCAGTTAATGCTTTCAAACGAAAAACGCAACATCTGTCCTCAAAGCTGCAGCCTTGATTTGGGGAACATCCAAAAACCTTGCGTCAGAGGCTGGAGACGCAATGGAAGGCGTGTGTGCAACTTGACAGCACACGCTACACAGAGCAGATTGAAAATTGTCTGTCAGACTTTGATAGACGGTTTCAAGACTCAGTTTTATTTGAGCCAATCGCTACATTTAAGTGCTATCCATTTAGGAAAGATGTTGAGGGTGATTCACCCACATCAAAAATTGCAACACTGTTTCACCTAAAACTCCTCTACAGTGGAGGATGAGATTTTGACACTACAGGATGACATTCAGCTGAAGTATGGGGCTCATGGACAGTTTTGGAACTTACTCACAGAGGAAAAGTACCCAAACATGAGGAAATGTGCTACCTCCTTGACTGCATTATTTAGCTCTACTTATTTATGCGAGTCAGCCTTTTCCCACATGAAGATTATTAAATCCAAATACTGTAGTGACCATAAATGTATTGAATTGTTATTGTGCCATAAAGGTTATTCAGTTATGCAAGGTACGACAACATATATCTTATGTATAAAGTATACTCAGTATATATATATATATATATATATATATATATATATATATTATATATATATATATATATATAATTTTTAATGTAGGTAGATCATTTCGACCTGGTCATTTTAAAAGTAGCTTGCAATACTTTCACTCAAATGAGACTAATTAACCTAATATGCATGTCTTTATTTATTATAATTTTTATTAATATACTGTTGGGATAGACTCTAGCTCCCAGTGACCAAGTAATGGAGAAAGCATGTTCTGAATATGGATGGAGATAAAGATGGATTACTATTGCTATGACTACTATTGTTTTTTATTAATGTTAATATGTAGTAAAGATGTTGCATATATATATTTAAAAAAAATAGAGCAGTTGCAAATGACAGATCACTCAGTTAATCTGATGTATTGTGTTGGGTAAAAAATAAAATTGTTTCAATATTTCACATAGGCATTTTAAAATAATGAAAGGGGGTCCAGGTTAAACAACATAATCGCTCTGTGTGTGTAACGAAGTGTTTCCTGTTTATCATCAGAAACTTACTTTTCATTTATGTCCAAATTTATTTAAGCCCAGAATGCTTCATTTTGAACAACAGGAAAGAATGGTGTACTGTATTAGAATTCAATGAGGGCTCCTTTTTTTAACCAAGTATTTCCATTTATGTTAGAGATATTTTAAATTAACAACTTTTCAATATAGTCTTTTCAGTACACTTTCACACTTATATGGCTGTGTTAGTCACCTAAACAGGTATAGGATGAGTAGACATTGGCCTAAGGGCACTATGACTTAGAAGTGCCAAAGCTAATCCAAACCTCCTCTCCCCAAAAGATGTCACTGTTGTGTGTCAACATATATTTCAATTACACACACAGCTGTGAACCTGCTTCGATATCTAAATGGGAAACCCCACTCTTCAATTTCACATACAACTGCATGTGCACTCCGCTCTCTAAGGGTGAACTCCACCCTTTCAATTTTCCTACAGCTGTGAGCAGGTTCTGCTCTCCAAAGGGGACCTTTGACACAAAGTTCAATGTTACATATGGCTGAGAATGTGTACTGATCTACAAGGGGGTTTTTACGTCTCACCTATGAATTGAAAGAGGCTTTCATGTACAACTGCATTGGCCCCACTTAAACTCCTTTAAATGATTAAAAATCTAGAAATCCAGCAACATGCAAATTGACAGCCTCTTCTAGTTTTAAAATTATTTCATTTAAAATCTTCATTCAGTTACAACAAAGGGCCTAGGTTTTTCTTGCTTCTCAGCCACAGCTGATGATAATGGCCATCCCAAGCTTTGGACGTTGTATTAGTGGGCACTAATGTAATGTCTAGTGCTGCTATATGGCGAGGAGATGCCTGGAGTAAGGAGTTACTGATGTGTTTCTTGAGAAACCCCATACCTAAACAGTTGTATGGAGTGATTGTTTTACTGCTCCTGGGAGATTAACTGTTCTTGCTTTTACTGCTTGTTGGATGTTAATTATGTATTTATTACTTTTAAATCTGTTCTGGCAAATTCATGCACATTTTTGCACCATAACAAACGTGCATTTTTTACACTTGTTTTAATCAAACATTTTTGTCTTTTCCTCTGCCTTAGTCCATCCTTGGTAACAATCACTTTGGCATATGAACTAAAAGAAATGTGTTCCTCATAAACATCTCAGCCAATCAGAACTCATGCAAACATTATCGACACTGTGATTCATTCCAATGTTTTCCACGTATCATTAGGAGGTTTCAAACAAAGGTATGTCTGTGCATTTAGTCCTGTATCTATATATTAGCAAAAATGTATGTATTGAAAACAGCATTCATGTGACACTAATATGTTGAACAAAACAACTATTTTATACTGTTAACTGTACTGAAATTATTCTTAGTGTTTTTTAACACAAGTTTTCAGGACATGAACAAACAGAAACAGAAGTAAGGGGTGCATCAGGTGGTTTGTGTTTTCTATTAAATAAACCAGAGCTCTGAATTTTAATATTCTTTTTTTGGGGAGTGGCAGCGTGGCATATTGCATTCTGGTTGGACATGCATAAGAATTTCATTGCACTCTATAAATGTGACAATATTATTATTACTACTACTACTACTACTAGTACTACAATGACTACTACTACTACTACAACTAATACTACTATCTTTTTCTATTTATATACATTTTGGTGATATGAGGCATTGTATCCATACCAAGTGGATATCATTCAGCACTAGTCAATTCTTCTTTGGTGCAAACTGTCACATATGTAGCCCATTTAAAGTTCTTGGTAGCAACTCACACAATGGTAGCAAAGTCAACAGAAGCAGAATATCAAACCACCAAACTGAGGACTACAACTTTATAAAGTTTCAACAAACCAGTGTACCTGACAAAAACAGCTTGGAAACAAAGAGTATGTCATTGGTGTGACATTATCAACTGTACATTAGTTTCTTTTATTTATTATCCATTATACTTTGTCTTTAATTTTGCTACTAAAATAGGACTGGGCAAAAAACTATTATATTTATCCAGTTTTCAACTGCATCATTACTGAATACAGTATATAGTCACAGAGTCTTAAGGCTATGAAGTTTCTCATATTAATGCATTTATGTATTCAGCATTACCTATTTTTCAAAATCATATTCTATTCTGGGCAGCACAGTGGTGCAGTGGTAGCGCTGCTGCCTCGCAGTTAGGAGACCTGGGTTCACTTTCCGGGTCCTCCCTGCGCAGAGTTGCATGTTCTCCCTTTGTCTGCGTGGGTTTCCTCCGGGTACTCCGGTTTCCTCCCACAGTCCAAAGACATGCAGATTAGGTGCATTGGTGATTCTAAATTGTCCCTAGTGTGTGCTTGGTGTGTGTGTGTGTCCTGCGGTGGGCTGGCACCCTGCCCAGGATTTGTTCCCTGTGTTGGCTGGGATTGGCTCCAGCAGACCCCCGTGACCCTGTAGTTAGGATATAGCGGGTTGGATAATGGATGGATGGATATTCTATTGTTGTTTTGTGATGTAGTATATACTTAATGATGAAGAAAAATGTCTGTATATTTAGTACCAATCTGTTTTTACTGAATCTTTCTAAGGAAATGGCTGATTCACTCTACCTTTTAGTTTCTTGAAGGGCCCAAATGATTTTCACTAACAACAATGATGGATAGTAGAGTGGTATAGTGGATAGAGTAATTGCCACTCAGTGCCAGAGAACCAGATTAAAATTCACAGGCCAGTCACTCCTGATATGGAGCTTGTGCATTTTGCTAATGTCAGAATGTTTTTTCTCTATGCATACATTGACTCCATGCCAAATTTTTACTTGTAAAATTGACTGGAGACTGTTTTAGCCAGATTTAAGTGAGTATAAGCATACAGTATATGTAATCATCAAACTGCTGCTCATCTTTGTTTTTATTGTTTTATGTCACATGCTATAGTAACATACAGTACAAACCGGATATCAAAAATAGATGGATAGATAACCAACAATGGTATAGTATCAACTAGAATCATATTAACCCCAAAACTTGTGAATAAAGCAGCTCATCATAAAGCAATAGCTCTAAAGTAATGGTTTTTTGTCTATGAAGGTTTCTGCTTTTTTGTCAAATGAAATTCCATTTTTTCTTATCTTAGCATATGGAAGCAATTTACTGCTACAATATAGTCTGGTTTGGCGCCACAGATATTTACTACTTCTGAAATCTGCTCTTTAATTTACACGAGTTTAAAATTCTCTATTCATAGTCACCAAATATACTTTACTCTTCTGTAAAGGCAGTCTTGCTAAAAAATGTTAAGCATTCTTCCTACACTAAAAAAAAATGTTACTTGGTGCATCTGTAATTACTCTGTGTTTAAACTATTGCATACCTATTACAAAGAGGGAATTAACACAGGGCCACATATTTTTTGTTTATTTGTTTTTAAATATAAGTGGGCAAAATAAATAGAATTTGGTGGTACTATAACTAATTTCAAAGCTCATTTAAACACACAAGACAGTAACACTTATCAGTGAATCAGCCAGTTTTTTTTTTAAGATTTCCATATAAGCTCTAACTAAAACCTACTCACAAAGCATGTTGAAATATTATGAATACAAAATAATGAAATCATGTAAAAGCCAAAAGAAAGTTAAAGAAGGTTATGACAGATATACAATGGATGAAAATAATGTCAAACTAATGCACTGACACAAACTATGGATATGAAAGTTAGTTTGAACAGTACACAAGAGAATTTCTACAGTATGTTTTAAAAAAAAGGCTTAAGAAATGCAACTGCTTCCACAATTATTTTCTCTTCGATGTATACTATTGTCTCTAACTCTTTAATGCACATTTGCCTAAGAGACACCAAACTCTCAGGGGCTGCTAACATAATACCCTATAACTGTCTTTGTCTAGCACAAGATTGTGGAGGTGCTATCCTAGTAGCACTAGGTGAAAACCAGGTACCAAACTTTCAGTTGGTACTATTCCCTTATTAGGTAATATAGTAGTCTAAAATATAATTTAACTATTTAGCTATAAATATCTGACATTAAAGCTATGAATACAACACTTTTCTGCATTTTATGCATTTCTTTAAATGGAAAGACACCTAGGGACTCTCCTGTGTTAGGTTAAGTCCTCTGGAGAGAGAAAATGGTGGTATCCTAAAACTGTTAGCGGTCTCTGGTAATACAAATGGATGGAGAATAAGCACGGTGATTAATCTTTGTCACTCTAGCACCTTCTTATATATTTACAGGCTTTCATGGAACAGCCCCAATGTGTCAACATTGGCTAATGATAATAAAAACTGAGTTTCCCTGAATACCAACAAATAAGAAATAGGGACTTTTGTCTGTGTGGTTGTCTATTTATTTTTCTACATGTAAAAGTACATTAAATGCATCTGCAAAGCATTCATATCATTTATGTGCGACTGAATTCAGGAACTGAAATCCTGTGTGGTTTGTTAAACACCTCTTAGTTATATAAAAAATGGCATGGCTAAATTTTGTTGGCAGGAAATCTAAGAGGTGGAGAACTTCAAGTAAATACAAGGAAAGTACTTTGCTGCAGCTAAATGTGTATGAATGAACTGACATGCTCAAAAATGGTCAAAAAGTGTCACTGACAAGGAAAGAAGAGAGCAACTCTTATTATTTCTCATTATCCCAATTAGTCAAAGTATTTGCTATGTGGATATGATAGAGATGCGTGCATGTATGTAGGTATGTACCTATGTCATAGTCAGTCATCTTCGAACCCGCTATATCCTAACACAGGGTCACGGGGGTCTGCTGGAGCCAATCTCAGCCAACACAGGGAGTAAGGCAGGGAACAAATCCCTGGGCAGGGCGCCAGCCCACCACAGGGCACACACACACACCAAGCACACACTAGGGACAATTTAGGATCGCCAATGCTCCTAACCACTGCGCCACCATGCCGCCCTCCATGTGAGTTGCCTCCATTTAATTAATATATTCCCAAAAAACATGCATGGGATTGACTATTAACACCAGATTGACCTGGTAAAATGTCATAGTTAAATTGGAAAATCTGTCTCCCTGCAATTAGTGCAGACATTTTGCAATGAGCCAGAGTAACTGGGAAAGAAGTAGATTCAATGCAAAGAGCCCATTCTATTTTAAAGATACTACAAATGTCTTCACACATTATACACTCCTGGTCAGCATTTTGTCAATTATTACTATAACATGGAAAAAGTTTCTGTTTAGTTATGTGTTCAACATTTCTTGCCTTCGCATTTCCTGTCATCCTACATTTACCTGGATCGTTGTAGACATGGGACACACATGAAATGTATGTACAGTGATCCCTCGCTATATCGCGCTTCGTCTTTCGCGGCTTCACTCCATCGCGGATTTTAAATGTAAGCATATGTGAATATATATCGCGGATTTTTTCACTGCTTCGCGGATGTCTGCGGTCTACTAACCGTGTGCTTCCTCAGTTGATTTGCCCATTTGAATTCAAACAAGGGACGCATTTGAATTCAAACAAGTGACGCTATTGGTGGATGGCTGAGAAGCTACCCAATCAGAGCACGCGATTAAGTTCCTGTGTGCTGCTGATTGGCTCAGCGACGGAGTGCTGCATTAACCAGGAAGTCCTAATCTCACTCATTCAGGCATTACGTGCCCAACGCCAATAGAAGATGCAAATGATTGCAGAAAAGGTAAAAGTTTTGGATATGTTGAAGGAAGGAAACAGCTACACCGCTGCAGGACACCATTACAGCATAAATGAGTCCACGGTTCTTTTTATTTAAGCATATAAGATCTACGGCCGCAGTGTCATTTAACCTATGGCGCAAAACGAGTTGCAAGTGGACGTGATAAGGCAGTAGTCTGGATGGAATCTGCTTTAGGGATTTGGATTGAAGAGTGATGGAAGAAGAACAACGGCGGTGCTAACAGTCTCCTGAAGAGGCTCCTTTAGAAGAGCTGTAACGCTATCCTTTGTTGTGCAGTAAAATTAAACTCATCGTTATCGGACAAGTCGTCGTGTCATTGTTGGTGAGTAACCATAATTAATTATTTACGTACAGTACTTATTACATGTACATAGTTTAGTGTCACTGTACACACATTTTACTGTATACAATTTTTCTTGCATTGTACATATTTATTGATGGTGGCCTGTCTGTCGTAATGGCTGTAAACATATGTGATATCGGAGACGCTCGATATCTTTAAAATAATATTTAGGTTTTACTGTATGTAAACACACATACATAATTTCAACGAATCTTACCTAATATCTAAGTACTAGGGTGTTGTACCGTGTTAGCCATTATTAATGTAGAGAAAAGCCAAGCAAAATGACACCTTTTATTGGCTAACTAAAAAGATTACAATATGCAAGCTTTCGAGGCAACTCAGGCCCCTTCTTCATCTTGCCTGAGTTGCCTCGAAAGCTTGCATATTGTAATCTTTTTAGTTAGCCAATAAAAGGTGTCATTTTGCTTGGCTTTTCTAATATCTAAGAGAATACAAAGGGTTTATGCTGTATAATTGTGCGTGAAATGTTTATAATAGTGTGGAGAGTTTATAAGGGCTTAAAATATATAAAAATAACCATATAAACATATGGTTTCTACTTCGCGGATTTTCTTATTTCGCAGGTGGCTCTGGAACGCAAACCCCCGCGATGGAGGAGGGATTACTGTATTCCAAATAATGATATATTATTTACTCTATACAATTCCAGACACCTCACATCCAGATAAGTAGACCTGAACTGGGAGAACTTCAATTGTGTCAGTGGGGGGGTTTTAGGATAGCAGGCTGACTCACACATTAACGAAACAAAGACTCTGATGAAGAGGTGTGAAGGAATTTAAGGTGCCCCGGCATTACAACTATTTTTGTAGGCTCAATTGATTCTAGTGTTAAAACAAACTTTTTATTTAAACTCTTACCTGTTCATACTGTATCACTTCTCCTTTTCAAACTCTGTTTTATTTATTTATTTTTTGGCTGCATGATCTGGCAGATAGAATCAGCAATGCACACTTTAATTTTTTAGATCATCTTGGAAATATTATACCAGAAGTAAATGAAGAATGATGTGACTAATAACCATTCTTTTTACCTTTTTTTGCCTTCTGATAAAGTACCAAAAGATACATCAATAACATATGTTGTTACTTTTAAATATAAAAAGCTTTAAAATTTCAGTTGTCTTTTAATAATCCCATGAGCTAAAACTGAATTTCAATTAATAATAATGTATCCAATGTCTGAAAATGTACACCTTTACTCAAAGAAATTAGACATACTTGATTTTAATGGAATTTCTTTTACTTTCCTTACATATACTGCATGAGAGATAAATACACAGGGAAAGTGTTGTAATGGGGATAAAATTCCGCCTTTGTGTATTCTATGGATTTACATATTTTTTGGCATCAATGAATATGATTTTTGGAATTAAATCTGTAAGTCAGGATGCAAATTTGTGTATAACTCAAACACAAACAAACCACTGAATGAAACTTCACACCATTAGTAACATTGTGAAATGCTGAATTCCTATTGTGTTAGAGAAAATCACTCAAGTAGGATTTGCTCTACTCACATAATGAATTTTGTACAAACATTCTTGCCAGAATTGCAGCACAACTATGGTAGTTCATTCTACATTAGAAACTATTAGCCTACAATATTTTACCACTAAAATCTCAGCTTTATGTAAAGAAAGCCATGCATTGGATAAGCTAGATTTTTTTTTACATTTTGGTGCACTTACTTTTCTTTATAAATAAGCTTTTAAAACATTCTAACATATATTAAAATCTTTATTTCATACTGTATATTGTAAATTCTTTAGTGACAATAACTGCCTCCTACACTTAAACATGCTCTGAATGTTTTCTGCCTGTCCAAATCCTTAACCACTATGTCATATCAGCCTCCAGAAACTTAATCCCCTTTAACAGAAGTGTTCCAATTTGAATTGTGTCCAACCCTCTGTCATCTGGCTTATAACCCTGAAAATTGTGAAAATGGTGACCTAATTAACAACAGTTTAATGTTCATTCACTTTTAATACTGCTTCTAGTCATCCGCCCTTTTTATGAACCCATATTCCCCATTGCAGACCTATTCACAGCAGGGGTAAAAAAGAAGTTAATCCAAAATGAAATGCTAGTTTATTGAATGGTACATTGCCACACACTCATTTGTTTCAGGACAGTTTAGAAAGAGTTAAACAGTGTACATGACAAAATACCTGAATAAACATGAGAAATACATGCACACTTGATTCAGAGGTTTGGCTAGGAACTAAACATAGGTTCCTAAAGTGGTATGTCACTGCAGTGCCTTGGTCTACTGTACATACCAACATACTGTGTTTAAAAGTCAGTGGATGGTTAGATATGAAAATCTTTATTCCACTAATTAATGATTTTTCCATTATGATTTTATCTATAGTTTTTGAGAGTTTAGTACACTCTGTGTCCACTGGTGTCATTGCTGAAGCCCAGCCAGTGATATCCACTTTTGTGGTTAGTTAGTCAGGAAGCTACCGGTTCCCAATTAACTGGAAATAAATGGCTCAAGAACATTGCCTATGGATCATTCTTATTCTAACAAGACTTAAAAATACCCCTTGGGGCAAAACTGTACAATCTAATTAAAATGGTCCAAGGATTTTCTCTTAACCTAATGTGTGGTCATGGTCATGCAATGTTTAACTTCCCTAGTATTTGAATGTATAAAGTACATACACGTAATAAAAACACACTCACCAATGCATCATAATGTTTAAATTGTTCCACTCAAAAAGTGTAAGTATTTTAAACAATAAAGTCACAGTTTTTTTAAATATAAAAACCTTTGCTCACCTCATAATTCTAAAGAATAGCTTTAGGAAATCAACCCAAGCATTATGTTATATTCAAATCTCTGCTACTGACTTACAAATTATTTAATTCCAACATCTTAAATTACCTGTCACTATTACTTAACTTATCGTAATCTGTCAGACACATAAAACCCCAGTGATGAGGTCTCACTATTCCAAAAGCTTGTTGAGCAAATGTGATGAACATTCATTTAGCTTTAAAGCTATTACTCTCAAGGGCTATTACCCCCGTCTGTTCATATGGTTCCATCGGTGACCACACATTCACATCATACTTGAACCTCATCTTTTCTGACCTTTATTTCAAACTATCTCTGTAACTAGATTTTCTTATGAAAGAAACACTGCTGAATGTTGATGATTTTACTGTATGGTTAGCCCATATTGTTAATCTACTTCTTCATAAGATTAATTCATGCTTATTTCTACAGACTCTTCAAAACTTTGTTTCTTTACAATTTATTATGAAAAAGACTGCTGATATATTGTTTTATATCTTATTTATCTGTATGTATATTCAATGACAGGTACTAAATAAATTAAGGCTTAATTGATTAATATAGAAGTAATCTTTTGTGAACTCTTGCCCAAATTTGTGAATGTGAGGATAATGTTGTTTAAATCAACATAAACTAGTTGGGTTGTTTTTCTAAATCCTGAGCAAAAGAAATTACATGAGCTGCTTTTTAAAAATAGAGAATACCTCTCCATGTGATTCTTGATCTATCTAAGCTGCACAGATAAATAAAACCTGCCATAGTTTGCTCCACCTTTTACTAAAAAGCAAGCTAAAAACTCAAGGGAAATCACTGAGAAAGAGACTAAGAATTCCTCATTTCAGGGCCCTGTTTTAGTTTCTCTAATGGGAAGTCATAAGAAGTGCACTGGAAAACATATATCTAAGAAGCATATCCAAAAGTTGACCCATCCCCACAAGAGAGGAAAAAAGAAGAGTACATTCTCCCTCCAGTCCCATGGCCACAGAGAAGTATAAAGGGAGGCTAAAAAGAGGAAAGGCGACTGCTTATGGCCTTTGGAAGCAAAAGAGTTCTACTTGAGGGGCTGTTCCAGGCCAATATTCACAGAAAAGAAGTATGACCTCTACTGCCACAGCAAGACATTGCACGAATGAAAAGGCTGCAAAGAATTTGCTATTTTTTTTAGAAAGGTTCTGCCCTTTTAATTGAGAGAGAGATACAGTGAGAGACAGAGCAAATGAGAGCCAAGTCTGTGTGTTTTGAGAAACTATAAAACAAGTGAGGCTAGCATGTCTCGTCAAAGAGTTTGCATCTTTCTTTGTTATGTGTTCTCCTTGGCCACAAGTCACTATTTTTAAAATTTTTTAAATGCAATGCAGCATATTAGCATTTAAAATGTGAATATACAGGGTGAGTCAAAATTATGTTAACATTTGAATGGCAGAAACAATTTATTTACAAAACATACTTCATATGTGCAAGATAATTTACAGGAATGTCTCAACCTGTTCGCCATCATGTTCAACACATGTACCATATGTGGCACATACAATGCATCTGGAAAGTATTCACAGCGCATCACTTTTTCCACATTTTGTTATGTTACAGCCTTATTCCCAAATGGATTAAAATGCATTTTTTTTCCTCAGAATTCTACACACAACACCCCATAATGGCAACGTGAAAAAAAGTTTACTTGAGATTTTTGCAAATTTATTAAAAATAAAAAATTTGAGAAAGCACATGTACATAAGTATTCACAGCCTTTGCCGTGAAGCTCGAAATTGAGCTCAGATGCATCCTGTTTCCCCTGATCATCCTTGAGATGTTTCTGCAGCTTAACTGGAGTCCACCTGTGGTAAATTCAGTTGACTGGACATGATTGGGAAAGGCACACAACCTGTCTATATAAGGTCCCACAGATGACAGTTCATGTCAGAGCACAAATCAAGCATGAAGTCAAAGGAATTGTCTGTTAGACCTCCGAGACAGGATTGTCTCGAGGCACAAATCTGGGGAAGGTTACAGAAAAATTTCTGCTGATTTGAAGGTCCCAATGAGCACAGTGGCCTCCATCATCCGTAAGTGGAAGAAGTTCGAAACCACCAAGACTCTTCCTAGAGCTGGCCGGCCATCTAAACTGAGCAATCGGGGAGAAGGGCCTTAGTCAGGGAGGTGGACCAAGAACCCGATGGTCACACTATCAGAGCTCTAGAGGTCCTCTGTGGAGAGAGGAGAACCTTCCAGAAGGACAACCATCTCTGCAGCAATCCAGGCTTTATTATTATTTAGAAAAATCTGCTGGGAAGAGTTTTAAGAGTTTGTAAATTTCAAAAAAGCACTGGGTAATTATCAAAATCATCTACAATTGTATCTTCATCCTTCCATTTTCCGACCCGCTGAATCCAAACTGCAAAATACTTTGTGTGATTAATGATCTTGAGAAAAGTTATTGAAAATTGTACATTTTACCTTTTTCACACATCTGACAGCAAAACAAATCCCCAATAAAAGTTATTAAAAGACCAGCAGAATTGTGCACATGGCCAGAAACTACTGTGCCTTCAGCTGCTTGCTTGCTTTGTCGGCGGATTTTAACACAATGTATATTTTAAACCTCCATCAGGTAATTTTTTCAAAAAATTTATATTTTAGAAATATGAGCTACAATTAGCTATAGGCCCTCTATAAAAAAAAACTAACAATAGTACAAAAGGTGCAAGTTTTTAAAGCTGTTATAGCACTCATAAGCCCATTTGGGTTCATTTCATAACTACATGATATTTAAAAATTGTAATAAAAACTTGTACAGTACTTTATGTGCTTTACTATCCATCCAGTATCCAACCTGCTATATCCGAACTACAGGGTCACGGGGGTCTGCTGGAGCCAATCCCAGCCAACACAGGAAACAAACTCCGGGCAGGGCACTAGCCCACCACAGGACACACACACAAACACCAAGCACACACTAGGGACAATTCAAAATCATCAATGCACCTAACCTGCATGTCTTTGCACTGCGGGAGGAAACAGGAGTACCTGGAGGAAACCCACGCAGACACAGGGAGAACATGCAAACTCCACGCAGGGAGGACCCAGGAAGTGAACCCGGGTCTCCTAACTGCGAGACGGCAGCGCTACCCTGTACTTTACTAATACAAATTAAAACAATCTTTTACTACTGTTATTTTTTAATACAATTCATTGTTACAAAATATTTAATAAAAAAAATGTAAAATGCCACAACTTTCAAAAGAGCTTCAATCACAACTGAATTTAATACCACACATACAGTTTCTTACTTGCTTATGTATTTCTGTGGGTTTACCACACATTATTTTTATGTTAATCTAGGTTACTTACTAAACCTTTGTTATTTACACATCTATTTTTGACCATAGACAGATCACTGATCTTTCCTGAGTATAACTTTTGTCTTGTATTCACTTTTCAGGGAAGAAACCTGATAGCATCTTCCACTGATTGGGGAGTATTTATTTATGAAAACTGATAAGAAACCAAGATGACTTAAGAGTGAAAAACTGGATAATATGTGTAGCTTTTATGGATATTTTACTGTCAACTAATTGTATTTTGACCAGATATTATTTATTTGAATAATATCCAAAAAGGAATGTCTATACTGGAGATTTATTTAATAACATCCTTATTAAAATAAGCAGTAGAGAAAAAGTCTGTTTCATCTAGGACCATAAAATAAACTACAGAATATACTGGAAGTAAGCAAATATGTTAGCTAGACCTCAGAAGAGGTGAGGCCACTGCCAACAAAAATATTTTTAAATGTCTGACATAGTAAAATAACTAATAGAACATCTAGCAGAATAGACCAGTTTCCAAGATTTTATATACAGTATCTTGATGATCTTGAAGCAGCACGTGTACTATAAAACACAGAGGATAGCTTTAGAAAGAGAATCTATAAAATGAAGTAAGCTTACAGCTGGGACAAAAACTAGTACTCTAGTACTGCAGCTAGGCTGTCCTGCAAAAGAATGTGAAACTGTCACAAAGCAGTCCATCACAGGACTGAAGGATATGACAAACTTCTCATTATTGTTCTGATGGAATACAACACAATGATGCACGTACATATTTATGATGTTGCACAGCCCAATATGATGAACATGCATCTAATTGTAAAAAGAAATAAATGTTTTCAGCTCTAAACTGATTATTACTGTCCAATTAAAATAATGGGTAAGCAGGACTGTAATTCTTTAACAGTAAAATCACTACTATATATATATATCTTAAACACTTCGTTACTGAAGTGAAAAAACTAGAGGTACATTTTTATTTTATGTCATAAATGTCAAAAATAAAATTGCCTAAATAAGGTAAATTACATAAGAGCTCAGTACAAGTTAGAATGTTAACATATAAATATCCTATATTGGATTCTTTTGTAATTTCTTACGTGATATAACAAAGTCAGGACAATACCATGGCATGGTATTTCTGTAATATCACACAGGTCACTTTTTCTTTCCTTAAATGAGCCTTAGTGAGCCTATAGTGTCTATTTGATGGATTTCCATCCATTTAAATAACATGTCAGATAGTCTGATATCTTGAAGAAAACCTGAAATAATGATCTAAATAATTTTGCTCTTCCAGCATTAAATGTGTAGAACTTTAAAATACTCTAACCATATTAAAACTTCTAAATTTGAAAAGAAAGAAAATCTAGTGCAATTCCAAATATGCACATTATAAGAAGACTGAAACTGCCCATAATTGTTGCCAAAAAAGATATCAAGTTGTGTACAATTGGGATATGAATTTGCTTAAAACAAATGAATCAATCAGTCATTTCATAGGATCCACCTTTGTTTCAGAGGTCTTTGATTTGATTTCTTATTTATGGATGAGTACTGTGCTGTCTCTGGGACATTATATTAAAGGGTATGTGGCACACTGAGGCCTCGGTTATACATTTTTGGAATTTGTTTAGGACAAGAAAAAAAGGAGAACAACCGAGTCCCGCTACAAAAAACAAAAAAGTCTGCTATATTTGTTTTATTTAATTTTTTATGGGAAAGCTTGGTGAGTTACCTGCTATTCTTTCCAGAATACAAATGCAAGCCAGCCAATCAGCACCCGGGGCAGTAGCAAGATATAGCCTACTTTATTATTGCTGTTCCATCCATCTTGTTAGTCTAATAAAATGTCACAGTTCATACCTTGATATTTAATCATAAATCAAATACGGTACAACACAACACAGCTTCTGTATGTGCTAGATAACTATATAATACTTCAAGTGTCTAACTAGGGAGATTAGCACTACAGCATGAAAGAAAGCAGGGTTTATTTTTTTCTGTGCCAGGCCATTAAAAATACATGCTGAGCAACAGCAGGGACAGTTTGTGCCGAACACAAGCAGAAGCTGTTTAGATGGGATAACTTTTAAGAAGAAGGAATAGGCTTCAACACCATGATATATGGTTGTTTTCATCACCTATTAAAATGAGTCCTTACAATAGATCACACAATAAAGATAAACTGGGACAAATTCTTTAAAATGAAACTTTTGGTCAGCTGCTTTGTGAGTGGGGTATACAAGTTTTTTCTTTTATTTCATTATCCATTACAACCTAATTCTTTTTTTTATGTTATATTGGGACACTCAGGAATATTTTATAGATGATAGCCTTGCATTTTACAAATTTTTAAATCTAGGATTTAAAGGTGCTTTATATTTCTCCTTCACATTCCAAACCTACTTTTTGTAGTACACGTATGCTGTAGCTTATCTTAAGCAGCATCTAGTGGAATGAATAATCAACCAGCTGCTACTCAAAACATCTCATACTGGGATAATTTTGAATCTCCACTGAAACTAACATGAATGTATCATGGGATGAAGTACAAAACTGGAGTACCCAGAAAAAAAAATCCTGTCAGGATTCAAGAAGTGCCATTCCAAAGAAACAGCTCTAATTGCCATTGTCGTTATGGCAAGATAGAGGTACCAACATGTCATCTGTGCTCATCCTGCTAGATCTCTACTCTGCCTTTAACATGGTAAACCACCAGATTCTCTTTGCCACCCTCTGGGACCTTGACTTTACTGGGACTACCCTCAGGTGGTTTCAGTCACAGAGAGATGTCAAGGGAGCACCAGGCAAGTAGGGGGGTGCCCCAAGGATTGGTGCTGGGTTTTCTCCTTTTCTCTCTACACCTCCTCACTAGGCCCTGTCATCCAGTCCAATGTTTTTTTTATGCTGATGATACTCAGCTATTCCTGTCTTTCTCCAGAGAACCACACTGTAACAGCTAGAACCTCTGCATGTCTCAATGTCTCACTGATATTGAAAACTGGATAAAGCAACACTGTCTTCAGCTGAACCGGGCAAAGATGGACCTTCTTATTATGGGTGGTGATCGATGACTAGCTATCCTTCAGGGGCCATGTTGCTATATCTCTTGGTCTTAAAGATTCACTCTACAGTATACAATATCCACAAAATCTGATAGTATATGCAATACAACTACTGGTTCAGACTTTGATCTTGTCACAACTGGACTATTACAACTCTCTGCTGTCAGGAGAACCAACATGTATAACCAAGCTGCTACAGATGATTCAAAAATGCTGTGGCATGTCTGATGTTCAACCAGAGAAAGCAGGCACATGTCATTCCTCTTTCCGAATCACTACAGGTACATTGATTTCCTGTAGTGGCACTACTAAGTTCAAATCATTGATGTTTCTCTATACAGTAGTCAGTGTGTCAGGAGCGGGAGATAGTTCTTCGGTCCTATGGTCCCTCACAAACCACTCAAGTCTGCTGTTGAATGACCTCTGGTGATTCCAGCTCTGTGTGGTATTACGTCTCAGTCCAGATTCTTTTCATGTGTAGAACCTAGATGGTGGGACAAGCTGCCCACGTCCATTCAAAATTCCGACTCCTCAATATGTTTAAGAAACGTTTGAAGACGCTCTTGTCTGGTGAATTTCTGTTTAACTGATATTAGCTATCAGCTTTTGTAACCTAGGTATTGTAACTAGCTTGGATTTTCTTCTGAGCTCTTCGCTTGTTGTGATAAATTTTGTAACCTTGTCTCCCAGTCTTGTAATCCTATACTTGCTCCCAAACAATCCCCTAATCTACTTAGCAAATAAATGTAAATGTAAAATTGTGACAGTGACAGAGAGAAATTGAAAATGTCTCTCAGAAATTGTTACCCAGTTTATATTTTCACAGATATTAAATGACAATTTAAAAAATGTTCATTTTCCTTTTCTCATCCCAAGTTTTCTTACATAATGTAAAACAGTCACGGCAGTTCATGTTCATTGTTGTAATGGAATAAAAGTGTTCAATTTCCTTTTCTGTACCGGATATTTTTGCTAGTACATCACAAAAGTAGCCTTTCTCACATTGCACTTCAACTGGATTTCAACACATCAATACAGTTATGTCCAAAATAAGCAATATTATAACCTACATCGTTATTATTAGTCATTAGCAGCTAGACTTCTTATACCATCACACATTTTTAACTTAATGACACTTTTTTCTGGACCGATTAATAGATATTTTAATTTACTAGACACCTAAAATAGCATGCTACCTGGAATGAATGATCATATGCTAGTCAGAAGCTTGTTTCTATATCTTTCATTATATAATGTTAGAAGCAACTGCATTCTGGTAAATGAAAACTTGACACATGATTTTCATACAATTTCATTTATTTCACACAATTCAACCTGAGAAAAATGTTCTGTTGCACACTGAAACAAACCATACCATACATTTTAAGCATGTAATTATAAAGTAACTGTAAATGCAGGTAACTTTTTTGACATGTAGTTCTTCATGTGTTTCAAGGGGCATCCATGATAACATATTTCAACTCTGTACAAAGCATAAAAAACATTAAAGCACATTTTTAAAGAATACTTCAAATTAATTTGGCAACATCCCTGTTGTATAGTCACATAAAGGTATTAATATTAGCCACTGCTCTTTATTTACATTGTTAGCCTGACTGATAAATTCTTCCATAATGATGCCAAGGAGTAGCTAGTCTTAGCTTAATTCTATTCTTGTTTACATATAAAGAAAAAACAGTTGTGTCCTGCAAATCTACCCCAAATGAATGTTGTGATTATTACAGTAAAACTATGCAAACCAATGTTTTTTTATTTGAAATGTCATGTTGAGAAAATTGTGCATAAATGTCAGTAAATTATAGTCTAGCAAAATGTACTGGAGTGATCCAGGATTTATTAACACTATCAATAATAATATCTGTGTCAATTTTTATCTGAATTGCATGATTCATCGTTTAGAAATAAGAATCTATAAGCAGGACATAAAGCTGTATGTCCCAGATTGACTGACTGACAAGAAATTCTTGGCTACTTGCAGACATCCTTAGGAAAAATGGATTGCACTAACTGTTCTTATGACTCTGATACCCAGAAAAATCCAACTTTACCAAAAAATAATTCGTTTGTGAAAAGAAAAATCAGAGAAAATCACATTGATGTTCTACATTTAATAGTCAGAAAGGGTAATCTCAGTATCAGTCTACTAGCACAAACGGTAGCATGTCTAAAATTTATTTACGTTTCATATACAAAGATACATGAAGAAGCATAAAGCTACATATCTCTGAATGAGTAACTCGAGGAACCAAGGAAAATTGGGTTTCTTTAATCAATCTCATGGACTTAATTCCCATAAAACTCCAACCTCACCAAAAAGTTAATTTACTACAAACCACAATGCAGTTTTGCATTCTATACCCAGAAAGCATAATCTTAGGGCTAGGCCAGAGAGGCTATAGAATAAAACAAATGGTATGATGTTTGACTCCACGTCCTGCACTATGTAATATCAGAAATTAATTACTACTATAGAATTATCTATTATTATTGTAAACATACTGTCCAACAATATGCTAAAAAATATAAGATCTTCACACCAGTCAGTCTTTACTTCTGTTTCTTATGTATTAAGCATTTATCATGATTGTCATCCCCAGTTTAATAGACATTTAACAGGTTTCGTCAGTTGCCCCAACACAAGTCTGGCATGCTAAAGTCCCTTTATTTAACTACGAATTTAAAATTATCAGTCCAGTATATAAGTATGTCAGTGGTATTCTATAAATTTCTCCATTTGTATAAGTGTTATCATGATATCAGGTATAATACATTCTATAGGAATAATGAATACAGTATATTTATATACACTGTATGTCTACAAGAGAAATTACTATAGAGAAGTTAACACATTTCATTTATTTAATTAACTGAGAGGTTTTCAGAATCACTGTAGTTATTTTGTTTTGTTAATGACATATATTTTCATTCATTGTTTATTATAATCTCTAAATAATTACTCTTAATTAATTAAGAGTAATTAATTAGTAAATTTCTCTTTGTGGATCAATAAAGTGCTATCTATCTATCTATCTATCTATCTATCTATCTATCTATCTATCTATCTATCTATCTATCTATCTATCTATCTATCTATCTAATTCAAGAAAGGACTAATTACTTTAACAGTCTTTTAATATCATTATCCATTCAAGCATATCTTAAACTCACTTAGTCTAATTTTTATATGCAATAAAGTAGTGAACTGGTCTTTACTGAAAATAACTTAATCCTGTTTCTGGCTAAACAATTCTCCAGCAGGAGCTCCCATACAAAGCAAACCTCCAACTACCTCCTGTGAAAGCACCTAACTGGAAATTCTGATAATCAGCAATCTTATGGACTTGCTTTGCTTGAAAGTACATGCCAGCTTGAAATGACTGACCTCACACTGAGAGCAGCTACAGTATTGTGAAGATTTTGCTTTTTTTGATGTATGGGTCAGTGACACAAATGTTCAAGTCTGAATTACAATTATTATGACATGTGAATACAATTATTTATTTGTAAAGATGCTTTTAGGAAGAGTGCTAGCCAAAAGCGCTTTATCCATCCATCCATTTTCCAACCCGCTGAATCCGAACACAGGGTCACGGGGGTCTGCTGGAGCCAATCCCAGCCAACACAGGGCACAAGGCAGGGAACCAATCCTGGGCAGGGTGCCAACCCACCGCAGGACACACACAAACACACCCACACACCAAGCACACACTAGGGCCAATTTAGAATCGCCAATCCACCTAACCTGCATGTCTTTGGACTGTGGGAGGAAACCGGAGCACCCGGAGGAAACCCACGCAGACACGGGGAGAACATGCAAACTCCACGCAGGATGGACCCGGGAAGCGAACCCGGGTCTCCTAACTGCGAGGCAGCAGCGCTACCACTGTGCCACCGTGCCGCCCAAAGCGCTTTATACTTTTTTCTTTGTTTAAAAAGGAACACTATAAAGGTAAGAGTATAACAGCAACACTTACTCTAGTTTTTCTCATCACCCTCCTAAAGATGTACTGTTTAAATTTGTGTGGGTGTACATGAGTATACCTATTTAGGTTTTGCTTCTGACTTGAACCAAATGTTAAAACTCCAGCTCATTGTGAATGTGAAATTGGAATGTGCAAATACACTAAATGAATATATGGACAAGCTGACTATGATTCATGTAGGTTAAATTAATTACTGTGGATCACATAGCTAGCCCTGATAGGTTTTCCTGTTGCCTTACTAGTTTCAGTTACTAGAGAAATAGAGAAGTTTGCACATGATGCATACCACTCAAAGTGTGAATATACAAATAATATGACACCTAATTTCAGTCAACTTGGTGGATTCATAAAGTCTTTATCTTTTGGTAAAATATTTCATGCCAAGTAACTTTACTCTACTCAACTCTTCATTTTCATGATTCCTTTCTTCATATATATAGAGCTTAAATTGTACATACATACAACAGGGCTAAAGTGTTTAATTTAAGGAGAACTGCACTAGGTAAAGGAGCCACAGGTCTCCCACACTCACACTTTAGTGGCCCTCTACTTGCACTTGCCGCTGTTAAGCCACATAATCGAATAAACATTTGTTTAACATTTGTCCACGTTTTTCAAGCATGTCATGAGAATGAGAGGAATTCTCTCCAAAAGTGTCACGGACCCTTATCACAGTGACAAATGTGCCATGCTGCCATTATGAAGTCCAGCACAGAAATTACTCGTTGGGATGAATGATCATGGCTGCATGTGCACTGCTTGAAATTAGATGATGATTGATTGCAAGAAAGCTTTGCTTTATGAGCATGTATGCAAACAAGAGGAGAACTGACTTAATGCAGAGAGCTGGCTTATCTGTATCCTTACAAAATGCATATTTTATTATATGCCATATGTAAATCTAAAATGTCTTGTATTTTATACATTTTTAACAAAAACAAGCACATATTGTTCACTGAGTTTATACAACTGCAGCTAATGAATATATCTTTGTCAAGGTAAAGCATAAAAGCTTTTTTCTACAATTCTGTTTTCCACTTTGAAATACTCATAACACAATTATAAAACTTAAAGTTTCAGTTTTAATTAAAGCTCTTCCTCAAGTTTGCTATGTTATGAAGTTAAGCTTAATGCACTTTGCTGCTCCCATACTTACTTGTACTTAATGAAACTCTAATTACAGCTGAAAAGCTATTAACTTTGCCCACACCCCTTCTTAGGTTTGTTTTCCACACAGCATTTAGCAAAACAATTATGTAGCTGAAAGGGAATTTAGAAAGTTGGAGATGGACATGTCAATTAAAATACGAGATCTAATTTCTTTGTTATTAGTTCATTTGGAAGTACTCTTGCATTGCATGAAGCATGGCACTGCTCCCACCAGAGGCCACAGGTACCGTATAAATGACTCAAAAGGGGAGCGGCTAATTAAATTAGTTAAACATAAAAGGAATTCAGTGGATGGCAAGAAGCAAAGGCTTTCATTAATGTCATTAATGATACTTCCATAAATCTACTAAATAAGAAGTATGTATAGAAATATCAATGCATATCTATATATTATTTATATAACCTTTAAACAGTAAAGAGTGAAATTCAAAATGTTTGCACAAATTTAGATTAAGAAATACTTCACATTACCATGAAAGTCTGAATTTGGACATTATGGAACCTTTATTGCCCTAGAAACTGTAGTTGTTCTCTTCAAAACACTTTATTACTTAATAGCAATGATTCATATCCTTAGAATCCATCTAAGCAACAGTACAATGCCCAAATGTGTATTGCATTATGACTGAAAATTAAATTTCTATGCATGTATTGCCCTTCTCTTAAATAGTTGGCTTTGTAATTGTTTTGCTTTCCCAAATATGCTGAAAATAATAGGTTAAAACATCTCACAATACAAATTTTGATAAACATTTTTCTATGGTAGTTGGGTTTGATCACTTTGTCTTTTAAGAGCAATATACTTATATATTAATCTCTAGATTAACAATACGGAAGTTAAACTTGTGAGTCTGAAGTAAAACATGCTAAGAAGTTGATGTTTCCATGATTGTGCCCTTACTAAAATCCCATCATGAATTATGAGTACATAAGAAAAGGCTTGAAAATGTAAGACAAAATTCCTATATGCTCAAACTGTTATAACCTGAGAGCTGTCTATAGTTTATATTATTTCAGGATGCACAGTGATTTGTACTTTGAACCTTGAATGGTTTAGCACCTTCTTTGCTTCAAAGTTTATTAAATACAGTGTTTCCTTTTGAACACTAGAATAACCACATCATGGTTTGGCAGATCATAAGTTTCCCTTAAATGCACAGGTTCTACAGAACATATTGATCAGTTATATTATTTGGCAAAACAGTGCCTGTCAAATCAAATGAACTAAGAAATAAACATCTGCCCTTTTCTGCAGGTGTTTATTAACAAGGAAAGGAAAACAGCATTTATAAATTTTTTTTTTTTTTTTTTTTAAATTTTAGTCAATTATATGTTCAGGAGAATGTCACAACAATTCTTTTTTAAGACTGCTGGAAGAGCTTGCAAACAGAACCTCCATGCACCCACAACACTTTAATTCATTACAAGATTGTCACACAGGTAACAAGGCACTTGCTGAATTTGTAAGTCATCAGACAGTGTAGTAACAACTTGTTTTTTTATTTGTTTTTCATTCCCAAAGATGCTGAAACTGACAGAACTAAAAATCTCGCCACTTAATTATTATATAGTATAAAACATTTTGCATAAATCTTCAAAGCAAGACAGAGGATTTTGACTCGTAATCCACTTGAGTATAATTCTGTTTCTCATTCTTGCAGATTCCTTGAACTGCAGAGGTAATTTTCAAACAAAAAATGTAATGACAGAATGTGGCTTCTAGTTGCATTTAAACTTGATGTCAAAATCAAAATTCTTAGATCTGAGAAAGTTGCATCTTCTTTGCTTATAATTATAGTACATTTGGAACCTAACAAAATGCTATGTAGAGCTTTTAACATGTTTAACACATTATGACCAGTTAAGCAAAGCATTGGTAACACTTTTTAAACATTTGTTTCTATTTTAAATAAAGTAAAATTACATTGTAATGTAAAATCTGTTGTTTTCTTCATTCATTTCTATGCTTTTTATTTAATTTCCACTAAGCAGTTTATATTCAACGCATAATCTAAAAGAACTGCATATTTTAAGGAAGGGCACAGGTTGCATGTCAACTTATTTTTTTATTAAGAACAAGAATAAAAAAATTGTTTCCAATCTGGTTTGCACCATTTATCTCTATTCTCTCCACAAATCCTGAAATTGCTTGGATAAGTCACTTTTCTTTGCACATTTCCAAGAGCAGGACCCAACTTTTTTTATTTTTTTACAGAAAATTGAAGAGGCTTTGTGTCAAATACAGCTAAACCCAGCCTCTCCATATCAAAAATCCCTGCTAGAAAATTACTGTGCGATGATAAGGCTGTGAGATAGAGTAGAAAAAAGTGACTCTACTCAATTTATACCACAAAATTGGTATGACTGAATATTTTTCATTCAGGTGACTGATAATATCAGTAAAACTGCATTGCAGATAAATAAAGGAGGCTTCTGTCAAGAATAAACACCATTAATCATGAAGTTGCGCCTTGTGAGTGGCTGTCCTCAGATTCACATGAGGGGGAGAAGAGAGAGAGAGAGAGCGAGAGAGAGAAATTGAAAAAAAAAACTCCTGGCTTTACAAGTGGAAATGACCTTTTTGAGTTTTTTTTTCCCCCATTAAGTAGTAGATGTTCAGTTTTCAGTCAATTAAATAAGGTGGTAAACTGACACATTGGTTAGCAATACTTTTTTGACACCTCTGCCCTACTACTATTTCTGTGTAGAGTCTGCACTTGTGAGGGCTTTCTCTGGTTTGTTCCTAAAGACATGTGGGTGTAAATTGCCATGGTTTGTGTGTGCATGCATGTTGTAATGAACTGGCATCCCATTTAGGGCTGATCTGTGATCTGCACCAGTGTTTCCAGGATAGGATTCCTCTGACGCTATATTGGAAGAAAGAGGTTCAGGAAATGAATGAATGGGATAAATTAATTAAATAAACTAGCACAGTCAAACAGGAGCAATGCAAAGTAACCTACTGATATAACAGCAGGTTCTTAAGACTGAATGAAGACAGCCCAAGTAAAATGTAAAATGGTCCTTTAAAGAAATGTATAAAGTGTTTCAGGATTGTATGACTATGTTGTAAAGCGTGTTTTATAAACCAAAGATGGATATTATCAGTCTTTGCTATTCAGAGCACGATAAACACCCCTTCTATCATTCATTTGTGTGGGAACTTTACCTTTTAAAGTAAAAGAAAAGTTAACTTTCTTGGGACAGCATAATGGTGCAGTGGTTAGCATTGCTGCCTCCTGGTTTTGGAATCATGTGTTTGAGTCCAGTGCTAGACAACATCTGTGGAGTGTTTGCATAGCTCCTAATTTCCATGTGGGTTGTTACTCTCAAATCCAAACATGTGCATGCTAAGTTAACTGGTGATTCTAAATTTGTCAAGAATGCATAAAAGTTGTGTGTAATTGTGCTATTCATTCATTCATTCATTCATTCATCCATACGTTTATTCATTCATTCATTCTTTCCTTCCTTCCTTGCAATTGAACTTGTCAGGATGGGCTCTAGCAACCAGTGACCCTAAATTAGACTAAGTGGACTCAACAAATAATGGCCAGAAAATTTTTTTTTTTGTCATAATCCGAATGACAAATGCTCATGTAAATTGGTTTTCTTTGTTTGACATAGATATAACCGAGTCATGTTTTCACAAACAAAGATTTAAGGTTGACCATCTTGCTTTCAGTGAAGCCAGAATCATTACATTTCATAATACATACAGGCTATTCATGTTTAGCACTATATTGGAATCTCCTAAGTAATAACATTGCACCCCACAAAAAAAAAAAAAAAAAAAAAAAAAAATCTCTGAATAGTAAATAAGCTTTGCAAAGTGTGCTTAATGTATTCAGCACTACTTGGTCAAGTTGCATTGGCACATATTGATTAATCCGGAACACTGTGTATTTTATATTAATTTTTATTGCAGCCTTTTCTAGCAAGCACATACTGAATCTCAAGAAAAGGATGAAGTGTCATTTACTTGGATGGTACTATGTAGAAGTATGTTCATTTATTTAAAACAAATCCAACTCAGATATAAAATGAGATAAGCTTAAAGGAATGTAACACCAGTGAAACTCAAAGACTAAATACACATTTCAAAAACTATTATTTATTTTTGTGTCAGAAACAACATAAGAAAAACCCTTTTTGCTCCTTTTTACCCACAAATAATGCTATTGGATGAGATGTCCACTTTTTTCAACTCCCTTACCTACTGTGTTACATAGTTCTCTACATCTGTTATTTTAATTAATTCTTAGCTACAATGCTTTTTCATTTGAAAACCACCACAACGAAAATCAGATTTCTTCTTTTCACCTCTGCCTCAGAGGTTCATTTTTGTTTTTTTGACCTTTTTCTGTGTTGCTGCTTTTTTGGTCATGCTGCAGGTTTACTTAAAAGTGCAAGTAAGGGTTAGCATACAAAATGAAGAACTATAAGTACAGGTATAAGAAAATGCCATTAAAAATACAGAAGTGACAAATAACTAAATGTCTACATGTGTGCCTTAATGTGTATGACTCTGTCCAATCCCCTTCTAATAATCATCTGAGTACTAGTTACAAGATGAGTACATTTTTTCAGTGTTTCTTCATTAAGCAGGAATGAGTTGCTGTACTGTTTTCTAATGGGGTTAACAATGCAGTTAGTTCCCTTGAGTTTGATGTAGTTATTGAGCAGTGTGCCCCTGCCTGGGATACCTGCAACTTCAAGTTAAGGACTAATCATGCAAGCAGAAGCAAATCGGCTGGAAGAATTAGGAGGCTTGTGGCCCTGAGGAATGGAATTCATGCAGAAAAGTAATTGTCAGAGTGAGGCCCAAGAACCGCGTGGGAAGAAAGCAAAATAAACAGCTTAACAAAGAAAACAAAAGCACTCAAATACTGGCACTTCTAATGCCTGAATACGCTGCATGAATGTAACCAAAGCGGAAACCTCATCAAAGAGACTTTAAACAGGCATATATGTGTTTACCATTTACAGGAGATGATAAACTACTGTGTGTAAAGTTTTTTTTTTTTCCTTATGAAAAATTCCTTAATACCTAAAGTTTTACATCTGGAAGAAAATGTCAAGTTTAAACTATTTTAATTTAAAATCTGTGCTACTGTAAATTCTTTTTAGGCTCCCAGTCTCATGGCTATGTAACCAGTTTTATGTACTTACTTGATAGAAACCAAAAATCTCCTATTGGTGGCCATTAAAGAAAGATTTTACTTTAAATCAATTTACAAGCAATATTTCCACAAGCAAGCTACAAGCATAAATGGTAGTTCATTTCAACAACTGTAGTTTACGAGTATGGTGTAATTAGGAATTTGGTGGATAACATGGTGGACAGTCTGTTACGAGTCTAAATAGTATCTGCTTTTCAGGTAAGATTTTCTTGTCATTCTATCCTTTCATATTAAACAGAATATGTTTTAAGGATTACATAGCGAAAAGATCAGTATGTCTACCATATTGTAATTAACATTCAGTCATGAAAAAAAGGAAAAGATAAAAGATTATTAGATTTATTGTGAATTCATATAATAAACAAAGACATGTTATTATTAACGATTTTTTTTTTTTTACTAAGATGATTTAGGGGATCACGCAACCCTGTATAAAAAAACACCTCAACTATGAGATCTCTGCCAAATCAATCTTTCTGCCCATACATTGCTCCTACAAGCTATATATATAGTTAGATACCCTAAATTATCAAGCACTTCTTGCACATTTTAATCTACTTTAGTTTATAGTATAATCTGACAAAAAATTATTTAGTCTGGTAAAATAATGAAACTGGTAAGGTTGGTGACATGCTACTCGAGTTCTAGTTGAATAGAATGGCAAATTAACTATTCCAGCTGGTGGATCTTGTCACTCTGACAAAGGACTACATGCAAAGAGCATGGAATAATCTATGAAAAGAATAACTCTTTAATATTTTAAACTAAAGTGAATTAGACACAGTTAAACATAGCCATGTCCAATGTCAATAAACCGATAATTTGCATTGAACTGATTTAAGTGTTTCAGGTGCATTGTTGTGATCATGATGATTGGCAACTACTTGTTAGTAGATATTTTTTTATATTAAATAGGTGCAGTTTTCCAATATTTCAATTTAGAATATTAAATATAAAAAGAAATCAAACAATGTATGGATCTGCAAAAAGAGCAAACATATTTTTGAACAGTAGTTTTCAAAACATAGATGATTGTCTAAAGACACAAATATACAATATATACACACACATTTTCCAACTTTTCCAAATCCAATGGGAAGCTATGTGAGTGTTCAGGGACATGCAATGTGTAAATAATGGAAATTGAACTAGAAACCACATCATTTACAGAAGAGAGCGTCTGACACTAAGCCATTTTTCCTTCCATTTTCCTTCATGCTGCCTTACAGCTCTAGAGACATTGGTTCAATATCCAGCCGGGCAGTGTCTTTGTGGAGCTTGCACATTCTCCCTTTGCCCACACAGATTTTCTCCAAACACTAGTCTGGTTAATTGTCAAAAATGAATTGTGTGGATGTACAAAATTAAGCCTCTGCAGTGGTAATGATACTAGCTTTACAGATGCTAACAGGATTAACTCTGGATGAATTAATGACTTTACAAGTTATCACTCTAATACAAAAGTGAAGAAGAAACAATATTCTACTGTACTCTGGTGCAAGTTATATTTTGTGAATCTATGTTGAATTGTGAGCATACAGTATATAGTACTTTCAGTGATTCTACATTGTCTCATATAAAAAAGCAAATTTAACAGATAACTAACATTTTGCAGCAAGTTTGCTGGTTAGTTAACAATACATTTACAAAATATTTACCAAAGTATGGCTTTAAAGAGTATTTAAAGAAAAGCCACGCAAAATGACACCTTTTATTGGCTAACTAAAAAGATTACAATATGCAAGCTTTCGAGGCAACTCAGGCCCCTTCTTCAGGCAAGATGTAATCATTACATCTTGATTGATTGATTACATCTTGCCTGAAGAAGGTGCCTGAGTTGCCTCGAAAACTTGCATATTGTAATCTTTTTAGTTAGTCAATAAAAGGTGTCATTTTGCTTGGCTTTTCTCTACATTCATAATCGCTAACACGGTACAACACCCTAGTGCTAAAAAGTATTTAACAAAATTTAAGGATGTGTTATATTCTGTCTTTGTCCTGCAGAACACAAGCTAAAGTCAAATAGTATGTAAGGATGAAAAAAAAAACTGCATTAGCAACTTTAACAGGATAAATTGGCACTTTTCATTTCCATGTATCTTTTGCTTATGAGATATTGACTAGGACAGCATATTGATACTGTGGTTAATACCTTTGTTTCACAGTTCTAGCTTCTTTTCAGGTTAAGCAACTGAATATAATATTGAAAATATGTTTTATATGAAAAAGTATGCATAGCTACAGTACCAAGAATATAACCTTTTTTTCAATTCTAAGTGTAACTTCAGAAATTAAGAAAAGAATGTTAACAAGTGCTTGGGCAGAGAGCATCATTTAGTTGTAAATAAACTAGTAAATAAATCATTGGATGGCAGTCAATTAGATCCACTTACATAATCCTCTTCACTATAGATGCAGAATAGCAAATAAATGTATTTTGTAGGGCGGCACGGTGGCGCAGTGGGTAGCGCTGCTGCCTCGCAGTTGGGAGACCTGGGGACCTGGGTTCGCTTCCCGGGTCCTCCCTGCGTGGAGTTTGCATGTTCTCCCTGTGTCTGCTTGGGTTTCCTCCGGGTTCCTCCCACAGTCCAAAGACATGCAGGTTAGGTGGATTGGCAATTCTAAATTGGCCCTAGTGTGTGCTTGGTGTGTGGGTGTGTTTGTGTGTGTCCTGCGGTGGGTTGGCACCCTGCCCAGGATTGGTTCCTGCCTTGTGCCCTGTGTTAGCTGGGATTGGCTCCAGCAGACCCCTGTGATCCTGTGTTCGGATTCAGCGGGTTGGAAAATGGATGGATGTATTTTGTAACCTTAGCAGTGTCACACTTTTATTAATTCTGTGTTCCTGGAATAGGCCACACCATTTCATTCAAGGAGTCAACTTCATTTATGCTTCGTTTGGATCCTTCTGACTTTGTAGCATTAAAGTACATGAACTTACACTTTGAACCAATCACATGACATACATATTATGATTTTTAACGTGACATGTGGCAAACGCTGTAAGTCCCTGGAAACAAATTTAATTTGTGAACAGCACGGATTGTAAAAGTTTTTTTTATTATTTAGGAATTGGTAGTAAAAGTATCACAGACATTAGCAGGGTCAGTACATGGAATTTGTTATACATTATATCTTTCTTCTCATTAATAGGACTGAAACGATTCTAGCTCTAAGTCATAAAACAAAACACAAGTGAAAAATCACTTCTTTTTTTTTTGAGTAGATCTCTAGCAAAATTCTTTCATTAGTCAGCATTTGGACACTTCATTGTGTGCTGCCTTCTTCAGTGTTTTAGAACCACAAGAAATAAACATCATTAAAACATCAGCATAAAATGAAAATGTCAGAAAATAAATACTAAGGTGTTCCAGACTATGATGTTACTAATATAACAGGAATAAAAATTGAACACACATGGACAGAAACACTAAAAATTAATCAACCACATTTTCACGACTTAGTTTTACTTTTGTTTATGGAGAAAGGAACATGATGTCAATGGACCTCTGTATTACTGTACTAAGTGCATAAGTCTTAAAAAATGAAGGAATGGAAATGAATACAAGTTATTATATTAGCTACAGACATCGGGAGGCAACTGGAACAATAATATAATACTGATTCTTTTGTATTATTTTGAAAGTAAAACGATCACTGTGCACCTTTTCTTCTTGTTACTTTCACTTACAATGTAAAATATAGTAGGTCAACCTGAATTAGTATCTTAAAGTAACTTTTACTTATAGATTAAATATTTTTCTTTTCTTGCACTTAATTTTTAATATAAATTCAGAAGCATGAATATTGGTTTAATTTCTATAATATGGTTTGTAATATGGTAATGATTTTGAAATTTTTGTTTATTATACATAATCAGTCATTTCCTAACCCACTTAGACCTGAAAAGGGTCACAGGAGAGCCAGAGCCTATTCTGGCTAGCATAGAGCATAAGGCAGGAACAAACCCTGGACAGGGTTCCAGTCCATCGCAGGGCAACCACACACACACACACACACACACACACACACACACACACACACACACACACACACATCCAGTCATACACTATGACCAATTTAGTTTAGTCAATCCACCAGACTTGCATGTCTTTGGACAGTTGGAAGAAACTGGAGCACTTGGAGGAATCCCATGCAGCAAACTCCATGCAGGAAGGACCCAGGATGTGAACCCTTGCCTCCTTACTGCGAGGCAGTAGCACTACAACTGTGCCAATGTACAATAGTACTACTAGAAAATTCTAAACAAGACAGATCTGCAGGCTCACCAAACCTTCTCTAGTAGACACAACTACAATCTGCTCAGACAAACAGGGCAAGGTAACTGTCAATTGGCCGGCAATTAGCCAACCGCACAGATAAAACATAAGTCAGAGTTTGGTTGGCTGCACAGATGAACAAGATGTGGCATCAGTTATTTGCCTGCATTTATGCTTATCACTTTCAAGTTTTACTTATTGAAATGTTTTCAGTTTGAAAAAATTCAGAAAAGTTAAACTGTAAAATGCGGCTTTAAAAAAATTAAGAACAAATCCTAAATACCATATTGGTGGCTACCTAGACACTTTAATAAGTTTTGAAAAAATTACATTTTTAATAATAATAATAATAATTCATTACATTTATATAGCGCTTTTACTAAAACTGAAATTATATGAATGAATTGTATGAAAGTTGTGGAACTGGTCCCAGAATAAAACCAATGAACTGAAAATAAATTAAAAAATTAAAAGCATTAAAAAATGTTTTGGACTGCTTTCAAAGCATTTTATTGTACTTATCATGTAATTAATTGAGTTGTGTTTTTTTGTTTTTTATTTTTAAATGAAGTATAGGTAAAAGTTATTCACATCCTGAAAAATGGAAACAAGGTTAAAAACACAATGTTTTGGCTAGTTGGCCTTCAAAAAGTATGTAAAATCAAGTTTTAACTCAAAATATAACCAAAAAAGCTACCTGGTAACTTAATTGATACAGAAACACAGACTGGTAATTAATTATTCTTTCTTAATTTGAATACTATTTATCTAACTTTTTACAAGTTCTAAAGTCAAGCAGAGCAGAGGCTCTCTTAAGAGTCTTAAGGTGAGCAGTTTCCAACACTGCATTAAGTTGAAACATTTTTATTATAATGGTAAAACTATAATAAAAATAATAATATTACATTTTATTTTATCACACCTTTCCCATACTCAAAGCACCTCACAGAAACTCAGAAAAAAACAACAGGGCATATTAGGTTCATGTTACTTTATTTGTAACGCCAGGAAGATTTGTTTTGCAGTAGACTGGTCATCATCCATCTTGACACACATTTCGCAAACAATACATACAACTGATACACATTTTCTTAAGCTGAGCTTCAGTGCCAATTAGCATGTTGTCTTTGTTGCAGTTTAATTTTACAGTTTTATTCCATCTAGGCTTTATTTTCACTGAGTTGTAAGCTAAGCAAACTCTAATAAGATTTCACTTTTAACACTGTAAAAATCATCTGCATAAAAATGATAACCTAGTCCAAAGCTAGGAATAGTATGGCCAAGGGGAAGCGTGTAGATACATAACAGCAGAGGACTACAACAAAACCTTAAGGAACCCCTTATGTGACTGGCGCTGAGCTGGACCTTAAGTTGCTAAGAATAACAAGATTTTGCCCATGAGTCAAATAGGACTTAAACCACTAGAGGGCAGTGGCACAGACACCCAAAATGTTCTCTATTGTGGACAGTTAGATATCATGCTTGTCAGTATCAAATGCTGCATTGGGGTGTAACAGAATTAATATACTGGTTTGCCCAGTGTCTGCTGCCATAAGCAAATCATTAGTTACTCAAGGCAGTGCAATTTCACAGCTGTTGAAAAAGTAAGACTTTTTTTTTACATCTCCCAGTATTTTTTCATTATTTATTTATGACAAGATAGATCCAAGTATATAAAATAAGACAAATTGCACAGGTTTTGCAGAATGGCTTTCAGCCATTCAGCTGAAATAAACTTTAAAAAGAATAAGAAGCTTGCATATTTCAGACCATTTACCTTGACTAGTGCAAATAAAATGAATCAGTCTTCAATAAAAAAATCTTCACCCAAGCAAACTTTTAAAATAATAATAATGTCTAATGTAACTTAACGCTACAGAATTTAAACCACTTATCTGATCATAAGCAGCAGCAGTGAATGGAATTAAGAATAAGGATGTTTTTTTTTGTGATGTAAAAATAGATGTATTGTATCTGGAGGGCATTGTTACAGTCCAGTACCTCATAAGACCACTGCAAAAGGTCTGGCAGCAGCTTCTATAGAGTTTGTCTGATTCTGGTTCACTGAATGCGAATACCTCCAGTCAATATCTGCTCACTCAACTAGTACTGCTGACTACAGCACAAAGTCCAGAGGAATTTCGTCCAAGGAGCAATAGCCCTGGCCAACAAATGAACAATAAATGTGGAGGCCTTTTTGCCTTTTTTAGGTTAACCACCACCCCCACCACTGATTACAGACTAAGATAATTTAATCAGCAATTGCACAGTGATATTACCATTTCCTACGAATATTTTTCATGCTTTAACTATAAATAGAAGATTGTATATTTCAGCTTACTTGAATATGTTCACATATTTAATATTTCTTTTTCCATACTTCAGATTTCTCTACTAATGATACAGAGCATCAACAAATTATGACTAATTAATTCACTAGTAAAAAAATTTCTGAGTTTTCTTGATTAACTGACACCACATGCTCTTGTCCTAAAATTAGCTGTAACACGCCTATTGTTTGATGATTATTTTGTGACTTCACAGTTTTTGGTAATAAGGTAATTTTTTTAAATTAACTATTTTCAAATATTTTCTGTCTTGGTCAAGTACTCTTTGTGATAAAGAAAAATCAATCCAGTGGTGATCATTAACTATGTTTCCATCCACTAAGACATTTGAATGATTTTTTTAATCCTAAAAGAAGGCTTTTGTTTACTTTGCGTGAAAATAAAAGGTAAAAAAAAAAAAATCACATAGCATTGCTAATGTTAAAATTTTTTTAGTAACTTCCAGTCCATCAACATAAATACATTTAACTAAGCAGACATGAAAATGTGCATCATTTAACTATCAAAATATAAATTACCAGTGTAATTTATTTAGTTAATTCCAGTCTCATTTCACTTGATATTTTCATCAAATGTGAAATACAGTACAGTACAGCAGTATTTCCCATTATCGACTGATTTTAAAAAAGCCTTTAAATTAACATCAAAATATAAATCTTTCAGTGATCACAAAATCATTCAGTTTTTACATAACACTGCATATATAATCAACGCCTGTTTCATAAGGAATGGCAGTTTACTGTTGAAGAAAGAAATCTGAATATCCGACACTATAATACTAAAGGCATTCAAGAAATTAACCATAATCCCTTTGCTTCTCAACTATGATACATTCATTTTAAGCTAAAATACAACACATTACATCATAAGCTTGCATATTATTATTTATCTGTAATTGCGGTTTTCTAAAGCCTAATAGGGCATGCCTAGAAAAACAAAGGACAGTTAATTTGTGATTTCCTCTGCTCATTCGGAAGCAAATTAAGTGTCAAACTGCTAACACTAAACATATTTCATTCTATGAGCTTTTAATTTAATTCTGCCTCTTATCATTTATACTCTAATATGTGATGCTTTATCTAAAAGGAGAAAGTAATAAATAAACATTTTCAATTTGAGTTTTAAATAATAAGATATGACTTGTGATGTGTTATATGATACTTATATATGTACCAATATAACTTTAAAATGAGCTTGAAATCACTAGTTTCTGTGGACATAAATGCCCACTTCTGCTTTAATGTGTACCCGAGTCTGTAGAACAGATTTATTACTTACCTCCAGGCAAATATGAACTGTAATTACAATTCGGTAATGAGGAACTGCTCAGGAAAGTATTGCAATAATATTAGATGTGTACTTAGGCACATATTTAAGAGTGTTAATAACGATTAATTCTAGTCACTAAGGGGAACTTGTCTTAAAAGAATTTCATTTTTTCCTATGTATGCAATCACCTCAAATATAACAAATTGCAGCAAAAATGAAAACATGCATCTTAGCTTTCAAAGTTCCATTGCTGGATTTTGACTTTTTTATTAAAAAAATAAAACTATTACACATTAAGTAACTGATATGATCTGCATTTCAATGTGGGATGAATGTTTTGATTAATGCAAAACTAACCCAGGGCAGCTTTGTGCCCAAAAGTTTGCAGTAGATTCATAGCTATTTATAAAATGCTTGGATCAGCCTTGCAGAAGGACTCTAAGTCTGTTGCAGCGCAGCAGATACACATCTTCAGTTCCAGCTGCAACACCATGTGCAGAAAGAGCTGTCACAAATAGATGAATTAAAACTGCTGCAGGTAGGCTAGCACTGGACCATCTAAAGTAAGTGCTGTGTCAGGCTATCTGAGACTTGCTTGTTGGGATGTGCTATAATATTTATTTATGCAACAAATCACATTTCCAACTTCAAGTCCATGTCTTTCTTTGTCTCTTTCTTTCATTATGTTCTCTATTTATATTGCAGAAGAGAAGAAAGATGCATTCAATCTAGGTGGGAAGGTAAAACGTTAAGGCAAAACATAGTGTTATTTAAATTTTTGCTGGAAATACTTCTAATTTAACATCAGCATGTGTTAAACTTTGGTAATAACAAAATAGAGAAAAAAAACAATTTAAGTGGAACAAGGATATATATTCCAATGTTTTAGCAGAAAGTTAGTTAATACTGTTAAAGGATGCATGTTGTGGGCAACCATAATGACTGGCAAGAATGAGATATAGATTTGAAACAAAAATCTAATATGGGAAATAAGACAGCTGCAGCTTACTCCAACTGCAATCATCCTAAAGTTTTTCCCATATTTTACCTTAATAATCCTCAAACAAAACATGGAGATTGTTTTGAAAATGAAAAGAGATGTCACATTAACACATTCTAAATGATAAAACAGATACATATATAAAACTAAAGAAAGCTTATTGAGTATACTGTTTTACTTTAAAGAGTAAAGGGAAATACTGTTCAGCAACTGTGCTAAAATTTAAAGCACAGCCAAAAATAATGTTTGTGGGTCAAAACATCAAACAAAAATAGCAGAAAGCAAATTAAGTGAATTTAATTAAAATATATTGAATGCAAATATGAAATGTAATGAAGGCAGAATTTGCCTCAATGCAGTCATACAAACATAGAAGAAAAACATGCTGGGAATACTGGCCATTTCAAAGGTATGTGAATTTTTGCACAGCAATTAGTGTTGTTCTCTCAGTTTGCAATTTCTAGTTTCAAATCCAGCCTGTTTGTGTAATGTTAATATATTTTCCCATTATCTACATGGTATTTCTCTTTTTATACTTTCGACCCCCCCAAAAACCCCCAAAAATTCCAAATCCATTCAGGTTAGGTGGACTGATAGTTCTAAATTAGTCCTGTGTAAATGAGTATATCATGTGATGGACTACAGCTCTGCCCACAACCACTTCTTAAGTTTTCTTTTCTGATGTTTCAGAATTCACCTAATGTAAGTATCAATGGTTGACCCATAGAAGATACTCTCAACCATCTGGAAGAAGTAATGAGAAATAAGGAGTGGGGAAATGGAGAGAGACAGACAGGCAGAGAAGGGGAGAAGAGAAGAGACAAAGACAATACCTTCACACATCTGTTCTTCTGAAGTCCCTCTTGGAAATTCATAAACAAGGCAAATTGTCCCACTCCAATAAGGAACTGTCTGGCTTCCCAAATTCTTTTTATGAGCTCTCATTTCAGATTTTTCGACATCATTATCATATCAATTCACGTTCATCAACAACTTCACTTACTTTATTATGAAAACAAGTTATGATTAGGTCAAGTGTATAAAATACATACTGTATTAGCTTTTTGAATTTTACACTTTCAGTTTGTTTTGGTAAACATTATCTCATTGTTTGATCAATAAGTTATAAAGTATATCTAAATGTGACACTATTGGGGATGAAATAGTAATATGTAATTCTTGTATTCTCAATCATTGCATAATGGATGGCTTTTCCTGTTCTATAGTGCGAAGTTCACCATGTTACAAATAGTGTAATGTCAGCAGTTAAATACTTAAATTTACAGGATCTCTAATCCTCAAGGAAAGGCTGCTTAAGGATGTGTGAAGTTGTTCCATAAACTTATCCTCAAAATTAGCTAATCGCCAAGGAGTACATAATTACAAAAATATGTCAATCTGTTAATAGTTTAATGTTCATATTTCTCATAATTCATGTTTGGGATTATGTCTGAGCTGGAAGAAGTATACACAATGTAGGGTCGCATCCAGAAAAGGGAGGAAGTATATCAAAAGACACAAAAAAAAAAAGACTTGAAAAATGCAACTATACAAATATGCTAATATTTGTTAAACTTTGCATCTCACTTGCATTCTCATTGTGTTAGTGCAGAGTATGAATATTCTTCTGATCTGCCTGCAATTCTTAAATAACTAATTGACTTAAAGAGGTTAAGTCCTGAGGGCTACATATATTTAGATCCTAAAGAAATCTGGAGATCCTTTATATTATTGATGGCTTATAATTTCATTATTCTTATCATTCTATTTTTTCACTTTAATTGAAATCTTTTTCAGCTTTCCTGACCGTGAATCTTCAATTCATTGTCATATGTCCTGTGCACTGCAGAAGAAATTACCTGACAAGATGTCTTATGTGGTATGAGGTTATGCAAATATTCACTTCACTGTTAGCTAGGATATGCATATATATTTCTATTGATCTTTCCTGCTTTGTCCAATCTAGAGGGTTGTGAAGCCTATTATACCACCAACCAGCTCAAGGCAGAAACCAATCTAGAAGGGGTGTCAGTCCATAGCAGGGCTGACTCACACGCATAATTGTGTGTGAAGGTAGGATTCCTATAAACTAGAAAGGAATTGTACTCATTCTATTATACATTATGTGCTGAATGCTGACATAGCAAGTATACATCTAGCTTTTGGCAATGGAGTCGTTATGGAGGTAGTACGAACATTCTGCTACCTAACACAATGTCGCATTAGTTGACTTTTAGTTAGACTTTCATGTTAGACTGCGGTTGCTGGTTTTATAACTGGACCATGTCAATTTACATGAGTGATACTCGTTGGGCATGCCTAATTTACTGACTGTGTGCCGACCTCCTAGCATAGAGTCGGTGGAGAAGCAGGCTGCAACCTTGGCCCTTTTTTATCTTTTTTCTATTCTGTTGTGGTGCATAAAACATCATACGGACAAGCTACTCAATTGATTGTGAGGTTCAAAACACATGTGTTCCTTTATTCCTCATTACATGAATTATATTTCTGGATGCAGATTTATTGCTTGTCAGCTCTCAGTATACAGAGCCCACCTCTATGACTGAAGACAAAATCAATCCTACTTAAAATTGTCATGGACTAGTTGGAGTTAGTCACTGGTCATGTCACATAATGTGACTAGCTTTACAGGAAAGCCCTGCCAACTACTTCCAACTTCCTAAGATTATGTTAATAAAGACTGTGACTGAATATCTCTGGAAAACTCATGTACAGTAATGTGTCATGGTCTTTATGTGACAAGTGGAGTACAGAAGAAAGTTACTGGCAAATCAGTGGTACTAAAGGTGTGGAGTACATGGAAGATACTTCTGTGAGGACTAGTATGCTTTATGGAATTAACACTTGGCCAATTAAGGTGGAACATCAAGGAAAACTGGAAAGATCAGAGAGAAGAATGATCAGGTGGATGTAGAGTGTCAAAGAGTGAGATGATGATAAAATGCTGAATAAAGAGAATTAAATGGTGTGAAGGTTATAGCTTTTGTGCTGAGGAGAACCAGACTAAGGTGGTTTGTGCATGTGGCGCAAAAGGCAGAGGATGACTGGGTGAAAAGGTGTACCAAGATGGGGAGTGGAAGGGAAGATGCTGCCAAGATGGTGGGTAAAGAAGGTTGGAGATGTGGTTGTGTTGTCAGATGATATGAAAAAAATGAGTATCATCTCAAAGAATGAACAAGACCATGGGGTGTGGAGAAAAAAGATTAGGGGAAGGTAACTGACTAACCTGGATAAACCAAACAAAACAAAACAAAACAAAAAAATTAACTGATAATGATTAACCTCTTTGGGGAGTGGGAGGAAAATTGTAACATCATGACAAAACACCAAGCAGACTCAAGGAGAATGTGCAAATTTCAGATAGACCTGACCCATAATTCAAACCCAATTTCATACTGTACATAAGTGCTCTTTATGGGGACAGAATCCATAAGTATCACCATCTTAACAAATAATTCCTAGATCAGAGTTATTTGACATATGATTTATATTACTGCGGTGGGCTGGCGTCCTGCCCGGGGATTGTTTCCTGCCTTGCGTCCTGTGTTGGCTGGGATTGGCTCCAGCAAATCCCAGTGACCCTGTAGTCAGGATATAGCGGGTTGGATAATGGATGGATGGATGGATGATTTATATTAAAAACACAGCAGCTTTATTTTTGTTAGTACCATAATCTTATGTTAAAACAGCATTCTGAAGTAACACAAATGAGGTGTTTTTAGTAAAGAATAACTATTTTGTAACAGAGACCAGCCTTGGGGGAGATAGTAAATCTGAACAACTTGCCTACAGTGGCTGTGTTAGACGACTATGCTCAAGGAGAATATAAGTGTAATGTACAGTGGCGGGCATGTGATGGGCATACGTGGGACAGATTGAGATTGATAAAACCATGGCAAATAAGACATACTCACTGGATCATGAATAATATTATATTGCTAGTGGAAAAGGCTATTCTCATGTAGATGGTTTAAGTAACTTCAAAATTCAAAATATATCACTTCAAATTTTAATGGTGGCAGGCTGTTATTTTTTAAACTTTTACGTTCTTACTACACCTATATACATACTACTTGGCATATTCGGAAAAGATGAAACTGGATGGTCAAAAGAAAAAAAACAAGGTTCAGCTTTGCAGTTAAAACCATGCAAGCTGACTATGGTTTACTTTGTAACACACAGAAGATCAAAGGGGAACATGTCACATTTTTGTATCTTTTAAAAGCAAGAAATACAGTAATCCCAAGAATCAACACAGCGGTGTGAGTTATGCAGTGCTTGGCTAGCCCATCCCCTAACTGCATTGATTTTCAGGATTTGAGTTCTTCTACCAGATAAATACTAAACCAGTGACTACTCCACCCTTTGCTGATGATTTATACAAAAACTGTGGAATTGCTTCACTCTACTCTCCCTCTCATGGATTGTTTAACTAAAGCTTTGCACAATTTTGAAAGAACTGTGGAATTCATAGTACTTAATTCATTAACCATCCATCCATCCATTTTCTAACCCGCTGAATTCGAACACAGGGTCACGGGGGTCCGCTGGAGCCAATCCCAGCCAACACAGGGCACAAGGCAGGAAACAATCCTGGGCAGGGTGCCAACCCACCGCAGGACACACACAAACACACCCACACACCAAGCATACACTAAGGCCAATTTAGAATCGCCAATCCACCTAACCTGCATGTTTTTGGACTGTGGGAGGAAACCGGAGTGCCCGGAGGAAACCCATGCAGACACGGGGAGAACATGCAAACTCCACGCAGGGTGGACCCGGGAAGCGAACCCGGGTCTCCTAACTGCGAGGCAGCAGCGCTACCACTGCGCCACCGTGCCGCCCTAATTCATTAACCACAATTATTAATAATTTTCTGATGGTCTGATATTTTTCTTTAAAAGCACATATAAGTATAAAGGATGTGAAGATTGGTAACCAAGCATTCTTCAGGAGAAGAGGGGACCCCATGTATTTAAATTATCTATAGCAAGTAATTACAATTATGTAACTACTCCATTGCTTCCTACAGGAGCATCACTTAATGGTCAACTGGCAATACTTAACAGAACACTAATACTTACTGTCTAGATGCATGGTTGGAGAGTGCAACAGCAAAGCACATACTGATCACACTCACTTACAAGCATGTACTAATAGGCAGTGAGAAATGAGTATTGCACATGAGATTACATAATTACACTAATGGAAACCTGACTCATTATCTGAACCTTAGCTGTGTCTGAAGTTGCATGATAAGTAAGAAATGTAGAACATATAATCCATGGATAGGAGTCAAGGGGTCTCATGTCTAATGCCATGCGTCGAATTCACACTAAAAAATGGCATGTGGACAAAAACAGAAAAAAATTCAGATGCATAAAACTGTGCATGAGAAAAGTTCCATGCACATCCCCTTTATAAATCCCAATCAATGTGAAGTTTAATGCACATACATGCGCCTACAGCCCCACCTCGATTCCTCCCAAAATTTTTCATATTTGAATATGCAAATCAATATAAATAGCCCCTTCCATTCGGTGTTTGGTTAAAAGACAATGGTAAAACCATGTATAAAAAAGAAGAATTTCAAAAAAGAAGTGGTCAGATGTCAAAGTTTATGTGAAAAGGCGAGTGTCTGAGTGTCATACAGAAGTGTATAAGGGCCACAGAAAAGAAAAGAAAAATAAAAGGGACACAGTGAAGAACAAAGGTCTATGTCGAGATTAAAGTCAAACTTTAATCGATTTTAATCTCAAAATTTCCACTTTAATCTTGTAGTTTATTTTGCCATTGAAATAGAACGTCGTAAAAATTCATCTTAAAATCAATGTTTAATTTACTACAGTTTCTCAAATTCCATCGTAACTAAAGAAGCACATTAAATCCTTCGTATTCTAAGTGCACCCCGACCCAGTCATCAATTTCTATGTGGGCTTTCTCTTATGCCGACAGGAGCGTGCAAACAGTGATCACCATACAGAATACATTACATTCATGATATTGCAGGTCTCTGAACATTTTAGAATACTAAGATGTATACTTGATAGGGTCATGCGCATCACTGCAGGCATCTTACAGGAGGCAGAAACAATCCCTCTACAGGGAGCCAGGTCATCACTACCTCTGCGCCACCATGCCCCCATATGCTTAATTATTAATAGTATACATTACTTAAAGGAATTTAACAATTTATTTGTAAAATGTAATATACATACTTTAATGCATTTCATCATAAAAATGATTGTCAAGTATACAACCTAGTATTCTGATAGCACACAGCCCCAACAGGATGGTTCTTAGAAATCTAACTAAACTTAGAAGCCAGTCATAATCATCTGTAAATATGCACTCTCTTCTATTGAATTGAATTCCTTTATTGTCATGGTATGGATACAAAACTAATAATAATATAACATGATAAAAAACAGTGAAAAATATACAATATGAAAGCATAAGTACAATATACATGTACTAGACATGCAGATAGTGCAAATGGTTCATAAAGTGGCTCAGGTTGTACAATATTACGGTTGTAATGCAAGTTTACAGTGAGGTAATTGTAATTATAAGTAAAAACAGTTCTACTGGGAGCTGTCGATGGACTGACTGAGTGCGTTTATAGCTCTTGGGATGAAACTGTTTCTGAGCCTCGAGGTCCTTGCAGAAAAGGCTCTGAAGCATATGCCAGATAGGTGTAGTTCAAATAGACTGTGGCATGAGTGAGTGGAATCCATGAAGATGCTGGTGGCTTTCCTGAGGCAGCATGTGCTATAAAAGTCCTGCTGGGCTGTAAGCTGTGTTCTCTGCTGTAAGCTGTAATCCTCTGCGCTCTCGACACAACCTGTGCAGCTGTGATACCACACACAAATACAATAAAAAGGTTAAAATACTCTTAGTGGTGTACTAAGAATAACACTAAAGCAGCTATGGTATTTGAAATAGTCTGGCCATTCTTTGCACCATTATTATGTTACAAAATGATTACAACCAACTGCCTTAAATTTTTAAACAATATGCAATTAATTTTGGTGTATTTGATACAGCCCGCGTCATGGATATGAATCCAAAAAAGACAGACCACAGAAACAGTAGCACTACTTGGATGCTGGGTGCCGCCAGTTTGCAAAATCGAGCAGAAAAGTATACCTGCAAATGGTGTGAGGCTGCCGTGAAAATATGCATGGCTTTATGCTAAGTTTAGTTTTTATAAATCTCGAAGTGAGCGTGGAAATGGACATAAGCAGCAGTTTTGTGCGTATGCACCATTTATACATAAGGCCCAAGGTGTGCAAAGTGATAAAAGGTAGGTGGGTGAGTTTACAAAACTTTGAGTAGCAAGGGGCATCAGACAGTTTCATTGTTGTAGTTAGGCTCTATTTCATGTTTTTATGTCTAGGTACTTTCTTCTTTATGTGTATATGTGCCAAACATAAAAATTACTTATTATTAGTTCACTTATGTTGATTGCTATGAAAAATACAAACCCATGCAATTAACACATTCAGATCAGACAATTTTGAAAATGTCCCCTGCACACATGAACTAGATCATGTTATGTAAATAATCAAGGTATTTTCACTCTATGTAGATACAGGATATGTATAGAAATTAAGCAAGTAAACAAAGACACTGTATCTGTCCAGTCATCCTCATCCATTCACAAAAAGTATTAAAGCAGCCACAGATATATAGCCAAGAATTTGTAATAAAAAATCCTACATTTTCCAAAGCCCTGTTCAAGAGCTTTGCCTAATCTTACTTGACCGATATAGCCAATGTTTGTTTAATATTTTCATATTCCAATTCCATAGCATGTTTCTTCCATTATCTCATTGTAGGCTAAATGGTAAATTATATTTGCCATTTTGTTATGATGACATTGCCATCAATCACATGGGGCTTCTAAACGCAGACGATGGCTGCTTGAAAATGTAGCATAAAAAATTCATTACTGTTACTAACAGTCACTAAGAAAAGATATGACACTGCGCAAGAAAATGTAATGATGAAGAATATCAAACATAATAAGACCCAAGCAGCTGCTCTATCCAATCATCTTTAACGTGGTGATTGCTTCCTTCCCTTGAATTTCAACTCTACAGCTTTGAGAATAAGGCTGAGTGCTTCAGACAGGAATTTTCTATACAGTATTTTTTTGTTTTGTTTTTCTTTTAACACTTCTCCTTCTCAATGTTTCCTTCATCCCATTTTGACAAGAAACACTCAGAAGGGCACCCCTAAACTCACCAGTATAGCAGCACACCTTTGTGCTGTAACAAGAGGATCAAGCTACTGACGGCTCTTAGAACAGTGAAATGCTGCACGGAAGGTTGAAGCTTTCACTTTTTGATCATGCAGACCTCTTTTTTCACATCCACACATACTATTCCCTTTTGCATAGACTATACCTTCACTATAAAAGGGCTACAAAGTCAGCCCTGGAGCTTTCTTCTGGCCATAGTTGTAATCTTTTTATATCTTTCAACTGGCTACCACTGGGAGTCCGCAGACATTCCAACCTCAATACTACTTAAAAAGAAGAAAAAAAGAAAAGAAAAAAGTCTCAAAAAACATGGCATGTACTGTTTTACGCTTTGTATACCATTGGTAATGGAAATAAATTTCCCATTCTTAAGAGAAGAGTAGCATTTTTCTTAACTTGCTTGCATTTTGCACTTACTAGGTCTTATCTGATAAACAGCTCATTGGAAATTTGTGTAACAAATAAATAATAATGGTTTTGTTGGTAATTCAAACTAAAACAGGGAAACAATGTCAGTATGTTTTCTTAAATTGGTATACATATGCTTTTAACATGTGTGAAAATTGAAAAAAAAAAATGAAAAAAATCAGCCATGCAAATAACCTGAGAGGTTTTGCGTTTCTCCATTGCTAATGTTTACCAGAATATGTTATGAACCAAAACTACTTAACAAACAGGAAGAGCTACGGTTTGCAAACCCTCTTTTCTGATTCACAAAAATTACACCTGAAACAGTAAAAGTGAAAGAAATAAACTATAACATTCAACTATAAAGGACACCATACTGTCTGTCTGTCTGTCTATCCATTTATCTATCTATCCTATAGTTGTATTTCATCAGCTACTTTACAATTACACCCTAATTAATGAAAACAACTTATTTCAAATACTATGCATTAAGCACAATACATTTATAGAAATACTAAAAAATACAATTTACCTCTCTATTATCTTATCCTCCTACCTACAATATTATTAATGTATTAAACAATGTGGTTACACAAAAGGTAAAATAATTATAACTGATGTATTCTCACATTGCTTCTTTCCTTATCATAAGAAACTCAAAAATTACATTTTGACTAAATTGAAACAGTTTAAAATTCTGCATGTTATTTGAAATAAATGAAATGTTACAATTGTAAATGCAATAACAAATCTATCCATCCATCCATTTATTTCCATACACAGCCTTTGGAGGACAGAGCCTCTCACAGCATCAAATCGAAACCTGCAGATCTTTGGGGTGCAGAAAGAAAATCACAGTATGCAAAGAAAAACACACAGAAACAAGGAGAACAAATTAGCTTTAAAAAGAAAAAAAATGGGCTAGGGTTTAAATTCAGAACTGTGAAGCTGCAGTACTACCAACTTTGTGCCATTCCTAACTATGTTTAAAGTTAATATACATGTATGTATGAAACAATTTTTTCCAATTTAAGTCATAACTTACATAGGGCATTCACTGTTAATGGCCAAAGTAAAACTTGTATGATCATCTTCAAGCTAATACAACAGAAAAATGTATGTCAACATGAGTTATGTGTATTGCAGGACATTCCCACCTATGTAACACAGTCTACAAAAAACTGTAAATTCAAACTGTAAAAGCAGTAATAAAATCTGCTTCATTACAATAAAAATAGTTTAACTTCTTTTTGGGAGTGAAGATTCACCTTTTTAAAAGTTTCTTCAAGCATTAAGCTTTGAAGTCTTAATTTTAGATTTTTTGTTTCAGACTATAAAATTACTTGGACCAGTATCTTATTTGTTGCAATTGTCTTGGTAGTCACTTCCAACCAGCTGTTTTCTGAATCTGTTTTCATCAGTTTAAGGGTAAACAGACAAGTAGTTTATCCCTTAGCAAAGGACATAGGTAAATACAAAATGAGAATAAAACACCAACACTCTTATTCCACAACCACTCATTTAGCATTTAGTGGCATAAATCAGCTTTTGACTTGAATGGGAACAACTTGAAAGTTCACTGTAACAGAAACCCCAGCTGTAAATGCAGCCACTTTCCATGTGCTCAAAGGAGACAGCACTCCATGCTGCACTATTACACGGCCACTGTCACACAATCCTTAGTTTTCTCCTTTAAATTTACTATCCAAACTGTGCTACAGTGTATGTCTACTTAATTTGCATCTATAATTAAGCAGTGCTGTACATTATCTAGTATTTGGAGCCCTGACTGTAAGAAAATGGAAGTAAATGTAAGATATTTTAATAAAGTTTAAAAGTTATTTAATTAATGTTGCAAATATGCTATGTGATTATTATAATGCACTACAGATTATTGCCATCAAGAATATATATATATATATATATATATATATATATATATATATATATATAAATTACAAATCAGATCAGATACCCATTCCCCTACTTATCTATAGATGAGAGAAAAATATAGCCTTTGAAAAATCCTGAAATATCCAAAAAAGTTGCCAAATATTCTGAATGTTCAATTAATTGAGATCAATATGAATATACTGGTGCAAGGTTATAAATAAAGTGTTCCTCATAATTAATAGTTCCTCATTAATTTTTTGTGACGTTAAGTGAAATAGAACAAAATTTTTCAATTGTTCTATGCTAGGTGGTTTATGACTGTTTCTGTTGAATATGACAACTGTATTAAATATTTTTAATGAAAAAAAAATCAACGTTCAAAACAAAAGTAGTGTTCAAAGCCATTATAACGAAAAAGAAAACAAAAGTTTGATTCGCAACTGTTCACTGGATACTAATTTCAGATAATGGAAAAGTCAGAATCATGGGAAATTCTGGGAGTGATCGTCATAGAAACAGGCTAAGCTATTGTTGGAAAATGGTAACACCCTATGAAAACAAAACATCCATCCATCCATCCATCCATTTTCCAACCCGCTAAATCCGAACACAGGGTCACGGGGGTCTGCTGGAGCCAATCCCAGCCAACACAGGGCACAAGGCAGGAAACAATCCCGGGCAGGGTGCCAACCTTGTTTTAAAATACAAAATAATTTTCAATTACTGAAAAACATTTTTTACAGCAAAAAACAACATAGATGTGTGTATAAGATTCCCTAGGGTCAAAAACCTCAGAAAAGTTGCAAACCTTGTCCAAATCCTACACCGAACTTTAAAAAAAAATTAAAGAACAACACTAATTACAACAATAACATAGCATCCTAGAAATGTAATGTTAGCTACCACTACACATCATTATTTAAGCAGTAATGTCCCACCAGGTGTTACCCAAAACAGATGTTAGAGGAATCAGGATAATTGTGAATCCAAGGCTATCTGATAAATAAGCAAACTTTTTACTCAAATAAAGCCTCAGGAGGGAATATTCATGTATTCCATTGAATCAATTGCTGGACAACACTTCTCATAATTGGCATTCTAATTCCAAATACTTCTTGGATAGTATGAGTTTAGAAATATGTGTTTCACACAGACTGAGTTGGAATACATTTTCAATCCATTGTGAAATAATGAGTCCCACTATCAAACAGTATAAGACAATTAAAATGTACTGATATTGTTCAAGCTGATGTGCAAGGCTATTTATTGGAAATATGATACTATTTAATTAATTAAATTAATCTTAAATCCAGAATTTTTGCTTACTGTTTCCAATACATTTGGCACATATGTAAGTGGTGATATGGCCAAATTGGCAATGATCTTACAGTAAGGTTGCATGAAAGTCCAGTGCGTGTTTGCTGCAGATCTGTGATGTCATGCTGGCCTTGCCTAAGCTTTCCGTGGAACACATTTGCCAGGAAAATATTTGGTGAAAAATGCTACCGGCGAACAAATCATATTTGCTGCGAAAAATGCTTTGGCAAATTTTGCTGATCATCACAATATTTTACATATCTCTCAATGTTCAGTAGCTAAAATTTTGACAGCACTGCTGATTTCTGTGACAGCATTCTAAACTTCTTTCTTATGCTCTAGCATCTTATAAACCTTTTCCTTTATATTCATAATAAAGATGTGATTTAAGCAATAGTAGCTCAATTTTTCTTCTAGATAAAAAGCTGAATTATATTTGTAAAACCAGTTTTGTTATATAGCTTAGTAGTTGGGGATCTTGAATTTTTATGTTTGATTTTAGGGAGTGATTAATTCTGTTAAATTCCGATCTGCAACACAAGACTGAAAAAATGGACATTTTGCATATTTACATAGAACTTATAAGTAATATAACCAAGAATTTTAAATGAATATATGTATATGGAATATTCACAATACTTTAAATACAAAATATTCTAATGTCAAGTATTAGTTGACCGCTCTACATTTGACACAAGGGTTTTTGCAAAAAGATTCTAAAAGCATTAAACGTCAAATTATGTACCAAAAAGTATTTGTTATGTTCTGTAACTAAATATTCCCAGTCTTACTGTGGAGACTGCCAATATACTTGAAAATCATTACAACTATTAAAAAAAATCAGTGGAGTGGATTAAGTTAAGGGTTTATCTGAGTCAATGTAACAGATTTTTTTTGCATACAACTTTACATTTCAGTTACACATTTAGTTTTAAAAATAACATTTTTTTGTGAATAAGCAACAAATGGAATCAGCTTTGTAGTCACTTATAAAAAGTAAAATATGTACAGTTCTGGATATAATACTGACATTTATATGTCAGAGGTTCAAATGTTTGCACAAATAAATATGGTCATGTCAAGAGTCAACAGCAAAAATGTTATTATTGAAAATTATACTTACATATGCAGAGGAGGAACAGGAGAGGGTTCATACACATAGCGTCCTTCATGATGCCTAGCATCAATTGGAACCGGGGGATGAAATGTTGGAAATAGGTGAGGTGGAGCTGAAAGAACAAGAATACAGAAATTAATTAGGAACAGTATACTATCATCAACATTTAGTGTAATCCATTACTGTATGCTGCAGGTCCACTTCAATAATGATCAGATAGGACACACAGTTCCCAAAGATTGATCTAGAACCATTCTGAAAGTATGTATGGAGTTTCTTAGATTTTCACATTGTATCAATCTATGGCTAACTATGGCTATCTATGGCTAACATGGTACAACACTCTACTGCTTTAGATTTTCACGGCATTAAGCATGACTTTCACCATTTCATATTATTTTTGCCACAAAAGCCAAACAACATACATTTAAAAGCAAAAAAGAATATTTAATAATAATAATAATAATAATAATAAATTTCTGACTGAGTTAGCCATATTGAAAAACGTATATAGTGAAACCTAAAAAAATTAGTGCAAACTACACAAAAAATAAATAACACATTCTTATTTGTACTCACCAGCACAAATAAACTGATACCTACTTTACAGTAATGGAATTAAACAGCAACAAAAGTATTACTGGCTGAAATAAAATTCAATAAATATACATACATACCAGAATGACTAAAAAGAAAAAAAAAAATCTGACTTGGCAAGTTTGCAGTCACGGTCACAATGAGGCATTATGTAGGCATATTGCCATTGGTATAAAGGAGCCCCAGAAGAGTTTTTTGACACATTTCTGATGAATAATTCTTTGGTTGAAAATGTCATTTTGTTAGATTGAGGATGTGCATCATTATTCATACTGGCACTTAGTTTTGTTTTTATTCTGTACTTCGCTACTACCTCCTGAGGTCAAATGTGTTTACCATAACTGATTCTGCCTTCTTAGTTAGCTTATTTATGTGGTAAGCCTCTCTTGAAGTGATGTTATCGGCCCAGCACTCCACAGCATAGAAAATCGCACTAGCCATCACAGAAATATAGAATATGTGAAGGATGTCAATACTCAATTTAAAGCAACAGTCTTAGAAAAAAAAGTCTGCTCTACCCTTTCTTATGAGGCTCCTCTGTGTTATAAGACCAGACCAGCCTGTCATTGATGTGGACCCCCAAGTACCTGAGGCAATGCACCACATCTACATCTACTCATTGAATAGTAATTGGGAAACATGCGTGTGCAGTGAAAGTCAAAAATAAGTTCCTTGGTTTTGCAGATATTAACTATCTCATCCCCCTTATCAATACACCCCATAAGTGCAAAGTCATTTGAAAATTTCTGCAAGTGACATGACCTGGTGTCATATTTACAGTCTGAGGTGTACAGAGTAAAGAGGAAAGGAGAGAGGAGTGTTCCTTGCGGTGCTCTATATAGTTCACAACAATATCAGTCCTTGAGTCTCATAAACTGTATTTTGTCAAACAGACAGTTCATTGTCTAGGACACCACAGGCTATTCCACCTGCATTTATCTGAACTTTCCCCTTAACAATGATGGCTGGATGGGAGAAGTAAAAGATGCATAACTTAAACAATACTCTGTTCTAATTTAAGGCTATTGACAAATAGCAAGTGTGTAAATTGATTAATAAATATGAATCACTTTATTCAATGCTTATTATGAACCTACCACTGATTGATTATGAATCTTAATCCAGTTCTAGCAGAAAACCACACTCTTCCACAGAAAAAACTGCAAAACAATCTTGTCTATTAGAATTCTTGTGATTGCTGGACCTGTCCCTGCACCTCGATTGCCTAAACAAAATTTTAGATTACATCTATATCATACAAACTCTTGGCCTTACTTTAAATTCTACTATCTCTATATTAAAGGATATTTACCCAATGTCAGATAACAAGAGCTACATTTATCTGTTATGAACACTGACCCCATGTTTCAGATCTGATCTGTTTCTTTACCTGTATGACTCTATAATATCAGTAAACATTAGACATATTTATCAACATGAGCAGTTTAAAATTTTTTGTGTCACAAATGTGTGCTTGGGAGACAGTTTATGGGCTCAAATAAGTGTATGTTCCTGCCAGACCAGGGGCTGGCACTGCCCTCTAACTCTTTCTCCTCTTTCCCTGCAGACCAGCCGACGAACCCTCAGCCTACAGCCACTTCCAGACCTCAGAAAACAGCCAACATCACGTCCTCTTCCGGTTCTGAAGATCCCAGCTTCTTCAGATGTCATTTCTGGTTCCCAGAATACCATTCTCCCATTACATCACATCCTGTCTAACGAATATATACGGCAGCCATTTTATTCTCCCTTCAGTTTTGTTTTGAGATCATGTCTGTAAACCTAACCAACCGTTTTCAAGTATATGGGGTGGATCCCCAAACCTTTCACTTTGTTGTGTATGTCCCTTGGGATTAATAAAGTATCTATCTATTTTTTAACATCTGTATCTTTTGCTTATTCTTTTAAAAACATAATTTCACAATCTATACTTATTCTGACAACACTTGTTTAATGTCAAGTTGATGGGCAATGTTGAGGATGCTCACAGTATTTATGGAGTGCAAAGGAACAGAGTGGGCTTTTAATAGAATTCTGACATAGCAATAGAGAAAAGAGGCATGAGCAAATCCAACATTTTTTTCAGGAGGCAAGATGAGGGCAGGAAGGGCGCTCATTCACTTAATGTACTGTATATTCACATATATACATATGTTGCATTTCAATCTACCTAAAAAAAAACGTTAAAAGGAAACAAAGTTAACTATAATACTTTAAAATATTTACAAGAGAAAGTGCCAAATAATAACTTGTTCTTTTTGCTTCAGACAGGAAAAAAATCAGGGAAAAGTCTAAGTCAATTTGTACATACAGTTCCTAGCATTATTATCCAACTTGCAGTTTATCATTTACATGCAAACAATACAGTACATCTGCTGGACATCATAACTCAGGAATCTGTATAATATGTTACCGGCACAATGCCATCTCCTGCTGTAACCTCTGACAAAACGCTGCATGATGACTTTTCCAAAGTAAGGCTAAAACTGCTGAAGCAGAACAAAGTGCCACTAAACCTGGCTACCTACTATTTATCATACAATTTCCTGACTGATGGTTTCACAAACCAGCTGCTAAGTGGTGTGTACTCTACTGTCAGCAAACTAACACGCTAAATTGAAGACAGAAAGAGTAATCTGTGCCAGCAGCAAACTCTATCTGAACTAAAGGAAATAGCATTAAAAAGGACCAGTTACAGTACAGAAGTTCTTCCTTGGCATGCAGGCACATGTTTCTAGTTGTTTATTTCAAATTGTGGTGCATTTCAAAATACAGGTGTTTTATTTTAAAAACTGCTTTATTTAACTCCTATATAAAAACTGAACACATTTACAGAATCAATATTGCAACTGTACATAAATGGCTGCAATACAACTCATATTTTGAGGGTTGATTAACTCACTCAGTGGTAGAACAAGCTAATACACCCTAAATTATATATAGGTTGATAGTATAGATCACACTCCTAAGAATGGTGCATCATTCTGGGAACACTTCTATTAAAATATGCAAAATATAAGTGATCTCTTAGATGTTATCCCAAATTTTATAGAAAGTCTCATAGTTTGTAACAAAAATTAATGTTGGCTGAGTAATTGTTCTGCGGTGGGTTGGCACCCTGCCCGGGATTGGTTCCTGCCTTGTGCACTGTGTTGGCTGGGATTGGCTCCAGCAGACCCCCGTGATCCTGTGTTCGGATTCAGCGGATTGGAAAATGGATGGATGGATGAGTAATTGTTTAAAATTGTCTGCAAAAAAATTTCAAAGGTTATTAATTATTCTGAAATTATTGCAAATAGGTTGACAGAAAAAGAGGAATGAGGAAAGAAAGAAGTGAAGAGAGGGTTCCAGCCACCTGGTGGCAGACAGCGCTAAAGGACATTCCTAGAATCTGTGGAGGAAGGTGTCAGGGACTTTAAGGGAGCAAAGATGTCAAGGGATCTACTTCTAATCCCATCAGAGGTCATCTCTGGGCGTTAGGGTACAGCCTATGGACACATTTAAATTGGGTGTGCAGGTGATTAGGAGTTTGCCAGCACAACACAGAAAGGTCTGTTAGCCAATTAGCCACGATTGGGAGAGTTCTGAGGTAAGCTTTACAGAGGAGGGAGTAGGAACCAGACACCAGTCTGGACTTTGGAGAAAGGTTTACAGAAAATTAGTACAGGGGATAAACTGGAAGAAGGGAAAATAAGATGTATCTTGCCTGAAGAAGGGGCCTGAGTTGCCTCGAAAGCTTGCATATTGTAATCTTTTTAGTTAACCAATAAAAGGTGTCATTTTGCTTGACTTCTCACTACATTCATAACAGTACAACACCGTAGTACTACAATTTATTAGAAAGAAACACAAATGAAGTTGAGCAATGGTGGAGAATAAACTTTGTTTCTATGGAAAACCAGGAATGAGGATGCTGGAGAGGGCAGACCCACACACAACATTGGCCATAGAGTAAAGGCAGTATAACTCAAAATCAGGGATGGAGACACTATCTGACCTGTTGCAGATCAGACTGGAGTGTTTAATAGGTGGTCTTTGTGATTCCAAAGGAATGAAGATTCTAGAGATTTAACAGATTGATAGTAGTTAGGAGTGGGAGAAAGATGGGTATAGACGTTACAAAGTTAATTCTAGGGAACAAATTCTTGCTAGTTTGGACTGCATTGAGAGAGAGAGAGGTGGGACCAGGAGGAAATGTAGTCTCTGACACCCTTCAGAACACAGTGAAAGTTGGAAGGTATAAAGTTCTTGACAATGAAATGAATGTCCAATCCCAGGTATCTAAAAGACAACATCCAAACAAAGAATGAAGGAAGTGTAGAGATGATAAAAAGAACTCAGTGAAAAAAAAACAGATTTAGACCAGTCAGTAGGGGCTTCATAGATGTTAAACAGGATGAGGACAAGAGGAAGATCAACAGGGGGCCTCATCAGCATACAAGGAAACTTTTTGGGGCATATCTTTAACCAATATGAGAATGATACTGAGGCTTTAAAAAGAAATTAAAGAGAAGCAGGGAAAGAGGACAGACCTATCTGCCTCCTTGAAATACACGAAAAGGAAAAGAAATATTGACATTATAAAAATAACTGAAAATGGGGAGAAACACAAAGTCTGAACCATGCTATAAAGACAGGGACAAAGCCAGTTCTACCCGGGACCATTCACAAAAAAGGAGGGATTCATCCTGCCTTATTTAGGGAAAAAATAGCAGCAGGTAGGGAAAGGGGAGAAGCAACATGCAAGACAAATAACAAGCGGCAAACTTTGTCCGCTGCATGACAGAAAATGATAAATCCAGTTGCATGAAATTAATCAGTTTAGAAATCACCAACTGTAGCCAGTGTACAAGAACCTTTGCCAGCAGCTTGACATCAGAATTCATCAGTGATAATGGGTAATAAGTAGAGCAATTGGTGTGATTCTTAACTTATTTAAGTAATAGGGTAATCAGAGCTGAATTAAATGTAGGACTGAGGTGGAAAGAAGAAAGGGCAGAATTAAGCATCTGGAAGAGCAGGGTTAAAAGTTGCTTACAAAAAGCAGACAAGCTCTCAGAAGGCAACCCATCATGCCTCAGTGATTTTTCAGAACTCATAGAGTCCTGAGCCTCTTTTATTTGTTAGAGCAAGTGGAACATTCAGAGCAGAGGCTTCTGACTCCAAATGATCTGGTAAAAAATTGAGAAAGGATTTCAACTCAGCTGGAGAAAAAGAGGAGGAAGAAGAGGACAGATCAGAGTACAACTGGGAAAAAGAAACATTTACTAATTTTACCTGGGTTAGTAGTAAGAGACCCATCCTCTGGCCAGAATCACAATTAATGAATCACATTCATCATGGTGCAAAAGCAGAACATTTAATGCAGTCCTAGTGTTAGCACTGAAGGTTTCATAACCCTAGTCTACCAAATAGGGGCATGAGCTCTCTAAGAGCAAGATTTTTAAGATCTGAGATCTTTTGACAAGATTCAAGAGCCAAGTCACTGGCAAAGGCAATAGTGCATCACAAAGGATATTCTTCATAGCCATCCAGCATTGAGCCAACACTGACAGAAATAAAAGTTTAGGTGTTAAATAAGAAATTAATTTATGATTCTGAAGCAAATATGCATTCAATTTCCATTGTGGCCTCCAAGAAACAAGAGAAGGCAAAACATCTGTAGCATAGCACACTTAAGATCAGAGATGTAGGAGGACAGGAGATTGGCATCAGTAATAGTAGAAGCTATGAAGAAACAAATAAAAATGTAATCAATGCAAGAATGAGATTTTAAACAGGAAAAAATAGAGGGGTAAATTAAATAATGAATCAATCAGACTAAGATCAGGAACAATTTTACACAAGCTGCGAGTTGAAGGAGCGAGTCAATGCCCCAGGAGAGAAGGTGACTTATCCAGGACTGCGTAAAGGACAGCACTGTCATCTGTACTAATAACAAATTCATAATCATGATTTTCAAGAATTTGACTAGTCAAGTCCTGGAAGAAGGTGCTATGGAGAAGGGTGGCACGTACACAGCTATAAATTCAAGCTTCCTACTTCTAAGCAGCAAGATAACAAAACCCATCATTAGAATTATATCAAGAACTCAGAACCATGAGCTGAGGGCAGCTCCAGACAGACTTGATGGAGGGGACAGATGATGTTGAGATAATGATATAACATTTAGAGGCAGCTTGCATAGCATTTTGCTACGATATGTGCATCTAAATTAAGAAAGCAAGATCAATGCGATGTATATGTAGAAAATCAGTAATGCAAAACATCTGCTCAGAAGTTGACAAGGCTCTAACAATCTAAGAGTTTACATTTAAATCAGCCATGGTCTGAAGTGAAGAGAACAGTATATACAGACAGGAAGAAAAGCAAAAATATGTGCCAAAAATGCCATGCATATTGTCGGAGCAGCACATGCCTGCTGTTCGCTCATGAACTCAAAAAATGCATTCTAGGAAATCTTGAGTTTAATCGTTCATTAGTTGTATCAGAACTCCACACCAGCCAAACCTGACCTCACCACCTAAAACAAACCACAAACAAAGGGGGTTGCTTCTTAAATTAAATATATGTATTATGTCTAGCTCATATCAGCAGGGGAAGCATCCATACATTCACTCCAACCACCATAAATGGAATGTATATATTGTAATGGACGGCCGGGATACTCACCTGGCCGGGATGACGGAAGACAGCCCTCCGGGTTTGCTACACTACCACAGATAAGGGACGTTCAACCCTGCTGTGGCTCACGAACACCATCAGGGGGCGTATGGGGAATGGCTGAGCCCTCCTGTGCAGGACTGCCATCTCACCCGGAAGTGAAGCCGGAAGCTAATCAGGGAATAGCTGGAGCACTTCCAGGGTCCTCTATAAAAGGAGACAGTTGCCACAACTCGGGAGCTGGAGTCAGGTGGCAGTGGACTAAGCTAGGAGGAGAGCACAGGAGTGGAGCTTGTTGGAGCAAAGGAAGAAAGGACTGAGTACTGAGGGTATTGTCAGCACTGTGGGTTATTCTGTGCTGTGCCAGTACGTTGAATAAAGGTGTGTTGTGTGACAACAGTGTGGTGTCTGTCTGTGGTCTGGGCTATCTGTTACAATATTTAAATATACACTCTGGATACCCCAAGGGGTAAAGTCACACTACTCTTAATGATTGAACAGGAACAAAAAAAAGAAAATGGCAGTTGTCAAGCACCTAGCTTTCAGTTGTTTATACTCCGAGGGGTACATCCAATCTCTTTGAACTAATATACAGTATTTACTGTATATGAATGCAATGAAAACTCCAAAGGGGAAGCACCCAATTACATAATGATTTGCAGAGTGCAGAGTATAAGGCAGGTGTGTGTTTTCCTGGCTGGAGTAATGAAAAAAAGTAAGTGGTAGTTTTTCAGTACCTCAAACTCAGTTGATTTTTAAGAAAGCTTGGAACCCCACACCATTCTGAAAACTACAATATTTATATAAACTTGCAGGAGACTCCATGGGTAAAGCTCCAACACCCCATTCCTTGTAATGATTTATGTACTGCAGGAGGACTGCAAGGAGGTGTGGCTGGGGGCACGAAGTATTATTATCCATTATTTACTTCACTACAGTTTTGGTACCAGTACTGAGGTCTGAAAGCTGGTATTGATACCAAAGTCAAAATTTTAGTCCAACACTAATAAGCAGAAACACATACCATCTACGGATTCAAGTCATCAGTGCTGACATGCACATGGCTCCCAATACCAAACCACAGGAAGCTACAAGCATACATCCAAGCACCACACTCCAGAAAAAGAAAAAGAGAGACAAAATAGAAAAGAAAGCCCCTGCCATCCACATCAATGATTATGCAGAACAAAAAATAAATAAACAAGTACTAATGAACACAAGGCAGCATTAACCTCCCATGTTAAATCATGAAAACAGTAATTAGAGGAACTTAAAATAAAGTCATCAAAACATCAAGGAATAATAGTCCTTCTTTTTTGAAAAATAAAGACAAACATCACCATCAGGGGAGCCATAATAGTGCAGCTTGAATCAGACACGGCGACAGCCCAGTGGAAAACTTATGGCTAAAGATGTCTGGCGAAGTGATTCAAAATTGTCTAATGAGTTGATCACCTTATCTAGAGTATTGTAGAATACACTGCATGCTGACCACTAAAAGAAAGCTTGAGAAGCACAAAAAAGGACTGACTCTTAATTCTGTCACCCCTCTAATTGGAGCATTCTTTGCCTGTCTAGCAGCAGCAATGTTAGAAATAAAGTCTGTATAAAAATTAATTTTATAGTTTTTAAAGGAGAGTTCCTGAATTTTTCCTGACTCTCAAATAACTTTCAGGCAGTTTTGATAATTGATGAAGTACATTTTAATAGTGTGATGGCAAGTTTTGTTATCCTGTTCACTATACACCCTTTGTACTTTATCTACAGAGGGATGAAAAGAAAGAAGAGCAGGGAAAATAATTGGCCAAAGCTGACAAAGAAAAGCCAGCATATAATTTTCTTTTCAGCCAATCCTTATGCCAACTGGTCTGCGATTGTTGTGGCACTGACAATTTTCCATCTCACTGAGCTTTGCCAACAACACCTCCACCTCCTTATTGATGGCAGCAGTTTTGGTGGTATGGTGGTCAGTTACTGCTTTAACAGAGGCAACGTCTTTCTGCAGTGTATTGCAAAAGCCCTTAAGACATGGTTTAAATTTGATGGAAGATGGCATGTAAAGAGTTCACCTGCTCCACAACAATTTTTTTGGGGTGCCTTATTACTGGATTGCTAAGAGAAGACCAGGATAATCTTTGTGAAGAATCCATATTTGAATGTGTGTTTATATGGCAAGGGCATTCAGTGGTGAGCAAAAAGTGGAATAGGCACAAGCAAAAGCAGAGCTAAGCAGCCACTAGCAATGAGCATCACATAACTTCCGAAAACAAACATTTTATAGTTATCTTGTATCTCCTTTCTTATTTTTTGAAAATACACAAGCTATGGTGTCAATCTTCTAAATAAAATATAAAGTCATTACAAATGACTTTATACCAACCATAAATAAAACATGCGTAGTTTTATGGCAATATAAACTTCTTGATTCTCTAGAACATGACAATTAGCTATCACAACAGAACTACTTGACTCTTTTAAAATTTCAAAATTGCTGCAACATATCTGTAAATTGAAAAATAGGAGGAGCTAGTGTATTTCATGAATGTAAATCCCCATTGCTCTGAAATGGCATAGGAAGTGACCGAAACTGAAAATGCCCTCTGGACAAACCCATTTTATTCCCTGGTTTCCCATCAAACCTAAAGTCATTCTATTCAAGCTGAAGCTTTATAATGAGAAGAAGCATAACTAAGAGCCACAATTTAAATGCAGAGGGAATAAGCTTCAAGAATCAAAGATTTCTTCACTTACACTGGTTTGCTTCAGGGTGGGAAATAAATATTTTATGAAATAGATGTATGAATGGGCAAACAATGAATATAATAACAAAAAAAACTATCTTCACATTTTAATTGGATACGTAAACTGGATGTTTACTGTAAAAATTGCTTAGTCTTTTTAATTTACAGTATCTTACCCCATGGTTAACCAGAACCGTTATTTTTACAACAGCACCAGAGCAGTTCTGGGCATTTATTTTGATGTCAGCTAAGTTTTAAATATACTTTACAGTCTTTTTTTAAAACAATAAAATTGTGGGAAAAATGTAATTGATTTTGCTAAAGTTTGCTAATTTCTATTTATCTACTGTATCTAAAACAATACAAGTCAAGATATAAATGCCCTCAAGGTGTTACTTTCAATCAAACTGCAAGAGAACTAGTTTTACTGACTAAATCAATATAACTTTATATATTTAAAATGTTTTGAAAATGTGGAAAAACATATAGAACAGAAAATATCACTATATGCAGATGACATGGTACTGTATATCTGACCCACAAAATTCTGTGCCAGCAGTCCTAAAAGTATTAGCCGATTTTCAAAAGATATCTGGACTCAAAATATATCTTAATAAAAGTGTGCTCTTTCCAATGAATTCTCTAGCACACAATGTCAGGCTGAACACCTTCCAGTTTATCTTAGTAGATCAATTAAATTATCTAAGGGTAAATGTCACAAGTAAATATAAAGCTCTTTTTCAACAAAATTTTGCTGTCTGCATGTATAAAATTAAGACGTGAATAGAAGGTCTATCCTCCATCTTACAATAGCAGGGAGAATCAACATTGTTAAGATGACTATCCTTTTCAAGCTTCTTCTTCCTATTTCAAACAATCCCCATATACATTAACATGTCATTTTTTAAGAAATTAGATTAAATCATAACCTCATTTGTTTGAACAAGCCATGCATTCAAAGGGCGACTCTACAATGACCTAAAGCAGAAGGTGGAATTTCACTACCTAACTTTCAATTTTAATTACCGGGCGGCAAATACATAAGCAATAAAAACCTGGACATCGCCACAAATTGATGAATATACACAAGCCTGGTGTGCAATAGAAATAAAATCTTGAAGTACTTCTATATATTCCCTGCTCTGTGACCCAATTAATACAAATTACCATCAATATACTAATAATCCAATTGCCCATCATTCTCTCAGAATACAGAGCTAATGTAGGAAGCACTTTAAGACAGAAAAGCCTTTATCTGTTGCACCTCTACATGACAAGCACATTTTTCCTCCCTCTGAATCATATTCAGTATTTAATATTTGGAAAATGTCCAGGACTAAAACACTTAAGAGACTCATGCACTTGTGTTAATGTCTTCGCATTCTATGAACAATTACGCTTCAAATTTAACTTCTCATCAATATAATTCACTACTTTAAAGTTAGAAACTTTGCTAAATAGAACCTGCCCAATATTCCTCACTGCCCACCAAGTTCTATTCCAGAAGAAATACTGACCAGTCTTAAAGACTCAGATAGAATTTCCACAATTTATAAAAATATTTTAACATCCCTTTTTTTCCAAGGACCCCAGAGAATACTGGGGAAAGGATCTGTCACTTAATACCTTTCAGAAAAGGAGTGGAAGGCAGCCATGCACAGAATACACTCTAGCTCCATATGCACAAAGCATTCAATCATTCAATTTAAAATCTTTTATCAAGCACATTTATCTCATTTAAAACTGTCCAAAATGTTTCCAGGGCAAGATTCAACCTGTTAACTTTGTAATATAGCCACAGCCTCACTGAGCCACATGTTCTGGAGGTGCCCCAAATTAACAACATTTTGGACAAAAATCTTTGAATGCCTATCAGACGGCCTTGATGTCACAATAACTCCAAACTCATTAACAGCTATGTTCGGTATACTCCCAGACGGGCTTAAAGTGGAGAAGAACAAACAACTGTAATTACCTTTGCCTCACTACTAGCACATAGACTTATCTTACTCAACTAGAAGAATCCCACCCCACCACTTTTAAGTCAGTGGGTAACTGATGTTCTATACTATTTGAAACTGGAGAAAATCAAATTCTCACTTACAGGATCTGTTCAAAATTATTTTTTAAATATGGCAGGATCTAATCCATAACATTTTAGAATAAGCTTCCATTTCAGGGAAAAGGATACTCTTCCCTTCTTGTTGCTGTTATAGAGTGGTGATTCATAAGTGTGTGGATCTGAAAAAGCGCTATGTATGAAAATTGATTGTTGTGTTGATTAGCATGACAGAGTTTTAAAAAATCTAGATTAAGTAATAAATGACAGTCCAATACATGTCACTGCATAACAAGATAAGGCCCAAACATGGTCACAAATAAATTCATGTTAGCAAAATTCTGTTTACTTTTAAAAAATAAACTTCCGCTTATTAGCACAGAACACTGTATGCAGATCAAGTAAGACATTCATGCACTTTCTAGTACTGGGTCATAAGGTGCCAAATATGGCCTACCAGTGCATCTACAAGCAGTCTGCCATACACCCTATCATTGGTCAGCCTCACCAGTTACAACCAAACACAGATAAATATGTGATAGGCAGACAAGGGATAGGTTCTGGACTCCTATGAATCCAAACTGGGATAAGCAGGTTTGACAATGTTATAACTATAAAAAACAATGTTATAACTATAAAAAATATTTTGCTTAAGAAAGCAAGGAATATCAAAATGAAGGAAATTGATTTTCAAAATGATAAAATAAAGTACTATAGCATTAAAATGAAAATATAATGTACCTGAGTGAAATATGAAAATGAAGATATTGTTTGGAACTCTTTCTCATTGTAAATTTCAAACACTTCCTTTTAATATGGCAGAATGACAGTTATTTATATGTTTTGCCAAATTTGCAAAAGATAGGTAAAAAGTGATTTTGATCACCAGAACCATGAGTTAAGAGCAAAATAGTATTGTCTTAAAAAGGCCTGAGGTCAAAACCATGAGCACCAAAAAAACTAACTGTAATATACAGTATATACAGTATACATATATATACATATATATATATACATATATATATATATATATATATATATATATATATATACACACATACATACACACACACACATACATATGCATATATATTGTATATACATATATATTGTGGCAGACGACCAGGGATCTTGCCCCACCGGGACGCCTGGAAGAAGAATGGACCGGGAGAGGGGCACTAGCTTTCCCTGGGCGCAAGAGAGCAGCCCCCCTGGGCGGTATCGGGGCCACAATCGCAGAACACTTGAGCTCATGCATTTTGGGCTCCGCGGCCACCACCAGGGAGAGCAGAACAACTTAACGAGGCTGTCTGAGCTGTGATGCAGCCACACTCGGAAGTGCAGCCTAATTAGGCTAATTACCACCTGAAGCACTTCTGGGTGGGTTATAAGAGGAGCCTGCAGCCACCACTCAAGGAACCAGAGTCGGGTGGAAGAGGATGGAGCTTACGAGGAGGAGTGGAGGTGGCTGAAGAGTAGAGAAAAGGACTGGTGCATGGAAAACACTTGACAACTCCGCCTCTGGACGTTCAAAAATTCTGGGTGGTAAATTCATTGATTTTCTTTTGCAACTGTTTTTATGTATGCTGTAAATTAAATATTAACTGCTGAAATACATGAAAAAACATTCATAGTAACAGATCAGAGTTGTGGTTGGCTGCACTACTTCATGGCTCAAGAGTTTTGGGCTTTACTCATGGCCTAACCATTGTCTTTGTGCAGTTCTCAATTTCTCTCCTCTTTATCAGAATGGATTTTCTCAGTGGTTTCTTCCTAAACAAAAAACACACAGGCTAGCCTAGCTTACAAATCTAAATTGTCCTTGTGTGAGTGCCTCCACCATGTCAAGATTGTGCCCCTGCTGACAGCAAATTAGACTCTGGCCTCCTATCACCACAGCATACAAGAACAAGCAGGTTTGGGAAATGAATGAACTTAAGAGAATTTTTTTAGAAATTAAACGCAATATGGTTTATAGCAGTGGTCCCCAACCTTTTTGACAGCAAGGACCACTTTATTAGATGCAAATTTATCCATGGACCGGTCGGGGGGGTTGGTTGGGGGGGGGGCAGTTTTATACACAATTTACATAACATTTCTATTATTATTATTAAAGTTATTAAGCAGTTCGCATACGTTTGCAATCTGAGATTTTTCTTCTTTTTTTGCATATAACAAAGACATATGCTTTACATTTGCCAATCCTACAGATTGCACATCACAAACATTAACACTGCAATCTTTTTTTCGTGTCTGCCGTTTCTATAGGAGGGTGACAATGAGTTAAATTCCAATGGATGTTTTTCAAATGTTGACAAGCAATAAGCAAAAGGAATCACTGAAAACCACAGAAAACAAAAACAGCAAAAAAAAAAAAAAACAGTACGAGGAAAGTTCGAAGCAAGAGATTTTTTTACAATGTTTCTGTTTGGGGATCGTTGTGCAAACATGCACAACTGAGCTGTGACCACAGATCTAACTGCTCTGTGGATGATTCGTTCAAGCATTTCAAGGTCACTTCGTTGTAATGAAAGCATCTGTTGAATGTACTTCGTAGTAACGTGATTTCTATAGACTCATGTCATATGGGGAAACTGTCGGGACCATAAAAATACTTTGTTGTAATACTCTCTCACCTCGGTCTCTCTCCTCTCTCTGCACCGCTGCAAAGCCCCGCCCGCCAAGCGTTCTGAAAAGTCTGAGTGAGTCGCCGTTGCCAGCAGTTCTCTCGCGGCCCGACTGTCAGACGGCTACGGCCCGGTAGTGGGCCGCGGACCGGGGGTTGGGGACCCCTGGTTTATAGTATTTATTATAACAATCTGAATTAAACAAGGAAGTATTATTTTTATATGTTTGCAGCACTTTTAGGAAAAAAAAATAGAAAAGCAAATCATTAGTCCACCTAAAAGCACTGCTTCTTTAGAAGATTTATTTTGCATGATGTACAGAAGGACTCTTCACGTTTCTTATTACATGTCCTCTTCACACTTTTTATCATCTGTTATGGGGAGTGAACTTAAGTGAAAACATATGACATCTATAAGCACACTTTACTTTGTGAATTCCTATAATTACATCTCATTACACCCTGGAAACTTGATCAGCCAGAATGCAGACATGGCAGACAATTACACTATGTCTACATTAAAGTATTACACAAAATGTGCATTTGAAACTAGAGAACTACACAGCCAATTTACTCATGTCAGACAGCCAAAATATTTTTTTGACAACAAGTAAGAATCAGATTTTAAACATTACAAAGAAAGAAAGAAAGAAAGACTCTAAAATCAAGATGTAAAAATATTTAAACAAATATAACACAAATGTACACTGGAATTAAAACAGAAGACAGATCAAAATAGAGTATTCAAATGGGATTTTATAAATACTGTTCTGATGAACTGGCCTTGCATCCTGGGTTGGTTGCTGCTTTTGCACAAATCACAAGGGGCTGCAGATCCAGGGAACCCTGTACTAATTAAATTTGCTCAGAAAAGGGACAGATGGATAGCTGGATGCTTTAAACCAGAATGAAAGCCTCAAGTTTAAAAATTCTTGTGGAACTCATGATGAAGTAACATTCTAGCTTTCAAAAGGGAAAAATATTACAAAAATAAAATCGTAGCCCTTGTCTGTATGAATTTTCCCTTTCTTGTTCTATTATTGCCAGTTTGCCTAAATTACTGTAGGAAGCAATTGGCCAGTCTGCTTTCCTTCTTAATTCTTTTTGGAGAAAGTAGGCCAAAAAGAACACAGAAGCATGACAACAAAATTTGAGCTAAAGGGAAATACTGACTCTCAAAAAATGGACATTTGTCAATAACTGGCAATTTAGCAATTATATATACAACTGTACAAACATACTGCACATATTTCGTTAGCGTAGTCTGCCTAAGCTAATTAAGAATTAAGAAAGAAAATGCAAAATTGCATTTTAAAATTTTGTGTCAAGTTCCATTTCATAACAGTAAAGCCTAACTAACATAAAAATCTGTAATGTTGTTGCTGGTAATGTTTCTGTATTCTTAATCATTTTTATTCATGGTCCCACTATTTTCAGGGGCTCAAAAGTATTTGGACAAACTAACATAATCAAAAACATAATGATAATTTTTAATATTTGGTTGAAAATCCCTTACAGTCAATGACTGCCTCAAGTCCGGAACCCACGGCTATTTCCAGTGAACCCACGGCCATTTCCAAGTGCTGGGTTTCCACCCTAAGTTATACTTTGCCAGAACTTTAATGCAGTGGTCTTCAGTTGTAGCTTGTTCATTGGACTTTATGCCATTAGTTTTGTCTTCAGTAAGTGAAATGCATGTTCAGCTGGGCTGAGGTCAGTTGATTGACTTGGCCTTTGAAGAATATTCCACTACTTGGCATTGAAAAGCACTTGGTTTTGACACATTGTCCATCTCTACTGTGAAGCATTGTCCTATCAGTTTTGCAGCAATTGGCTGAATCTCAGCAGATAGTATAGACCTATACATTTCAGAATTCATCCTGCTGTATCTGCCAGCAGTCATATCGTCAATAAACTGTAGTGACCTTCTTCCATTGGCAGTCAGGCATGCCCTTGCCATACCAATGCCTCCACCATGTTTCACAGATGATGTAGTACGCATCAGATCATGAGCCATTCCTTTTCTTCTCCATACTCTTCTCTTTCCTTCATTCTGGTAATACTGATCTTGGTTTCCTTTGTCCAAAGAAAATTGTTCCAGAAATGGATAGGCTTTTAAAAAATGTTTCCTGGCAAAGTCTAATCTGCCATTCTTATGTTTGAGGTTTACTAGTGGTTTAAAATTTGTGGTAAACCCTCTGTCTTTACTTTCTTGTTGCTTTCTCTTAATTGTAGACTTTGGCAATGATAGTCTACGTCCCAGAGTTTCTTAGTTTGGCTAAATGTTGTATGAGGGATTTTCTTCACCAAGGAAAGAATTCTGCAATCATGCAGCACAGTTGTCTTCTATAACTCTCTAGGCCTTCTGAAGTTGCTGAGCTCACCAGTGTTCCTTCTTTTAAGAATGAACCAAATGGTTGATTTGACCACTCCTTGTGTTGCTGCTCTCTCTCTGATGGGTTTGTTTTCTCAGCCTAAATGATGACCTGTTTTAACTTGCATGCACAGCTCTTTGGACCTCATATTGAGAGTTCACAGTGAGAGACAGTTTCCAAATGCAAATTCCACAATTTGAATAAATTCCAGGCATTTTACCTGCTTAATAGTTAATGAAATAATGAGGGAACTGCTCCCACTTGGCTATGGAAGAACTTGTCAGTCAAATGTCCATTTACTTTTGAGGCCCTTAAAATAGGGGGGTGGGGGGGGTGGGGGGGTTGTAGTGGACGGCTATGTAAAAAAAATAGCTGTCATTCCTAAATGGTTCATATGATAGTTTTGGCCAAACCCTTTAACTTAATGCTGAAAGTCTACACTTCAATCACATAATGGTTGCTTTATTTTGACTTCACTGTGGTGGCGTATAGAGCCAAAATTCTGAAAATTGTGTCACTATCCAAATACTTTTGGACCAGACTGCGAAAAATTTAATTCAGTCATGTGCCAATTTACGTGCAATTGAGTTGAGGTCATTTGTACTTACAGCTGATGTCCATAGGAAAACAGGGTCCAAGACATATGCCTTTTGTTTAAACTTGAGGCAGTGCTGCTGGCCATAGAATTATACAATCTGCATAGAAGCAGTGAGAGAGGAGGTGGTGGTGTTAAGAGGTATATTTATATTTATTTGCTCAGCAGATGCTTTTATCAAATTTACAAAGGAACGAGCGTAGCATGACAGGTTAATCACCACAACAAAAGAGCTATAAAGTCTAGCATAACAAAGCAAATATCAATTAACAATATGACCGATAACCACAGGACGAAAAATATTAATCAACAATTTGGCAGATGTTCAATTTTTTCTTAAAATCGTTGAGGGAGTCAGCAGTTTGAATGGACGTGGGCAGCATGTTCCACTACATACGAAAAGAAGCTGGATTGAGATTTGAGAGAGATGTCATCACCAGATGCTGTTTACATACAGACCTGAGTGTGTGGGAAGGAGCCCAAAACCTCACCAGCGTCTCCATATACACAGATGCTGACCCATTGACTACTCAATGGATGCCAAGACGCAAACATTGGTTTGTGCTACTCCATACCAGCAGTTAAATTATGCATATCAGTGTCAGTATTGGTGACCCACACCAAACCCACTTAAGACTCAATTGCAATTACCTATACACTTTGTGACCAACATACGGCTAATATGACATATGGAAGGATAGCTAGTCCCAAATGGAGCTGTAAGCCTCCACATGAATATATCAATATTTTATTTATATAATTTGTTTGCATTTAATATTTGCTAATATCAAAATCTATGTTTAACATAAAACAGCTGTTGTATTCGATAATAAGGTCAGAATATTACTGGAAGTCAACAGGGTGATGTATCATAGCAGTCTGGACCTGTCATTCCCCCTAACAGGAATGCACTTCACTGGAGTGTAACAAACATACCTCAGTGTGGCTCAGCCAGTCAATCACTGCCTTGTAAATGATCAGTGGAGAGTTTCTTTTTTGTCGTACTGTTACTTCATATGATGGCCTTTAGAGGTTGTGTGGACAGTCCTGGTGCTTTTTGTTAAGTTTGTGTAAAGTTTATAGTAAAAAAAACAAAAACAGGTATAGAACATAACTGACTGTGTGAAAAAAAGCTTACTATGCCTACTTTGGAATAAAATTTTGTGACCAAAACAAACAGGGGGGTGCTCACACTGCCTGCTCTATTTGTGTTGAGGAACAAAAATGGACAATAGATAAGAAAAAGCAACCTGCCTTTAGTATGATTTCGTTGGATTCATTGTGAGACACCAACTAAAGTGTACAAATGATAGACAAGTAAAACAAAGCTTTGGATCAAAATAACTAATAAGTATCAAAAACTAGAGAAGTTATGTACAAGTCATATATTGCAGAGGTTTTACATATATATTTTAAAATATTAGACTGCCTAAATATTTCATCTTAAACTGATTTGTAGCAATACTGTTTACATGAATAAAATGTGAAATTTGTTAAATTTTAACTGAATGTCAAACTGTTTTGACTTAATCAATTTAGTTTGTCTGCATGGTTCCTTCATTTGGCTCACTCATAATTTCTGTATTTTTTACTTTTTCAATGAAAATGGTTGACTCGCAACAGAGCAGGAAAGACACTAACCCCCCCCCATCCCCCCACCCCCCCCTTAAATGAGTAAAAGAAATTAAATCAGTGACTGACTGGTGACAGCTTGGCTGTTTTTACAGAAACAATACATTCATTAAGTTCTATGTCAGTGAATTCACACGTTCATTCTTTTCATGCAGCTTTTTCTACTTGAAAAACAGATCTATAATGAAAAGGAGATTATGAATCTGACTGCCCACAACTTTTGCCTGACACAATGATTAGTAAATTTTGACAATATATATATTGTCACGCACGTGTGAATAGGAGGACATTGTATGGACCAAGTGAAGGTAATTCCAGTGGCGGGGTGCACTAAACCTTCTCCTGTTATCTCTGCAGACCAGCCGCTGGAAAACCTGTCTGACTCATCCCTGAAGACATCACTTCCGGTTCCAGTGCCTATGATGACGTCAGAAGAAGATGACTTCTGGTTCACCTATGTCACTTCCGGTCTTGTCAGTTAAAACTGACATTTTCCCAAACCTCAAGCAGTTCATGTCCGGACTCCAACACAGACACTTCTGTCTACAAAAACAAACCCATTGCAGCCAGGGATGATATACGGATGGCTGCCCCAAACCTTTCACACACACACACACAGGGTGAGCCAAAAGTACCACATTTAAAATATGTATTCTACAAAATCGCTGCAAGATAAAAATAAATTTCACTATGACACAAGAAAGGGTATACAAAATAGATTTTTTTTCACTGTGTTTTAAAAATGATGTCTTTAAGGTGGTGGCCATCATTAGCGATAAACTCTTCGAGACAATTTCTGAATGCTTGCATGACTCATTCGGCCATTTCAAGGGGAATAGTGACAATTTCGTGGCAAATAGCGTCCTTGAGAGCTTCAAACTTTTTGGGGTTGGTGTGAGTATACCTTCGACTTGAGATAGCCCCACAAGAAGAAATCACACGGAGCAAGATCAGGCAAACGTGAAGGCCACCTGACATCGCCATACAGGGAGATCAGCTTCCCTAGAAACATCTCCTGCAAAACTTGCATGGATCTCCATGCCGTATGAGCTGTTGCTCCATACTGTTGAAACCAGGCATCCACCACAACCAATTCTTCCAGCTGGGGTTGCAAAAACATCTCTAGCATTTCAATGTAACAATCTGAAGTGACGTCGACCATTGCTCCCCCCTCCTCAAAAAAGTAGGAGCCTACAATGCCAAATTCTGCAACACGGCACCTAACTGTAACACACTCACATTTGCAGGGGTCTATGATGAAGTTCACGAGGGTTGGTTTCAGCCAAATAGCGAAATTTTGGATTATTTACGCAATCATTAAAATGGAATTGTGACTTGTCACTGCACATGACGATGGCATCTCAACGAACGCTTTGCAGAATGTTTGCACACAACTCTCTACGGCTCTTCTAGTCTTTCTCAGTGAGTTCCTGCATTACCATAATTTTGTATGGATGGAAATTACGGTCCTCATGCAAAATCCTCCTCAAAGATGAGTTGGAAATGCCTAAGGCAGAAGCATGTTTATGCACTCAACGTCTATGAGACTGCAAAATTGATCCCCTTACAGCTTAGGTGTTTTCAGGCGTTCATACAGTCCAAGGATGGCCTGGAGATATTCTGTTCAATGTTGTACCCGTCGGTTTAAATTTAGCCACCCACTGAAGAATTGCTTTCCGAACGATTACACCGTTACGAGGAATGCTGATGATTTGTTGTTTTTGAAGAACAGTTGAACAGCGGAAGCATAGTGCGCACCGGATCGAGGCATGCTGCCGACTGAAAAAGACAACAGATTGACTATCAAAGGACCCCTACCCCAACCCACTCGGCTGCCTCAACCTCGCACAATGACCTTGAGAAATGTGGTACTTAATTTTGGCTCACCCCATATTACGCATTTGTAGTACATTTTCATAATCTCCAGGGGCCTCATGTATAACACCGTGCGTAGAACTCACACTATAACATGGCGTAAACACAAAAGCGGGAATGTGCGTACGCACAGAAAAATCCAGATGCAGGAATCTGTGCGCACGCAAACTTTCACGTTCTTCCACTACATAAATCCCGATCAGCGTGAAAAGTAACGCACGTGCATGCGCCTTCTGTCCCGCCCCAACTCCACCCAGAATTACGCCTCTTTGAATATGCAAATCGATATAAATAGCCTTCTGAGAAAAGACAATGGGAAAAGCACGGGGGAAAATATAAGAATTTCAGCAAATACCAAGTGGAGGCAAAGGAAAAACGTACTATTTGTTGGTTTAAACAGTGGTATAATCAACAAAAGGAAGTTGATCGAGTGACAGAGTGTCGGAGAAACTCGAAACCTCAAATTCACAAAGTCGCACAGTGCCCGAAATAAAAAAGAAATCACATATCAAAGTCGCCATGAAAAGGCAAGTCGTAGCCCACCGTCTAAGTGTCATATGAAAGCTTATTAGGGTACAGACAAAAAAATAAGCACACAGTGGGAAAAAAGCACGAAATGTCAACTTTAATCTCAAAATTTCCACTTTAATCACGTAGTTTATTTTGCCATTAAAGTAGAACATCATAACTTCATCTTAAAATCGTTTAATTTACTAGTTTCTCAAATCCCATTGTAACTAAAGTAGGACGTTAAATGTTTTGTTCTGTATTTGATCTTCTTTGTGCTCTGTGTGTGAATCACTACCTGCTTCTTAAACGGGCTTTCTCTTTCTCCGTCAGGACATATAATCCATTACATTCGTGATATTACAGCTCTCTGAATAATTACAATACTGAGATGTATACGTGATATCTTTTTCATGATGATAGGAATGAAAGCATGTTATTAAACATGGGAACACGGTGGAGCAGTGCTTGTTCATATCTCACGCAAGAGGCTTGCTGCGCCATGTGCGACCTTCGATGAAATAATTTATCACAGCAGTACTGTCTCTTTCCAACGTACTATTCCTATCCCTACTTTTCTTTCTCCAAATACCCAATTGCCACACAATCAGCTATGTAATAGACGTGAAGCCATTTGTAAGCTTAGAACGCCGATTCTTCAAAACTTTTAAGGAACATTGAAATATCTTCGTAGTACATGTTTAATTATTCTATCCGTCTATCTTTCCAGTGTCGCATCAGCGCAAGAATACAACGCAATGCAGGAACAATCCCTGAACTAGCTAGCGCTGCGGCACCGTGTCCTCACATGTTTAATTATTAACAATACAGATTATTTAAATGAAGTTAAAGTTTTATCTGTATAATATAATCAACATATTTTGCTGCATTTCATCTTAAAAATGAATACCGTCATCATATGTAGATACGCGCTTTATAAAGTGGCGCAGGTTGTGCAATATTATAACTGTAGTGCAAGTTTACAGTGAGGTGATTGTACTTATAAGTACAAACAGTTCTACAAGGAGCACTTGATGGACTGATTGAGTGCGTTTAGAGTTCTTGGGATGAAACTTTTTCTAAACCGCGAAGTCCGTACTGGGAAGTCTCTAAAGCATTTTGCCGTGGCTAAGGCAGCGTCTGCTTCATGCTGTGTACCGATAATTCTCTTTCCCATCAGCTGCTGCTGTGATTCCCCACTCAGATACAGTGATATAAATACTCCGAGTGGTGCAGTGAGAGTAATATGGAAAAAGATGATCTGCTGTGGCAACCCTTAACGGGAGCAGCTGAAAGAAGAAGAAGAAGTGCAGTGAGAGTAACAACGCTAAAGCAGTTATGATATTTGGAATGCTATGGCTATTCCCTGGACCATTATATTGCTGCAGATTAATTACAATCAGATGCATTACACTAATAAATAATATGCAGTTAGTTTCAGTGTATTTATAAAGCCGCGTCAGGAATATGGATCTAAGAAAGAAAGGTTGACCACACAGGAACAGTAGCACTGCTTTGACGCTGGGTGCCGCCAGCCTGCAAAACCGAGCGGAGAAATTGCGTATGCCAAGGCATGAATTACCGCGGAAATGTGATTGGCTTTACGCCAAGTTTAGGTTTTATACATCGCGATTTGAGCATGGAAACATTCGTACGCAACATTTCTGTGTGTACGCACCGTTTATACATGAGGCCCCAGTAGTTTTAGAAATAGAGTACAGATACATTTGTTAAAAAAATTCTCAGGTTCAGTTTCTTTTAGCATTCAGTGTTGTTTGCACTTGTGTCTGCACTGCTTGTCACTATTTGTCAGTACAGGGATACAATTATGAAAGTACACTATACAGAAGATTTTGAATTAAAAGGAATATGGTAAGAAAAAGCTAAGCATTTAAAGTTATCACAAAAAATACAAATGTTTGAATTCTTGTAATGTGTAAATCAAAACTAATACAGTTTTATGAATGTAAAATAAGGAGGAAAAGGCTGGCTAATTAAACAAATAGAATTAAAACGGAGTCACTGATTTGTGAAACTGGCTTGAGTTAAAACCCATGGCCATAGTGGTATTCCACGACCAAACTTAAGAACTCCTTTTCTAAAAACACTGGCTTCTGTTTCATTCCAGTCTAGGTAATGCAAATTTAGTTTATCATTTCATCTATAAGCAAACATACACATACTGTACATGTCTTTATATAGTATACACTGTATATGCATTTGATCCTGATACAGCTTTGAAAAAGTCACATTTAGCAATCACGTATTGAACATTTTGGGCACAACTAAATGCTTGCACAGTTACACAAGAAATATTGTCTACCTCAAACAAACTCAGTTATCAGGAAAATCATTTCAAAGTACATAACATGTAGAATCATCAAATACACTGATGATTTCTGAAAGACATCTAATAAACCTAATTGTGACGTAAACATGATCAAAGCAGAAGTTGCTAATTTAAATCCTTAGCAGCCTGCTTTACTACATTCATAGATAGATAGATGAAAGAATGGCTCAAAAAAGGGTGAGTCAGGAGAAGAATATTCTACTTAAACTGGGTAACTTTCCAAATCACAATATGAATTCCTAATGTTAATCAAGAAATTAAAAAAAGTCAGGGACACAAATATATCCATTCTGAGCTTTACAAATAGAGCTTCCAAGGCTTATGATTCTTTCAACTAATAGTATATGTGTAAACTGGCTTTAAATTGATTACTGCAGCAATTGGAGTATCATGTGTCACCTTAGAACTTAAATGGCCTTAAAGAAACTAATGTAGTTATGTATAGGCATTCATTCTTATCCAAGAGAGCAGAGGCATTCATCTTTCACAAGTGATAATCAGACACGCTGACCGGTTCTCATAAGAACTTCTAAACCCTTGAAGCTTTAAACTCTCAATCATATGGACCAGTCCTAGCTGATTAGACTTTTCATCACAAAATAAACCCACAAATGATTAAAAAAAGACTTGCCCTTGATGGATGAAAGCTCACTTAACTAGTTTGTCAATAAGCAAGAAGCAGAAAGGAGCACAGCAGAGGTGATGTGGGAACTGAACCGTATCTTTGACCTGGCAACTATCTTACAAATTACCAGTTAATGTTCCTACTGGTGACTACTTTTGAACTATAATGCTCACATTTACAGTGTTATTATTTACAGAGATTTTAACTCGGGAGTAAGCAGTGAGCAGACTATTTTCTTCCAGCTGCCTATGGAGTAGATAAGCTTATTTTACTAACTTTGCAAGTTTACTTTCAGCTCTTGATTAAATATACACTACACACTATTTCAAATAAGCAGTTCTCTTTCATTAACAACACAAACAATTTAGCTACATAACACAACCACTTGAGGGAAATTAAAAAGAGCTAAGAGAAGGAAAACAACTATCATTAGAAGATACTTCTTGCATTCATTGAGAAGCATAGTAGTGGTGTGGAACAAGACTTCTAAAGATTTTCTTCCTCTTAAATGCTTCACAAATTCAGTATATAAATATAGAAGCTAGTCCCTCAGAAAGCAGCGAGCTTCACATACACTACACATGCCGACTGCCAAAGGGTTACACTGACACTCCTACTCTTTTTTACATCAAACAGAAAAAATGCAGCCAAATACTACAAAGTCAGAGGTTAATTATGAAAAAATGCATATGTCCAATGTTTCCTACAAGCATCAATAACCATTCGCCATTCAAAAAACAAAACATGCTTTTCAGTTAAAAAACAAACAGGCACAAAGAAATAAAAGTTTCACAAGATGAAACTAATAAGATGAATCTGCTTTTGTGTTCACTTTTCTTTAGTCAAATCACTTCTTTGTTATTTTAAATATTTGAGCTGACAGAGGAGAAGCATGAAATTATGATGGGTACTCAACAAATTCACCTGTGTTTAAAAAAAAAAGCATATATGTGGTATCACAGTTTGCATTTCTCACTCTTGCTAGAATCTCTGGGATCAAAAGGGGAATCCTTGTGTGAATATCGTTTTGCCTTTGTTACTTTAGAAAGGCATTAGAAGCAACAGAGGTCAAGAGCCCATTACAAAGCTCAGAGGGAATGCAAGAGATCAATGCTACCCAAATAGGTGAAAGAAGCCTCATCAAGGTCCACCCATGCCAGTTATACCTCCAAACACGGGATTCAAAAGCAGTTATTGGTCCCAAAAAGACCAAGATCTTTACCTGAAAGCTAGCTATAAGCACTCCCAGAGCAGAAGAACAAAACATTCTATAAAAAATGCAGACCATAAATAAAGCTAACTTTAACTAGCTTAGCTGGGTTTCTATTACCACTCAAATTTTAGTAAATGGTTTTCAGAGTACTAACTAGTGGTCATAATGACAACATTGTTTCCATATACGGGTGGAATCCCACTGTAATGAAAATCATTTGACCATAAAAACAGTTTGTTATAATGGAAATTTCGATATAACGAATATGAGGAAAATATGTATACTACTTTCACCAGTGTTGCTTGGGATTCGCCATCTCTAACGGCAGCAGCACCAGGACAGCTCCATTGCTGCTCTGCAGCATTTTACCATGTAACATGCTTGTCACACGATATATAGAACATTTAACATCCAACCTGGACTCACTATTTTGTCTCTCGTGCAACTAACTCTGTGACCCAAGCTTGGCAATACCTGTATAAAAAAACAGCGCTTCTTAAACTGTAACTTTTTTTTATAGAAATACATATATGAATATAGAATGAAAAAGAGACATGTTTCTAATTCTGCATTGAAGGCACGATTCCAAATGCTTTCATCACATCATTTTTCTTCATTCCAGAATGCACTTCTTCCAGGATTGTTCATTTTTTTTTCAGCATAAACTGACTGTGTTTATCAAATGTTTTTGTTCAACAGCATAGTATCCATACAAGAAAGAATTACCCAAGTGAATGCTCAGTGGAGAACTGACACAGAATTCGGTTATGTGTACAATGTCTCGCCTAGACTTAAATTTCACAAATGACCATCACTTTCTTTTGGTCTGACAAGAAAGAAACAGTCTGTTGCAGGTTTCCCGAGAAAGTGTAGGTGTGGCATTAAGTGTTTTTTTTATCACGTTATTATGTTTTGGCCAAAAAAATATTTGTTAAAACAAAATCCATTTAACATGATGTATGATCGTCTGCCCAGACCAAAAAAGTATTCGTTATTCCGAACATTTTGCTACTTTGGTATTCACTATAATGGGATTTGACCTGTAAACATAAATGTTAACGCTAACAATTTTGATCTGCAGTGTTACTGACTAAACTTGGGTATCAAGCTTACAGGTTTTCACATTATCATAAACTGTCTTGTCTGTGTGGATTTCCTGCAGACTTTTGGTTCTCTCCACAATGAAAAATCTATATTCTTTAGTTTGTACGTATGAAACCAATATATTACAATTCATGTAATTTTGAATCTTTAAAAACATTAACATTATTGGTTACTACCTTTTGACTTGCTTAAATTCTCCCCACTGATACCAAACAGGGTACAAAATAGGGTACACAATGCATAATGATAACTGTTACAATATAAAATTATAACTTTTACTAAGAAACCTTTCATACAGACCAAGAATGCAGAAGTTCAATAATCTATTTATCATTACACATTGAACTGGGATTAAACCTGTATGTTTGAACTTTCAATTAGACATATACAAAAATGAATCTGAATTGCCAGCCATTGTTATGTTTTGCATTTTGCATTGAATATTTTGCCTGGAAACCCATACTGATCAGAATTAGTTTTACAACCAAATGTTAATTTATTTTTAATTAATAATCTATTATACACTATTAAAAATACAAAGAAGTGCTTCTTCAACATTAAAAATTACTGCTGCCACTTAGCCTTTAGTGCTTTTCTGAAAATTGTGCATGCATGAACATTCCTATGCTTGCTAGTAAGATTGGGTCATGTATTATACACATAACCTTACATCGGTGTCATCACCCTAGATCATTATTGTTAATATTCAGATATAACTAAGAGAAAACAGCATAGAAAAACAACATATTTTAAAGAAAATAGACAAAACTAAGCATTTAAAGCTATGGCAAACAGCTATAGTAAAATACAGCCCAGACACTAAGACAGCCAGATGTCCAAAAAGCACTCTTTTATTCTTCACAATACAACACAAACACAGTGCCCAAAGACTCACAGTCCTTTTCCACTCCTTTCTCTGTATCGCCCACTCCACTCCACTCCACTTCAACACAATGAAAACTCCACAGGGAAGCCCAGAAACCACCCCCTTAACACACATCTTCCAACGTGGTAGAAAATTCAAAGAGGAACTGCAGAGTGCGGCAAGGCACGGAGACAAACAGGACACCAGGGTATGCTGGACTGAACGGGTGTTGGGGAGTTATCTGTTATTTGCTTTGTACCATTTTGATACTGGCACTAAGGTCTGAAAGCCGCTATGAATACTTAAGTTAACATTTTAGTACTGAGCCAACACTAACGTTTTTGGCTTGAAAAATTGACATATTCCATAATTATAAAGGCTTTTCTTCACATTGGGATTCAGGTATTTTTTATCTCCTTTTTAAAATGCAACACCAGGATAGTTATTTTTTAAATTTTTTTCGTACGCTTCATGCAATTTCATGTGGCAAATTAATATACACTATACCATTATTGTGAAGAAATATCTTCTACTTGAAAAAATATGAAACTTATTCTTTAGCAGCAGCAGAGAGGCTATAGATGTACCCTTCCTATTGCAGAAGACTTAAAGCAACTGCTACACGTGAATAACACAGTTTAAGAAATTGTTAGATTACATTATGGCACCGAAAAATCTTAAAGTTATTTTTGGGTTCAATACATTATTTCTGGTCTTCAAATTGCCTGGCATTATAGTTTTAAATATAAACAGTTTCAAATTTATTACTGTTTACAACACATTTTTCTTTTAAATTTGTACTATTTTAATTATCATTTTGTTCTGAGGGTGGCACGGTGGCGCAGTGGGTAGCGCTGCTGCCTCGCAGTTGAGAGATCTGGGGACCTGGGTTCGCTTCCCGGGTCCTCCCTGCGTGGACTTTGCATGTTCTCCCCGTGTCTGCGTGGGTTTCCTCCGGGCGCTCTGGTTTCCTCCCACAGTCCAAAGACATGCAGGTTAGGTGGATTGGCGATTCTAAATTGGTCCTAGTGTATGCTTGGTGTGTGTTTGTGTGTGTCCTGCGGTGGGTTGGTATCCTGCCCAGGATTGGTTCCTGCCTTGTGCCCTGTGTTGGCTGGGATTGGCTCCCGTGACCCTGTGTTCGGATTCAGCGGGTTGGAAAATGGATGGATGGATTTTGTTCTGAATATTGACAGGTTGTTATCGTTTTGCAGCTTTATTGCCATGACGTTATGATCCATTGCTAGGAGAGCAGTTCTAGAGGTCACAGTTTGTGACATACTCAACATGATGATTTAAATGCCAGCATTGCATTTTTAACTGCATTCAAGAATGTAGATATTTTTAAATAAAATAATCTCATATAGTTTTTTGATTAATGGTATTGAAGTAGTGCTTCTCCTTTAGTGAACAACCTTGGTTTACGATTAGGACTTGGTGCTCTGGCTTTCTTAAGGTTTAACGTCTTTTAACTCTGTATGTTTTGTATCTGATGTTTCTCTCTCCAGCATTCTGCCCTTGTGGCCTGTCTTGTTTCCCACCTTTTGGCAGCACAAATCACAAGTATTAACTGGACAGGAAAAACAACAAACTACTTACGGTTTACACCAGAGACAGGCCAATATTTGTATAGTTAATTCTGTATAGTCCAATCCATCATGCTGTGTCTCCTGTATATGCATTTTTGTTTAATGAACATAACAGGTTGGCAAACCACTGAAAATTATGTATTTTCCAAAACATAAAATGCAAAAAATTATAAAAACCAAGCTCCACATAACAGTCTAGATCTGAATTTCATAGTTTTCAAACTTTTTAAATTCATGTATTATCAACTGAGTGCTGAAAATGAAAGGTCTGGTTCTTCAGAGAAAAGAATTAACTGTAAAGCACAGAATGAAGCCGCTTCTTAGCCTGTAAGACTCTTGCAAAGTACTTGTCTTGATAATGGTCAAGAACGTAAACTTGATACTAGTGATTTGCGGGCAGCTTTGATTTGGAAGTTTCTTCACAACTGATACTATAGAGTGTAAAAGTGTGTGAACATGGGAAAAAAAAGCTTAAGTCTGAGAGGGGTGAAAAATAATCAGGCCCCCAGGGAAATTTTTCCATGAGGCATCTCAATATAGGCAGCAAAAGAAGAATAAATAGATGGAGAGGGAAAAAATGAAATGATCTAGAGTTAGTTGCAGGTCGAGCACAAATGGAAAAAATACCAGACATTACAACTACTCAATGTTGAAGATGAAAAATAATACTTAAGAATAAAAATCTGAACTAATATAAGGCATTTTATTTAATATGTTATCAACTATTTAAATCTTGGCTTTGAGACTCCAATGTTTGACATACAAGTCATTTATTTATTTTTTTAATATACAGTCCATTAAACTGTGATTAGAATATAAAGAATCTTAATGAAAGGGTTATTGAAGAAAACTTCCACTAGGCTCGTTAATTTTAATTAAACAAACACTGAGTTCAAGAAAATGCAGTTAATGGTATCTTTACAAAGAAGTTATGCTGCATGCCAATAAAAAAGGGATAATTGCATCACTTTTATTGGAGGCTTAAATGACTTACAGGAGGAAGCAAAGTTTAAGGCAGGAAATTCCACAGTTCACTCTGCCTTTATTTATATATTTCTCCTCTTTCTCTCAAGGCATGTTACTGAAGAAAGCATTCACTGCATGGGGCACTTGCATCACAAAAGCCTTTACTTTAATTAATGCAAATTAGATAAAAAGATCAGGTTAAATTGATTGCTTTCTTAGAATCTTTGGCAAAGGTTAAAAACAGATGCACATTCTTCATAAATAGCATGACGAAAGGATGGATGGTAGAATGGATGGATACACTCTAAACAGGCATAAAATGATTTTTCAGAGTGTGTTGATTTTTTTATACCCAACAACACATGATTAAAAAAACCAGATCATATTTACTGAGACAAAAATGAGGCAGAAAGAGACCAGGTTTATCTTGCCTATAGATTATTGATAGCACATCCAGCAAATCTTTTAGGTATCCTTCATTATGATCTCTCCAGCTTTCTATATATATTATGTGTTAATGTCAGTCACTGTTTAGATGCTTTTTAAAGTTGGTGAGCCAGAAATGCAATTTATATCAAACCACACAGCATTCAGATTTAAATAAGAAACATAATTATTGTACAAGTTTAGCTTTACACACAGCAGGAAGCAAAAAAGAACCACAACCAAAAAGCAGAACTAACAGTTTTCTATTCTGATAATTTAATTACACTAAATGTAAGCAACTCATATCTACATAATTATTTACAAGGAAGATATGGAGGAAAATACTGTTGTGTTCATTCTTTTTTGCTACTTTTATATTCTTATTCTTGTTATGGGCCGAGGTTTCCTTATTACGTTGAACACTTTCAGCACCCCAAGTGGAAATTACTGTATGAACTTCATATGCAGTCCAGTACATTTGTCACCCCATTTTGTAAAAAGGGGTTGAATATTGCATGAATAAAAACTAGTCTAAGTGATTAAAACAACTGTTTGAAAAAACTATCAAGCAAAGCACAATTACCTAGGCTGAAATCAATTAGTGACTGTATAATCACACACAATCTTGATTAAGCTGTTCCTGTTGGCACTAAAAATCTACATTAAGGGATAACTAAACATTCTGATGGTTTCAGTAAAAACTGATAAAATATATTTGAACTTACTTTTTTAGACTGAAACTCATTTTTAACAAATAAGAAAAAGTGGTATTTGTTAATGTAATGATTAGCATAATTAGAACAGGCATACCTCTTATCCATCAAAACACTTATGAATGGTCTGCTACTAAAATAGACTCAATTAAGGTATTCACCTCTCTTAAACTGATGAAAGTACGGCTTCTCTGATGTTCCCTCACCCTCACTCTCACTCTCACTCTCACTCTCACTCTCTCTCTCACACTCACACTCACACTCACACTCACACTCTCACTCTCACTCTCACTATTTCACTTTCCTGCTCACAATGCTGCTGCCAAACAAACACAGCACAAGACCTGGCTTTTTCTAGTTTGCATGGACTCTTCAATCAGGTTGAACCACACAGCTCTCTGGGTAAAATTCTTAAAGGGGTAAACTCCTTTATTACACACTTCTCATTTAAGTCCAAACAAGGAAATTACTTTTAAGGGACTAATATACTGACACAAAATCACATTTCCTATTTTATTTTGCATGTACATTGTGTGTTCTATATTTAAATATGTTTACTACTTTTTGTGCTACCACTATTTTTTTTTACCGTACTGGTAAAACAGTTTTTTCAAATTCCATACTGTAAGATGAATTTCATATGGTATACCAGATCGGTGGTATATTACCCATTACTAGGTAGTTCTACAGTTGTGAAATTTCACTTCCAAGAACCTTTAGGAAAAAAATTGTTAAAATAAACAAAAGAAAAAAACTAAGTCTGATTCCACCTAGCTCCATGGGCCAGTGGAAAAGCTGCTTTAGTGTGACCATCCAATATAGAGAAAAAAAGTAAAAAATTACATATTTGGTTCTTTTAGTGTTATAGTCACCAGACAACATCTATTGCCAAGATAGTATGTTACTACAAATAAATATTTTTTAGTTAAGTTCACATTCTTACCTCAATTGAATTAATTAATATTATGTTTCACGTAAATTCTTTGCACATTATACAATAGTGTTTTGTATGTACAGACAGTAAATTACATATTTTTATGTAAAGAACCACTTAAATTATGAATATATTTAACAGAATTATTACATTAAAACAGTTCAGTAAGAAACTCCATGGGTTCTGTAATAAGTATCTAATTTTAATCTGCTGCCTAGAAAAGCGGGAAAAAAACTAAATTTTTTAAACCTTCCTTAATTCTAAAATAAGGATAAAATTCTTGATATATTCTTTTCTCTACTAAAATGATCTTTCTCTGCATGTAGTGTAATGATGACAACAGTAAGATTTCCCGTCTTACCAGTCAAAAAGGCACGGAATAGTGAGAGAGAAGTATCATTTTACACAAATTTAGCCATGTTTTAGCCAAGTCATGACAGCTTAACAAGCCATTACATTAGGCATTATAGAATTATGCGCTGTGACAGTTTTCGGTCCTCTCGACCCCTTGAACCCTCTGACCACTCTTCAGACACCAGGTAAAAGTCCAATAATTATTTATTTGGACAAATTTAAAGTGCACAAAGCACCTACACTCCACAATACTCATATAATAAATCAATAATACAATAAACAATCCTCCACTCCCAGACGCGTTGCCACGCTTCCACCCAGCTCAGCTCCCCGCTCTGGTCTCTCATAGTCCTTGACCTGGAAGTGTTTCACCCTCTCTGTCCACATGACTAGGAACACTTCCGGGTTAGATAAAAATCCTTTCTTCTTCATCCCGGAAGCACATTATTCCTCCTATCCATGTGACTTGAATGTACTTCCGGGGCATAGGGCAAATAATCCTTACTCCTCCCTGCAGCGTCCCCTAGCAGTCCCCACGGCATCCAGCAGGGTTTGGGATAAAACTGCATTGTCCAGAATTCCCTGCTGGCATTCGGGGCACCTCCATGCTGCAGAAAGGGCTCCACCTGGCGGCCTGGGGGTATTGGCCAGTGCACCGAATGCCAGCAGGGAATTCTGGACAATGCAGTTTTTATCCCCAACCCTGCTGGATGCCGTGGGGGCCACTAAGGGATGCTGCAGGGAGGAATAAGGATTATTTACCCTACGCCCCGGAAGTACATTCAAATCACATGGACAGGAGGAATGACGTGCTTCCGGGGTGAAGAAGAAAGGATTTTTATCTGACCCAGAAGTATTCCAGGTCACGTGGACAGAGAGGATGAAACACTTCCGGGTCAAGGACTATAAAAAGGACTTTGAAACACCAGAGCGGGGAGCTGAGCTGGGTGGAAGGGTGGCAACGCGTCTGGGAGTGTGGAGGATTGTATTGATTGTTAATTGATTTATTATATGAGTATTGTGGAGTGTAGGTGCTTTGTGCATTTTATTATTGTCCAAATAAATAATTATTGGACTTTTACCTGGTGTCTGAATAGTGGTCAGAGGGTTCAAGGGGTCGAGAGGACCGAAACTGTCACAACGCATATATATGTGAAGATAGTGGAATAAATGTATAATTGTTTATGTGTAATGTTATAGCTTTATTATTATATACAGATTTTCTACTTTTTGTATTTTGCATTTTGGTTTTGTAATGCCTAGCTACAGGTGACTCTGTTTCATAAATCATTCATTTCAGAGAGGAAGTAACTGCACAAACTTGTTCATGAACTTCAAATCCGTAAAGCAGATGGTATCACACAGCCTTAACTGATATGCTCATTTGGTGAAACAGTTTAAGAAAATATGCTAGTGCTAAGTGTAATGACAGGACAGTCCAAGGTTTATGTGTAGCCCGGTTAGACCATTTGTTTTTTTTCCCAAAGCAGTGCTTGGGGAACAACAGCTATAATGATTTAAAGAATATAAATGGATTTACAGTACCAAGAGACATGCTGTTGCAAAGCATTACATTCTTTTAAGTTTGCAGGTGAAACACTGTTATTCTTTATAATTTCAGTTTATTAATATAAATTAATTTTTAATTTAATTATTTAATTTTTATCAATATGTTACAAGAGATAGTCAATATATGTTGGTATTTTATGTATTGTAGGTCAGAACAAAATCAGGTTTAAAAAGCTAAAGAGAAATCCTGTTGTATCCAAAGGAAAATGCAGATGGACAATTGTGAGAAAGACAGGGACACAACTGGAATGTAAAAGTTAAAAAAGAAAAGAATAACAAAAGGAACACAAATTCAGTCCTATGTCCACATAACACTACACTTATATCTTAAATTGTAATCTGTCTGCACTATGCATTGCCAATTTTTTTTTAAAAGAAGGTACAAAGTTATTAATTATCGTCTGAAACGTCATACTTTGTTTTCTCCCTTGACTTTCCTTCTTTGTGTAGATTTTAGTTTTAATACAAATGCACCTATTTTTAATAATTATGACTCCATTATAGGTGTGGAAAAATGCCACACAGGTGTTTTCTCCTGTAAAAATGGCCATAAATGACTTGTGGCTTACTCACTGTTATAGGTACTGCAACCTTCTCTGAGTTTTGTGATTTTGCAATCCATATACAAAAGACATATTTGAAATTCAGAAAAAGCACAAGAATTATTTGAGAATTTTAACATATCTAACAAGGTTCCAGGTTCAGGTAACACGTAACAAAGTTCATTCATTTTTAAAATGAATTAGCAAAAAATGTTTTTATTTTGCATGTTTAACAACAATTCTTGCACATAATGTGTGGTTATAATTTCCACTTAAATAATTGAACACAGACAATTTTAATTTATAGCAAAACATTGTAACACAACACAGGACTTTTAAAATGAATATGTATGGGTACTGTAGATATAGATTTTTTAGATTCTTTATGATTCTTTTGTTATTGCAGGCTGTACAGAAGTGACAGCGTTAGCCTGGAAACTCACTATTAGCACAGTCATAAAAAAGAAAAATCCTGGTATCAAATCAAAAATATTCACTATAATTGACAGATTTGAAACCCACAGTAATGTATACTGCTTAGTTCGCAGTATAGATTGTAATCATGGAGAAAAAAGTTGCTGTCAACTAGGGGTGGGCGGTATGACCAAAATTCTATATCACGGTATTTTTCTAAATTATCCCGGTTTCATGGTATTTCACGGTATTTTTTTCCCATGCATGAGTAGATGTTAACCACATTTTCCACTGCAATTACTTAATACTTAATGCCCCATAAAGTGATAAGTTTTCAAGGAGGTGGCTCTAATGAAGAGAAGGTATCACATTGCATGACAGATGCAGTTAAAATATAGAACCTTTTTATTGAACAAATTTTGCAAAAACTTAAACTATAATTTTGACAACATATTTTCAACCATCCAAAGAGGCATTTCCAGAAGTGCTTGTCAAAAGTTGTATTGCACTGAACATGTCTTAGAAAAGGAATAAATAGTAAATATTTTTGTAAAACAACTACACTTTCTGTTAATGTTAACAATCTCTGTCCACTGATACGTTAAAGTGACTTTTTAAACAACTTTACCATTATTAAACTGCATGATATTTAAACTAATAAATAATAACAATAAAATAAATAATTGTATTATTACTGATAGTTGCACTATTACTTCAAGGCTTCAGGCCCAGGTGCATTACACAATATTCACTAAATTAAAATAAAATAAAACAACTGCAATCTTGGTGATGACATCTTTACCAACTGAACCATCATTTAGGCAAACTGCATTAATATGGACCTTGCTTCAAGCTAAGCTATATGCATAAATAATAAAACTGCAACTTGCATTTATAATGCTATTTGTGGTATAGCCCTATGGAATCGTATTAGGGCCACGGTGAAGAAAAAAAAATACGGAGACAGGAAAGAAAAAAAAAAACTATATGTTGAGAATAAAGTCCACATATCCACTTTATTCTCGCCGTTTATGTCAAGATTAAAGTCGACATTTACACTTTATTCTTATAGTTTACTTTATAATTAAAGTAGAATGTCGTAAACTAAACTTCATCCTAAAATCATTGTTTTTAATTTACTAGATTTTCTCAAACCCCGTCATAAATTATGTAGCACATTAAATGCTTTGTGTTAAGTGTTCCCCGACCCAGTTGTTAATCACTACGCTTCTTAACACTAGAATTACCAGAACCTACGAAAAAACTCATAAATCCGTCCCACCTTAAATCGCGTCTTAAATCCGTTTGCACCTCTCCGCCAGAGTCCTTTGTCATCTAAATGTGCTGATAAACAAAAGCTACTAGCAGCCAGCTATTCCATCCCCCCACCAACTTAGAATGAACTTCTCTCCTAGCTCAAGCCTTGCCTTGATTTGATTACCTGGGATTGAAGTGGAGTTTTACAGTGGAAATAATTCTAGCGTTATTTGGAATACACGCATTTCATGTGTGTTCCATTTCTATAGTAGGCTGTGCAAACACATTTTTAAAACAGAAACGTTTTTCATATTCTAATAGTAAATGACAAAATGTAGGCATAAACTACAGTATATAACGTATGAAGCCTGAAGTCCATATATCAAAGAAACACTTTCACAAAAGGTACAAATAAGAGAACACGTGCGCTTTCATTCAAAAAATGTAAAAAAAAAAAAAGCCGCGTTAGCATGCCACATTGACACACTTATTACAACCGCCGCGGTGGCGTAATGGTATCAGCTCCTGAGTGGGATCAGAGGGTGGCGAGTTCGATCCCGCATGGCTCCACTTCGAGAAATGAACTGCATTTATTCTTACAATTTTAGAATAACAACATAAATTTGATTTCAGTCTGTAACAGCCGGTGTAACTTATGATACTGGTAAAGGTTAGCTTTTTTTTTTTTTTTTTTAATTCACTTTTCATTCTCGCAGTCGCATTCAGAATCAATCCATACAACCCCATCTGACACAGCTGGTTTCACATAAATAAAAGTGCACTTTTATTCAAGACTATAACCGAAGAATAAAGAAAGCAAGTTACAGTTGGTGGTTGATACGACAGCTTGCGTGGTGCAATGTTAAGAACTGCTGATTTCCGATCCGTGCTATATAAAATCATCACATTCAAATATTAACAGTTCCCACACACCCAAGGTCCGCCATTCCTACATTTACGACATGTGTACTTGTTGCAGTGTACACACCTCTCTGTGCTATGGTTCCTATTACAGTGAATGAGCACCTGACACTGTACTTTCTTCCCTGGGGGAAACTGAGGTCTTAGAACGGAAGTTTGTTGACGCTGTATCATCTTTTCTTTTTCCATCGCCTTTTCCTGTAAGAAGTGACGACGAAGTTCCTCTGCAAGGTGAGCCATGAACACTCTTCTTTTCTCAGCGGACCCCGTGCATGCCTTATACAGTACGTGTGCGTTCATCGCTGCTAGGTCAAGGATGTTGTAGAACACAGCAACCGGCCACCTGCGTGTTCCTGTTCGCACTGAACAAGCACGCGCCTTCTGGTCCATGATGTCAACGCCATGCTGGGGAAAAAAGAAAGACAAATATATGTGACATTTTAAAGAAATCATTTTATCACCAGAATAGCACCAGAATACTTCATCACACTAATATGTTTTTCATTAGCATACCTTCATGTGGTTGTAGTCTGTGACCGTGTTTGGTTTTTTTTTTTTTTATCTTGCCCAATCTCCACATCATGGTGCATTGTGCTGAGAATGCAGACAGACTTCATCTTTTTGGGCACATACACTGTCAGCATGGCACTGGGAGATCTAAACACCAGCGTGGAGAATTGTTCGTGTACTGAACTGACTTTAGCTGCAGGTGGAAGTTCCCGTCGCACTTTATTCATGGTGCCAAGCAGAGTTGTATTGCGGTGCAGCAGTCTATTAGCCAGCGAAAGTGACGTGAAGAAGTTGTCTGTTGTTACGGTTCTGCCTTTGTCCAGAAATGGCTCCATAAGCTTTATGACCACAGACTCGGAAAGTCTTTCTCCCGTGGGACGACTGGGATCTTTTCCTAAATAAGGAGTGGCATTGCACATGTACTTTGTCTCCAAATCTGCCGCAATCCAAAAAGGCAGAACCGTAACAACAGACTTCTTCACGTCACTTTCGCTGGCTAATAGAATAAAGTGCGACAGGAACTTCCACCTGCAGCTAAAGTCAGTTCAGTACACGAACAATTCTCCACGCTGGTGTTTAGATCTCCCAGTGCCATGCTGACAGTGTATGTGCCCCAAAAAGATGAAGTCTGTCTGCATTCTCAGCACAATGCACCATGATGTGGAGATTGGGCAAGATAAAAAAAAAAAAAACCAAACACGGTCACAGACTACAACCACATGAAGGTATGCTAATGAAAAACATATTAGTGTGACGAAGTATTCTGGTGCTATTCTGGTGATAAAATGATTTCTTTAAAATGTCACATATATTTGTCTTTCTTTTTCCCCAGCGTGGCGTTGACATCATGGACCAGAAGGCGCGTGCTTGTTCAGTGCGAACAGGAACACGCAGGTGGCCGGTTGCTGTGTTCTACAACATCCTTGACCTAGCAGCGATGAACGCACACGTACTGTATAAGGCATGCACGGGGTCCGCTGAGAAAAGAAGAGTGTTCATGGCTCACCTTGCAGAGGAACTTCGTCGTCGCTTCTTACAGGAAAAGGCGATGGAAAAAGAAAAGATGATACAGCGTCAACAAACTTCCGTTCTAAGACCTCAGCTTCCCCCAGGGAAGAAAGTACAGTGTCAGGTGCTCATTCACTGTAATAGGAACCATAGCACAGAGAGGTGTGTACACTGCAACAAGTACACATGTCGTAAATGTAGGAATGGCGGACCTTGGGTGTGTGGGAACTGTTAATATTTGAATGTGATGATTTTATATAGCACGGATCAGAAATCAGCAGTTCTTAACATTGCACCACACAAGCTGTCGTATCAACCACCAACTGTAACTTGCTTTCTTTATTCTTCGGTTATAGTCTTGAATAAAAGTGCACTTTTATTTATGTGAAACCAGCTGTGTCAGATGGGGTTGTATGGATTGATTCTGAATGCAACTGCGAGAATGAAAAGTGAATTAAAAAAAAAAAAAAAAAAAAGCTAACCTTTACCAGTATCATAAGTTACACCGGCTGTTACAGACTGAAATCAAATTTATGTTGTTATTCTAAAATTGTAAGAATAAATGCAGTTCATTTCTCGAAGTGGAGCCGTGTGGGATCGAACTCGCCACCCTCTGATCCCCAGTCAGGAGCTGATACCATTACGCCACCGCGGCGGTTGTAATAAGTGTGTCAATGTGGCATGCTAACGCGGCTTTTTTTTTTTTACATTTTTTGAATGAAAGCGCACGTGTTCTCTTATTTGTACCTTTTGTGAAAGTGTTTCTTTGATATATGGACTTCAGGCTTCATACGTTATATACTGTAGTTTATGCCTACATTTTGTCATTTACTATTAGAATATGAAAAACGTTTCTGTTTTAAAAATGTGTTTGCACAGCCTACTATAGAAATGGAACACACATGAAATGCGTGTATTCCAAATAACGCTAGAATTATTTCCACTGTAAAACTCCACTTCAATCCCAGGTAATCAAATCAAGGCAAGGCTTGAGCTAGGAGAGAAGTTCATTCTAAGTCGGTGGGGGATGGAATAGCTGACTGCTAGTAGCTTTTGTTTATCAGCACATTTAGATGACAAAGGACTCTGGCGGAGAGGTGCAAACGGATCTAAGACGCGATTTAAGGTGGGATGGATTTACGAGTTTTTTCGTAGGCTCTGGTAATTCTAGTGTTAAACTGACTTCATCCACACTAAGAGGAGACAGCGATATCCACACAAAATACATTCACTGTAGTCCTGCTCTCTGAAAATTTAGAATGGTAAGATAAATACTTGATATAATTTTCATGGTGAAATGCATTAAAGCAGTTATTAAACATGCACGGTAGTGAGGCGGTAGCACTGCTCCCTCGCAGTAAGGGGTCCCCAGGTGTATGTTCAGTGTAGAGAACTTTATGGCAGGTGTGACGAGGCTCCAAAAAACTGGATGTATGAATGGGTATCACACAGGTTTAACTTAATAATTGTGTAAATGTTGGGTTTGTGATCTGGTGGTCTGAGACACGAACACAGAATTCAATGGATGTTCTTCTGAGCGGGCTTTCTTTATTGCACGCGTGCTGTCTCTATCTGACGTACCAAAACCCCAATTCATATCCTTCCTTTTTCTTTCTCCACATAACCAATCGCCACATGATAAATGTCTTTGTGAAATTAAAACTAGTTATAAACTTAGCCCACGGAGTGTTCAGAACTTTAAAAATATCTTCGTTATACATGTCTAATTATGCCATCCATTCAGGGTTGTGCCCATCCCTGAACGAGTCGCCAGCACATCGCAGGATGAATACGAGCAAAACATACACTAGCAGGGTCAATATAGCATAACAAAACCCCACTTCCTACATGATTTTGAAAGGAAACTGAAGCACGCCAAGTAAACCCACCAGAAAAACATGCAAATGCAAGGCAGGGTGCACCCGAGACAAACTTGCTGCGAGGCAGCAGTGCAACCTCCACGCCGCCGTGCCCCCACATGATTAATACATGCTTTAATGCATTTCACCATGAAAATTATATCAAGTATTTATCTTAGCATTCTAAATGTTCAGAGAGTAGGAATATCACGAAATGAATGTATTATGTGCGGCGATCACTGCCGGTGCCTCCTCTTAGTGCAGAGGAAGCCAGTTTAAGAAGCTTGGGGAACACTTAACACAAAGCATTTAATGTGCTATATAACTTATGACGGGGTTTGAGAAAATCTAGTAAATTAAATATTCATTTTACGATGAAATTTAGTTTACGATGTTCTACTTTAATGACAAAGTACGAGAATAAAGTCAACATGTCGACTTTAATCTCATCATAAGTGTCGACATTAAAGTGGAAATGTCGAGAATAAAGTCAACATGTCGTCACACTATTACACAGTACCCAGGTACATTACACTGTAGGCTATTGAAAACAAATAAAACAAGTACAACTTGGCTTGCAGTATTATCCAGTAGTATAGAAACAGTATTTACACATTTGAACATAATGGTCCACATCTGACCTTTTAAAACCAAAGCATCTCCAGGCAATGGACGTAACTCCTTTTTCTCAGCAAAAGTTCTTCAGTGTCATCATGTTCAACTTTATCATCAGCTACAGCTTCAGTTTCGGAATGTTCTCTGTCCATTTTCACCGCGCAATACCTACCGCAATGTGAATTTCCCTTTGGGATTAATAAAGTATCTATCTATCTATCTATCTATCTATCTATCTATCTATCTATCTATCTATCTATCTATCTATCTATCTATCTATCTACAATACCACGCCTATTTAGTGGTGTAGCAGGGAAAAAGAGCCCCCGTGCAACACCTCTGTGTTTAGCGGTGTAGCAGTGAAAAAGGTCCCCACCTGAACAGTTTCCCACTGCGCCACGTTTGAACGTCGTTAAGGCAATTTAAACCGGTGTTGCGGTATAAGAAAAATTCATATCATAACAAAAATAAAAAACGGTTTTCGGTATGAACCGGTATACCGCCCAGCTCTACTGTCAACAATGTCTGCTAATTCAAAGAATGTTAGGTTTGTGAATGCTAGAATGACATATTTTGCGATATTGACCTACAATTGAGTGGATTAAAGGTTTAATGTAATCATCCCAGCCTTCTCATCTGTAATTGAAGCCTGCCTCCTGATAAGTTATGGATAAGTGATAAACACACTATTAGTTTATTGCTCTTAGCAAGTTATTGTGAAATATTCAGCAATAAAGGCCTGAGTCAAACTTTATGTCAGTCTGATGTATGTGGCATTTGCTTGTTTTTATTTGCATTATGAATGGTGTTTTTTAATAGTACATCAAGCTAATGATCTGCTTTTAGTTAACTCAGTCCCTATAAATACCTTAATAATATTGCATCCTGTTTTCAAAAAAAAAACCCAGCAAAATGGCCTTTCATATGATGCCAACAAATCTAACACACAAATTGCTCATGGTTAACAATTCAGCCCCATTTTGAACTTGTGGAAATACTTTCAAGATACCGATCTTTCAATTTTTAATTGATGTCAAGAAAATCATATTAGAAGCACAGCACCCTTTTCAAACACTGTCATATGGTACCAACTTTCTATCCTACTTTAAAACATTTTCATGGAGTCTCATCATAGACAAGGAAAGATAAACAGTACAAGGTAATAAAAGTCTAATGCCTCATGGGCTAAACAGAGCAAAATGCATTGACTACTCTATTGGATGTCTGGACCAGTTTCCCTAATAAAGATTGCTTCACTTAGCTGGCAGCAGTACTGCTCTGGCATAATGCTTTTGCTTTACTAGACTCTTAATTTCAAACCTCTTTGTACTTTTGTTTCAGTTCTTGCCAACTTCTTCAAACCACAAACATTTAATTCAACAAAGGTATTCTGAGATTAAATTGAGGCAGCCCTTTGCACATGGCCCCAAAAGTGTTATGTGTTCAGTTGTACCCATTCATTACTCTGGTATACATGGATTAAAATCTAAAAATACCCATCCATCTTTCTACATAAAGTATATATCCAACAGGACCCCCAGTGTCATTTTCAAAGTACAGTACATTGTTTTCTAAGTAAACCATTACAGATTGTGGTCTCCAACTCAGCAATGATTTCTACAACCCCAAATAATTTAACACCAATAACCTGATGGTCGCTATGAAGAAGAAATGGCCTTTTCCTAACATGAAACCTTTTTTAATCTGCTAATGTGCAACCCCATTACTGTACATGCCATGCCACTAAAACAATGGTTGATATCTGAAAAAAATACATTAAGGTGTGTTTTTTTCAAGTTATTTGTGTGTACAGTACATGGTGAAATTGTGAGTACATTGGTTTGAGTTCATATTTTAGGTTAAGGGTGAGTTTCAGCAGGAGCTAATTCTGAATCCAATCTCAGTTAGAGTATTTAGATATAGCCCTTACAGGGTTTCAACTTTATATTTGATCCAAAATATGCACCATGGTATTATATGTGAAATTCATCCCTTTATACTTTGTACTTACTGTCCCATGCACCAGACTCCCCTCCCTGGGAGGCAGGTCCCTCAGTGTTATGGCCATTAATATTGAAATTATCTTCCTCAGTCTCTCCAAGATTGCTATTTCTCCTCTTTCTCCACCTTTAAACCTCAACTCAAAATTTTCCCCTTTGATGAACTTTTGTCTTCTTTGTGATCTTTTTTAACCCTCCCCATCTATATGTAAAGTAATCTTGGGCTTGTGAAACATATGTGATTTAATTAAATAAATAAAGGATACAAATTATTACAACATATATTCTTTTATAAAAGAAAACAACTGAAGGAATAGAATCTTCTGTGAGAAAGGTATGACCTCCTTATTCACAATGAATTTTGGCAAGTACTAGATGAAGATTTAAGTAATACATTATAAATAAATCATACTCTGGTTGTGTTTAAAAAGAAAGAAGAGTTCTGACAGGCGTACTGCCTGCTTTTGCCGTTAGTTGGAACAAATGATGCTACTCCAGCGAAGCTGCCAAATTTCATTACAGTACTTTTCTTAAAGCATATGATCTCACTGTTTAAATATGTTAAATTTACAGTGCTGTTTAGACTTAAGTGATGAATGGGAATCTGGTGTATATTTAAGTGTAATTTTTGAAAGAAAGCTTTACTTTCCTGTTTAACTGGCTGTAACAGCTCAAAAAAATAAATTTCTGTGCCACTTTGGCAGGGGGTAAAATGTGCCAAAGGTGCCTAAGTAAGTAAAGACCATGGCCAGACAATTTTATAGAGCACCTACAATGTATCAAGTGGTACCATAGCAACAGCTTCCTTAAAAAGTCCTTCAGGGGAAGCAAATTTATCAATGGAATCAAACTTTCTGCTAGTAGAAAAAATAAATATACTGAAGCTGGTGGATAAAAAATTAGGTGTTTGGATTTTGCAACAAGAGATGCCCTGTAAACAGGAGACTGGAAATTGTACATAATACTGCTGTCATATAAGACATGATATACATGTGGGAAAATCAACTGCATAATTTGGTGGAGTAGTGGCTAAGGCTAAGAATCTATGGTGGTATCTGGAAGACTGTTACTAAATCCTAAATCCTATTACTGCCGGAAGGGATCCTACTCCATTAGGCCCTTGAGTTAGGCCCTTAACCTGAAAATTGCTCCAGGGGAGCTATACAATGGCTGGCATTCTGCTCTGATCACCAAAGGTCTTGCGAAAAGACAATTTCCCCTAGGGTATTAAAATGCATATCAAAATTAATAAATAAATAAATAGCTTTTGCCTTATGAATGCTATGATGAATGCTATAGTTTACACTTCTGGCCCCTATGACCTTGCAATTACATTAACTGAATTTCAAAACCAATAGATGGATTATGAAAAGTTAGTATTACTAAATTCAAGTTACATGGGACAAGAAAAAATACTACCAAAACACTACATTTTAAGCCAATATACTAGTTAATGCTAGTGTTTTTAATCACTGTCACAGTATATATTTGAGTTCATATCTATTTAGTTAAAATACAACTATAAGAACTGCTATCATCATGTAGTGGTGCAATGTCTGAGGCTGTGCCCCAGGTGCTACTCTCATTAACCCATAATGACAAAGTAAAAGTATGTTTTCAGAAAGGTCTGTTCATGTACTGAATTACTCAGGAAGTGGACCCCGGAGGCTGAGAATACTCTGAGAGAATGTTTTGGAACTACGGACTGGGATATCCTGCAGGGATCTCATAGTGAGAACACTGAGGAAGTTGTTGACTGCACTACTGACTACATCAACTTCTGTATGGACATTGTAGTTCCAGTAAGAACAGTACGCTGTTATGCTAACAACAAGCCATGGATTACAAGTGACATCAAGGGCCTTTTGAACCAGAAGAAAAGGGCTTTTAAAGACGGTGATCAGCATGAGCTCAAGCGCGTGCAGAAGGAACTCCGAGTCCAGCTCAGGGCGGCGAAGGAGCAGTACAGGAGAAAGCTGGAGCAGAAATTGCAGAATAACAGCATGAAGGAAGTGTGGGATGGGATGAAGATCATCACTGGCTGCAGCTCGAAGTGGGGTACCACCATCAAGAGAGACGTGAAGTGAGCAAACCAAATGAACAACTTCTTTAACAGGTTTGACCACCCTAACCCACTCTCACACTCACCTCGGAGTATTGCACCCTCCACACATCCTTCTGCTGATAACAGCATAGGAAAGACATCCCCACCCATAATTACAACAGCGCAAGTGAGCAGAGAGCTGAGGAGACTTCGTGCCAGCAAAGCAGCGGGTCCAGATGAAGTATCGCCACGACTGCTGAAGGTCTGTGCATCGGAGCTGGGGGGTCCTCTACAGTGCATCTTCAACCTGAGCCTGGAACAGGGGAGAGTCCAGAGGCTTTGGAAAACATCTTGTATCACCCCAGGCCCAAAGGTATCACATCCTAGTGAGCTGAATGACTTTCGGCCTATTGCTCTGACATCACATGTGATGAAGACCATGGAGAGGCTGCTGCTTCACCACCTTAGGCCACAGGTTCAACACGCCCTTGACCCTCTGCAGTTTGCATATCAGGAGAAGGTGGGAGCGGAGGATGCCATCATCTATATGCTACACCGATCCCTCTCTCACTTGGACAGAGGCAGTGGTGCTGTAAGAATTATGTTTCTAGACTTCTGTAGCGCCTTCAACACAATCCAACCTCTGCTCCTTAGGGACAAGCTGACAGAGATGGGATTAGATTCATACCTAGTGGCATGGATCGTGGACTATCTTAAAGACAGACCTCAGTATGTGCGTCTTGGGAACTGCACGTCTGACATTGTGGTCAGCAACACAGGAGCGCCACAGGGGACTGTACTTTCTCCGGTCCTGTTCAGCCTATATACATCAGACTTCCAATACAACTCGGAGTCCTGCCATGTGCAAAAGTTAGTTGACAACACTGCTATCGTGGGCTGCATCAGGAGTGGGCAAGAGGAGGAGTATAGGAACCTAATCAAGGACTTTGTTAAATGGTGCGACTCAAACCACCTACACCTGAACACCAGCAAAACCAAAGAGCTGGTGGTGGATTTTAGGAGGCCCAGACCCCTCATAGACCCAGTGATCATCAAAGGTGACTGTGTGCAGATGGTGCAGACCTATAAATATCTGGGAGTGCAGCTGGATGATAAATTAGACTGGACTGCCAATACTGATGCGCTGTGCAAGAAAGGACAGAGCCGGTTATACTACCTTAGAAGGCTGGCGTCCTTCAACATCTGCAATAAGATGCTGCAGATGTTCAATCAAACAGTTGTGGCGAGCTCCCTCTTCTACGCAGTGGTGTGCTGGGGAGGCAGCATTAAGAGGAAAGATGCCTCACGTCTGGACAAACTGGTGAGGAAGGCAAGCTCTATTGTTGGCATGGAGCTGGACAGTTTAACATCTGTGGCAGAGCGAAGGGCGCTCAGCAGGCTCCTATCAATTATGGAGAATCCACTGCATCCACTTAATATTATCATCTCCAGATAGAAGAGCAGCTTCAGCGACAGACTGCTGTCACTGTCCTGCTCCACTGACAGATTGAGGAGATCGTTCCTCCCCCAAACTATGCGACTGTTTAATTCCATCCGGGGGGGTAAACGTTAACATTTAACATTATACATAGTTATTGTCTGTTTTTCACCTGCATTATTATCATTCTTTAATATTATTTATTGTATCAGTATGCTGCTGCTGCAGAAGAATGTGAATTTCCCATTGGGATTAATAAAGTATCTATCTATCTATCTATCTATCTATCTATCTATCTATCTATCTATCTATCTATCTATCTATCTATCTATCTATCTATCTATCTATCTATCTATCTATCTATCTATCTATCTATCTATCTATCTATCTATCTATCTATCTATCTATCTAAAAATAAAAAACTGTAATCTCTAATTTATATAAGTATTCAGATCCCTTTGCTGTGGCACTCTAGATTGTGGTTGGGTACATTCTGTTTGCTTTAATTATCCTTGAGATGTGTCTAAAACCTGCATATACTCCACCTGTGGCAAAGTGAATTGAATAAACATAGTTCAGGAAGGCACACACATATGTATATAAGGTCACACAATTCACACTGCAACTCAGGACAGACACCAAGCCATGACGTCCAGTGTACCACAGTGGCCTCAGTAATTGCAAAATGGAAGTAGTTTGGAACCATCTGGACTCTTCCTAGGTTTGGCCATCCTGTCAAACTGAGTAACTGCGATAGAAGGGCCTTGGTCAGGAAGGTGACCAAGAACCCAATGGTCACTCTAACAGAGCTTCAGAAGTCAACTCCTATAATTGAAAAGCCTTTCCAAAGGATGACAGTCTCAATAGCATTCCATCAATGGCAGAGTGGCCAGCCAACTTGGAGTTTGCAAAACAACATTTAAAGGACTCTGACAGCATGATGAAAAATGTTCTCTTGTCTCTCCCTACAGGGCTTCTGCAAAGTAATGAATTAAGGGTCTGAATTTTGCATGAATGGGAGATTTCGGATTACAAAGAAATTTGAAAACCTTTCTGAAAACATGTTTTCACATTGCTATTATGGGTTATGGAGTGTAGATTGATGGACAAAAATACACATTTTTTCCACTTAAAATGAAAACTACAACACAATAATTTGCAGAAGGTGAAAGGATCTGAATACAATCTAAATCCGCTATACAGTATATACTGTATAGTAACTAACTTTTAGTTACATTAATTATTAAATTAATCATTATTATGATTATTTAATTAGGTGATTAACACTGCTGTATCACTGCTCTAGAAGACTGGGTTTGAATCCTAGCCTGGTCATTGTCTGTGTATATTATAGATGTTCTTACTACGTATGAATGGGTTTTTCCTCAAGTATTCTGGTTTTTCTCCCACTTAAAGATAATCTGCAACAGAATTTTGCCCCATATAGGAATGGTCCCTTCATTGGACACAATTCTGTAAGGATAGGATTTGGATTCCTATGGGCAAAAAATAAACAGGTCTCAGGCTAGGTGTGATCCTGGACATTACCAATTGAAAAGCCTCCTGTAATGAAAACGGAGAGCCCTATAAATATTTTATTCTGTCATATGTTTTTCCCATCAGAACTATACCTTGTTAAAATTAATTTGTGTGTTTCTTTGTTTTTCTCAAAATGCTGCACAATATAACTGTGCCTACAGACACTTCATATTTTCTGTCAAGTTAATATTACATATTATAACATTATGTAATGTTTAAAATGTAACAAACCAGCTTTAATTTCTAATCCAACCTAAGTGAGGAATGCAGGAATGGATTATGAACAGAGTCTCAAATTGCTTCCATCTTAAATGTAGGTAAAGACTTAGCTATATTTTTCAGCCAGCGATATTAAAAAATGTGCCAAAACTGACTTTAATTTACTTTTTAACCGCATTTCGTACAACATATATAGCACTATATGTATAACAATAATGAACAACAAATTTTGCACATAATGCAAGCAGAAAGATATAAACAAAATCCATCCATCCATCCATTTTCCAACCCGCTGAATCCGAACACAGGGTCACGGGGGTCTGCTGGAGCCAATCCCAGCCAACACAGGGCACAAGGCAGGGAACCAATCCCGGGCAGGGTGCCAACCCACCTCAGGACACACACAAACTCACCCACACACCAAGCACACACTAGGGCCAATTTAGAATCACCAATCCACCTAACCTGCATGTCTTTGGACTGTGGGAGGAAACCGGAGCGCCCGGAGGAAACCCACGCAGACACGGGGAGAACATGCAAACTCCACGCAGGGAGGACTATAAACAAAATAATTATCATAATATATGTTGCTCTAATTTTAAATAAAGTGCCTTTAAAGAGAAAAATGTTTAAAATTACTATACAGCCACATCAATACAGTAAAAGATAAACATGCACAAGAACTAAACGTCTTAGATATGTAAATGTAAATTGACAAGTTCTTCTGTAATGGAATGTTCAAACAGGAAACTTTATTTCCAGGTTCTTTTCATATACTGTACTTTAAACTTAAATAAATGAAAAAAAAAAAAGAAAAATGAGCAAAGACCACAGGATATTTAGCCTCTTGACTTAACTGCCTAAGACTGTAATTCATCATAGTACTACACCCTGTCTCTGGCTGAGTTTCCCTTACTTGTAAATCAATACAGTGCCCACTTCTGCCTTTTGTCTAAATTAAAGTTTACAGTTGCACTTCAAAATAGTAGGACATAATTTAGTGAACTCTAAAGTTTCTGTCTGTAAAGTGCTCAGAATATCCTACATAACAGTTTTTAAACAGTTGTTTCAAAACAAAATAGAAAGAAAGAAAGAAAGAAAGAAAGAAAGAAAGAAAGAAAGAAAGAAAGAAAGAAAGAAAGAAAGAAAGAAAGAAAGAAAGAAAGAAAGCTAAATGTTTTAAACAAAATCTTTCTCAATAAATCAACTTGGAAACAAAAAAAATCCAGTAAAATCCATTGCATTGTAAGTTACAAAATCAAATCATTTTTAATATGGGAATATTAATGAGGAGTAATCAAAATATTTTCAGTATCAAATCAAAAAGAATTATTCTACAGCATTGCTTTTGTAAGTGGCAAACACACAATGACATAATATTACAATTGCCATTTTCTCACATTTGTAGTTTATAGTATATGTTACTTGTTTCAGACCAAGTTAACAATGATGACAAAAACAGAAAAATCAAGTATCACATTATCATGTATTTCTAATGCAAGAGGACAATATGTTTTTGAAGATTCATTCTTGCTTAATCATTATGTACTGTACTAGGTACCATCTCCATCATATTACATCATCACAGGATGTCCCTAGATGATGACCCTTATGCCTGGTTAGCACTTAGCATCAACAAAAATGAAAATACCCTTGTGGAATAAATCATAATGAAAGAATGGCGGTGCAAGCGATAACAGACATTACAGGAATTAGATATGGACCAGTTCTTTAGGAACAATTACATATAAGCACTGAGTACCTAGAATGTTGATTTCTCAAATGAATCACCCCACACCCAGTATTTCAAAAAAGAATCTCAAGCTATTGAATTCAGAGTAGGAGAACTTTACAGAAAGTTTCATAATTGGGAATGAAACATGGATACACCTCTATGACACAGAGTGCAAATCACAATAAAAACATAACTTGCTGTTAACAAGACAGTGCTGACAAGAGAATGTGAAAAAGATTTTTATGATATTAACACTACAATCCCTTAAAGTTACGAAAAAAGTTGTAATCCCAGCCCTCCTTACATTCCTTCGTACCCCTTATCAGCGTCTTTGTTTTGCAAATGTGTCGATCAGCACTGGCAGCAAGCAGCCTGCTATCCCATCCCCCACCGACACAGCTCAAGTTGGACAAAAAGTTCACCCAGCTCAAGTCTGTTTACCTGGGTGTGAGGTAGGTCTGGAATTGTATTGGGTAAATAATATATCATTATTTGGAACACATGCATTCCATGTGTGTTCCATGTCTACAATGATCTGGCTAAATGTAGGATGATAGGAAATGCGAGGCAAGAAATGTTAAACACATACCTTAAAACAGAAACTTTTTGCATGTTACAGTACTAATGACAAAATTTGACATGAAGTGTATAATGTGTGAAGACTGAAGTCCAAATATCAAATAAAACACTTTCACAAAAGGTACACGTGTAACAAAACAAGTGCACTTTTATTCAAGAATATAATTGAAGAAAAAGAAATTGGGTTAGGGGACAATGCTGACACTTTCCACTTGGCTGGTGCAAAGGTAAGAACTGCTATCTCATAATCAAGCAGTTGCGGGTTCGATTCCTGGTCTTTCCTGCATTTACCGTTTTGAGTAGCGAGCTGCTCTTATTGTTACTATGATAGAATAAAAACATGCATTTAATTTGAATATGTAACAGCTGATGTAAATTTATGGTATTTGTAAAGGTTAGCGGTTTGTTTTATGATTCAGTTTTATTCTCTCAGTCATGTTCACGCTCCCCCCTGATCTGACTTTGTTAGTTTTCAAATAAAGACGTGGTATAAAAGAGGTGAACTCAGATGAGGATGAGGGTTCTACACTGGAGAAATAGAATAGAAGCCCTCTCTGCAAGAAACGTCCAATCACACATAAGAACCATTTGGATGCGGCAAGAGGTTGGGTGTCATACTGCCAGTGAATATGACACATGCATGTCCTTTAACGAAACAGCAGGGCCTACAGAGCTCGCCAAGGTATCGTGAAAAGTTCTGTTTGTGATTATGTTTTTTATGGTCTTTATGAAAAAAAAACATTTATACAGGTAGTCCCCAGGTTAGGGACATCTGACCTACGAATTACGAACAGGAACGCAGCTGCGACGCATGCGCCTCAGTAACTGCTGCTCCATCATCTTCAGCCTGGGGACGCTGCAAGCGGTGGCTGGAGGGGTCGATTTTTCTGCTTGTGCAGTGTAGTGTCCCTCGGGTGGCTCCCAACGGCAATCGGTGACCCGTGGTCCATAGTCACTGGGGCCACAGCTATCGCTCGTGTGCAGGGCGGAGGCTTGATAGGACGGTTTGCTGCCCGCCCACTATGCCGCCGCAGCTACTGCTCCTGACTGGATGCAGGCTGGATGGAGCAGAGGTGGGCGTTTCACTGCCCGCCCATCATACACGGCTGCCCCGTTCGTTCTCGGTGGGTGGTTGGTAATGCTGCAAGAGGTGACCTGGTTGTGGCTGAACGGAGGCCAATGAGGGTGAACGGGGAGGCGGGAGGTAGCATTGTAGTGTGCATCAGGTGGCTGCCTGTTGAATGGGGGTGGTGGTGGGCGATTCACTACCCGCCTTTGGCCGCACCGTGTTCGTTCTCGGTGGGCGGACGCTGCAGGCAGCATACTGTAGTGGAGGCGACTGTGTGGTGGGCGGGTGATGAACCGTCTCTTGCTGCCCTATTCATTCTCAATAGCAAGCCTGCTTGTACTGTTACGCACATAGCAGGAAGTTGTCTCTTGTCAGTACATCAAACGTGTTGACGATGGGTGCCATCCTGCTGTGATAGTGTGTACAGTGCTGTGCAGAGGAGCTCATCTTAACCTTTTGTCTTCACCTTTCAAGGATGTCTCTGAAACACAAATCTGATGCAAGTGCTGGTGATACAGTAAAGAAGAGAAAAACCATCACTATTGAAAAGTAGAAATAATAAAAAGGTCAGAGAGAGGTGAAACTCCATTTTTCATTGGCAGAGCACTTGGTTACAGTCAATCAAACATAGCATTTATTAAAATAATGTACCTGTTCCGACTTACATACAAATTCAACTTAAGTACAAACTTACAGTTCCTATCTCGTATGTGACCCGGGGACTGCCTGTATGTTATTTATATAAAAGCCACATCGAATGTTGTTTACCTATATTTATTTGCTTATCTTCCTACAGGTAAAGTCACAAGTAGACTGCAGAGCTTCCTGTGTTTGGCTGACATAGGCATGCTGACAAAAGTACATGAGTAATGCCACTCCTTGTTTAGGAAAAGATCCCAGGCTGGACAGTTTGGAGACAAAGTTGGAGAGGTAAGATTGTGATGGTTTGAACATGTGCAGAGGACACATGTTGGATATAATGGGAAAAGGATGCTAAAGATTGAATTGCCAGGTATGAGGAAAAGAGGAAGGCCTAAGTGGAGCTTAATGGATGTGGTGGCAGAAGACATGCAGTTGGTGAATGTAACAGAGCAAGATGCAGAGGACAGGAGGATATGGAAAAAGATGATCTGCTGTGGTGCCCCCTAGCAGCCGCAAGAAGAATAATATTGTGTTTTGGTTAGGCAGTGTAAATGTTCATCCTCTTGCCCTTTAAGCTTTACTCTAGTGGCCACCCAAATGGTATGCATGTGTGGTTAACCTGGAACCAGGGGCCCTAGAAAGAAAGCGGTTATGAGGGATTAAAAGAAAACTGACTTTTGAGGTGGTCAAAATCACTGTAATAGCTGCTGTTTATTAAAATTAAATTGTGGGCAAGGGGTCTCATTTCACTTCTCTTTAGAACTGATTTGCAAGATGGTGCTGGGATTAACAGAAAAATGTAACTCTGTTGGGGAGTTAAATTGAGTTTAGAGGCGGTGAGATTACATAACTTGTCTCTGTATGTATGTGCGAATGTATGTATGAAAGAGAGAGAGAGACAGGTAGAAATACAGATAGAAAACTATTGAGGTGTTTCCAAGATGGGAGACTCCTCACTTAGTCACTTATGGACTAACCAGCATGTTAAGCCCAGGGGGCAGGAATGCTTTGCTTTGGCTTTATTTGGTGCAGCATTATTTTGAATGTTTTACTGCATTATGAATAAAAGAAGTAGTATCCAACTTAAGAATTATTTTAAAATATTTCTGAGCTCTTTCTGGCATTTTATTTATGTGTGGAAGTTTCCTTATTGTGCTAGTCACAAGTCTTCTGTTTAGGTAACAATTTCATAAAAAAAACAAATAAACAAAAGCACATGAAAAGCATCTAATTTATAAGATGCATGGTCTTTGAAAAAAAAGACGACATTTTCCTCTAGAATGACTTTTAAACGGTTTTGCAGGGGGTAGCTATTTGTTCTGGCAACAAAGTCACCCTGATTACAAATAAGCACTGCATCTGCAAGAAATTTATCGAGTCTACTTGCTTTTAACAAATTGTTACCAAGCACTTCGCACACAGTTAGCTCTTTGTTTAATAGAGAAATATGTATGGCTCCTGATTGAAAGTTCTTTCTTTTTTTTTTGCCCCTAATGGCTGGGAGTGAAGGTTATTTCATTCGGCCTTTAGGGAGCAGCAATCTATCTAATACATTTTCTGAATTATTCCAGATTGTGCTGAGCTGAATGTGAGAACAAAGCTCCGCTTCCATAACAGAAAGGCAGACTGAACTCCCAACTGGGAAGATTTACACAGAGATTTAATGGCAAAAATGCTGGAGAAAATTGCATGCCTTTTTATCAAAACATGAAATGTGTGCATTTCCAGCCTTTTTTGTGCATGTGAACTTCTACTACTTGTAGCTGATATTTGTATTTTTTTTTCTACCACCCCCTTGCTTAATATAGCCAAAACTAGTAATATTAGCGAATGAATGTCAAAAAAGAAACAAGATTTCAGGTGTTCAGTGATGACAGTGATTTGTTTCTCAGTATTGTCAGTGCCCTAAGGGCAATTTACTTGCTTCATTTCCTGCCTGTCAAATGCCAATACCCATAATTCATCAACTAATTTTTTAACTGGTTTTGAGAAATGCAAACCAAAGCCAACAGATCATTTGCAACCGATCACCTTTCAGCAGTTTCATGGCCTGGTATTATTAAACATAGAAGGTTATATAAGGGTTATAACCTCCATAAAGCCATGCCCTTAAAAACCAAGAGATTTACAGATTCTGAAAAAATCCTGTGGTTTGTTTTCCAGATGTCTAGCAATCAGACTCTGAGAAATTAATTGCTGATTCTAAGTATGGTAAAAGGAAGAGGTAAACTTAAACCACCACCATAAAGTACTTTATGTTCCACATAATGACAGCAAGACTCAAGATACTTTAGGCTCGGTGTGTAGGTAATCAGTAAACATTTTTGAAAAAACAAAATCTGCACATATTGCTCAGTTACAAAAACATACACGTTGTTGTTTCTTTTTTAAGAAAGGGAAAGTTTTCATGATGAAAGACACAAAGAAATGCTTTTGGGTGATTAAAAGAACACGACATAGAAGGTTTGTGCAAAGTCTACCACAGGTGAACTACCACACTGGGACATGACCATAGAACCTCTTACTACCTTCAGTATTAAGGCAAAAAAATCCACTGTATATTTGAATGTACATATGAATATAGGAACCTTGAAAAGAATCTAAGGCTTTAATTAAATATTTTCAAGGAAGTATCATCAAACAAATCACCAGCTCACCATCCATGCAAAAAACACAATTTAATTCTATTTATTAATTATAAACTATGCACTATGTCAGCATTGTATTTGTTTACTTGCTGCTGATTCCTTAAGCCTAACTCCAGGATTGATCCTGATCCCATCAACACACTGAACAGAACTAATTGTGCTTGAAAACAAATAGATGGACAGATGTATAGATAACTGTCGAATGTGCAGAAACAAGTACTAAACAGGACAAAAAAAAAAACACCTTTTGTTGATGGTAGTATTGGTCAAAAGATATTTCTACAGCTTCATAGGGACATGCTGTTTGAGACAGTAAATTCACTTCTTTATGCTCTTAATCCTAAATTCTCCTCTTGTGAATATGTGCCTTTAAAGATTTCAATTCCCTTTCAAATAATATATTTTAGTTATTAAAACACTTTATTGTACGGTAAAAGGTAATTCCTATAAATGTAATTATTAATAGTGTCTCAGGTTATAGGTCTAATTCAAAGCAGACCACAACTTTCCACTTCACACATATATACAGTCATTAAATGCATTCCTTCCTCCACAGAACAGTTTTGCTTGATATTCAGATACAAAAAGAGTAAAAAGCATGTTTCAGTATGTACTTTTCCTTCTTACTGCACATATATTTAAATAAAATGATCTGTCTTGATCAACAACAGCTTTGTCCAATTGTCTTATGTGTTATTAGGCAATCCTGGAAGCACTAGGCTCAAAACATTAAACAACCAGTCAATCACATGTCACACTCAGCCACAAGCACAAATTCTCTACAAGCATGTCAATTTAGTAACCAGTTACCCTAGTATATACATCTGTGGAATGTATAAGTATAATAAAGTACTTGCAGAAAATGTACATACATATGCGTAAAATGTTCAGACTCCACTTAGAGAATGAGTATACCAAGTAGTTTTCTAACAAAAGCACTAACGACTGCTATACCAATGGCTTTAATTTTTAATCAACATTCTTGGTACCATCACTTTTTTCTCTCACCATTCAGTTAAACATTGCCAAAAACCAAGCTCTACCTCTCCATAACAAATAAAGAAAAGGCCTTCATTAATTTTTTGTTTGGATTACAATTCTTTTTTTTTCTCTTTGTTTATAAACTACTGACAAATTATGACAAACTGCTACAACCTTTTGACTCAAACCAAACCCAAAACCACATTATACCAGCTGGGCAGATTTTCCTGAATTCCTGGCTAATTTAAAATTACCCTTAATTTTTTTTTGATACAAAGCTATACAATCCAAGAGACACTGACATCCCTATATTGTGCTCTCATTCACTGTAAGCCTGTAAATAATTCAGATCTTCTGATTCTGCCACTGCCAAAGTCTACAATCAAGAGAAGATTTCATGAAAGTAATGACAGCATTTTTATCACATGGTGCAAATCTCAAGCATAGGAAGAATAGATTAAACTTTGCCAGAAAACGTTTTTAAACGTCTGTCCAGTTCTGGAATGATTTTCTTTGGACAAAGGAAACTAAGATCGCTATAATGTTGGAAAGAGGAGAGTATGGAGAAGACAAGAAATGGCTCATGATCCATTGAATACTACATCATCTGTGAACATGGTGGTGACATTTTTATGGCATGATCATGCATGACTGTGAAGTTAGTCATTGGTGTTTATTGATGATATGACTGCTTGCAGAAGTAGCAGGACAAATTCTGAAGTGTATAGGGCTACACTATCTTCAAATTCAGCAAAATGCTGCAAAACTGATAGGATGACGTGTCACAGTACAAATTCACAATGTGCCAAAACAAAATGCAAAAGCAAACTTGCTTTTCAAGGCAAAGAACTGGAAATATTCTTCAATGGCCAAGTCAGTCAAGTGACCTCAAACCCAGCTGGCCATGTATTTCACTTGCTGAAGATGAAGGCAGAAAGTCAAACAAACAAGCAGCACCTGTAGGTAGCTGTGGTAAAGGCCTGGCAAAGCATCACTAAGGTGGAAACACAGTACTTAGAGATAGCACGGATTCCAAACTTCACATAATCATTGACTGTGAAGAATTTTCAACCAAATATAGAAAATGATCATTATATTTATGATTATATTACATTGTCCAAATATTTTTGAGTCCTTGAAAACAGGGGGACCATGAATAAAAATGTCTGTCTTTTCTAAACAGCTCATACAATATATTTGTTAAACCTCTGAATTAAAGCTGAAAGTCTATACTTCAGTTACATTTTGATTGCTATGTTTCAAATCCACTGTGGTGGTATCAGAGCCAAAATTATGAAAATTGTGGCACTGTCCAAAAACTTATGGATGTGACTGAATATATTTAATGTAAAAGATTTAATTATGTACTGTACTAATGATGATTTTACAATGCTGTTTATTAAATATTAGCTTAATTCAGTTTCTATACAGTATATATTCAATGCATTGTTTTATCGTGTGGTTTGAAGCCAAGATTTTTGCAGTATTGAATTAATTTGTAAATTAATTTGATTACTACTATAAATTGACTTTGTTGTCTTTTTCTATGAAATGCACTATGTGCAATAAAATTATGATTTTTTGACTAAAATAATTAGTTCTAGCTTGATATAATGTTATTGATGTTTAAGTGAAAGCAAAATGAGTTATCTCAATTGTCTCTGTTCAATCAAAATGAGATTTGTGCTCATTTCATATGAAGAAAAACCATGGCACAACTGCTTTGCATTACACTTGCTGAAGAGGTGCACTGTGTTATAAAAAGTGAAAAAGGTGTGTGGTTATGTTGAAAGAGCAGGCAGCATTGGTGTCTTGCCCTTGTGTACATTCATTTTGTATTATTCATTTTTCCTGAGGCCTAACCGTTGTCCTGTTCACACTAGTTCACACTATATATTTGTATTTTTAGTTTTTCCCATTCTCTTATTTCAAATACTGTATCGTCCTAATTTTGTAGGGATGAGATAACATTTGGAGTTGTCCATTCTGGTGCTGCAGCCACCTGACAGGACTAAAAAAGGATCCTGCTAACCAAAAAAGAGTTGAAGAGTTTTGGAATCTGTGTAGTCGGATGAGGAATTATACCCTTCAGATGACCTTTTATTCCATTGTGTTTTGATTGACAAGTCTGACAGGATTGACAGACTTATGAGGACACACTCACGGTTTGGCCTAGCAACAGGAATCAACAATAGTTCGATTAAAACTGAGACAATATAAAGCGCAAATCAAAACTCAAAATCAAAACCATAAGTATATTTCAATATCTAAATGGCGCCAATGGATTCCTTAGGGTGTAAAGTTCCCAACAGATACAAAAAATATTCAAAATAAAAGACCCTGACACACTTTAGTGCACTTTCTCTCTGAAATTCAAAAGGAATTTAACCTCACTCCTGTTTCTTATGAGACTTTCTGTTTCAAACAAATTTATACTTATTTTTGTTTAATAAAGATTTAAGGTCTTGCCTTCTGTTATGCTTCCTACTTCTTTTGGATTACTTATTTGAATTTATTATTGTTTTGTTTATTTATTTCTTCTTGTCTTATTTTGTATTGCTGACAGTTATTCATTTTACTATTATATCAGACTACCTTCTTTTTATGAGTTCAATGTTCTTTATTTGAATTATTTAATAAATTATTACAGATAATTTAGGTGTCCTTCCCATTTGGAAATAAAATTGTAAAAGCAGCATTGGCAAATCATGATGCTTGGACTCCAGTTTGATTCTTCAATGGATGGGATGCAATCTGCGCAAAGTTTATACTGTATATTCTCAATGAGTTCCTTTACAGCCAAGCTGATGGGTGACCACAAAATTGGTCTTTTACAAGTGACTGTCCTCTCATAAATGAACAGTGTCCCACCCAGGGTGTGTTCCTGACCTGTATAGTCAGGGAGACTGGCAAACGGTGACAAGAGAATTCACTTAATATGACCATATACTGAAAAGCACTTTCAGAAAAGGTATTATCAAAATAAATGGAGGTGCCTGTAGAATATTACAGTAACTCTATCAGTGATATATTAAGTGTGCACATAGAATTTTCCCTTTCCCTGTATTGTCTCAATGACTTAGTGTTAAATAATTTTTATTTCTTTTTTTAATCAATTTTCACAACTGTCTGGCTCTACAATGATACAGAAGAAAAGAACAATTCACAAAATCAGCTCACATTCCCATCACTGATCCCTTTCTGTTAAAAATAAATAAATAAAACAAAATAAATTCAATCTAGAAAACAAAAGCCATGTCATATTTCACGGCCGTGGTACCAAGGTCCCTGGTCGGGGCCAATAGACAAAACCATCCCATGTAAACCTTAAAGAGGATTAATCCTCAAGGACCACTGTAATGAGACCTTAAAGGGCTCAACAGCAGCAGCCTGTGATTGAAGAAGTACAGTCTGCTCCCAGAAGTCTCCTTTAGCTGAGCTACATCAAAGGGAACTGGGACTAGATAGTGGGATTCGGCAGGAATCCCTTATCTCGGCACTTGCGGATGCTGCTTCTCTGATTGTCTTGAACTGCCACCTGTCCCAGGCATCTTTGAAGGCAATACTAAGCCTGTGATGGATCTGACCTCCTTGAGCTCTGATTCTTTTATGTCTTTCTTCATTTTCTGGTCTGTTACATTCTCCCTCTCCTGAGTAGATTTGCAACATGGAGCGCAGGGAACTCTGATACATGGTGATACTTTGCTCTCACAATGGAAGACAACCCTGCTCCAAAGAGCATTTAATTATTAACATTCTTTAGCTGCATCTTGTAAACAATACATACTAATAAATTCAAATGCGGATGGCAGAGGTGCTAATCCTTTTAAAATCCAAGGGAATTAAGATCACAGTAAATCATAACCAAATTAAACAAAAATTGGGCTTCAGAAGCAGAATGAATTTCAGTATTTAAACATTGTCCCCTAGTTTTAGGGCAAACCCCCCAAAAATGCTACTTTTTGTGTATACTGAGGAAGTGTTAACTTTCTACTTAATGAAGCTCAACAATTTCTCAAAATAACAAAGTAAAAAAGGCCCTTCATACTAGCTTTCTCTATTTTCTAGCCAAACTTTAATAACCTATTTTACAGTATTTGGATAGTTGCTCTAAGTTTTATAACTTGCCAGCTTGCAAAAATAAATAAATAATTTAAACAGATTTTATGTTCAAACTGTTTAATTCAATAAAGCTGTGTTTTGCTTTTTATATATGAGCTTAATGTCAAAACAGGACGCCCGCCAGGAACAGGCATGTTTTTCCTCAGGGCTTTATCCTTTCTTTTTTTAAACATGATTCTTTATATTTATGCTGCCAAACTATTATGCAAGCTTAAATATATTTAAAAAATAATAAAAATATGCTCTCATATAAGTTTGGTAAATGTATTTTTTTCTTTATTTAGAAATACAACAAGGGGAGCAAGTTTTCTGGCAGTGGCATGCAAACCATGCACAGTTGGCAGAAAAAATACTGATTTGTAATGAATTTAATGTATGCAAAAATGAAATCACATTTAGTCACTTATCCAATCTTTAACTTTAATACACTATCTTTAACTACTTTAATACACTATCTTTAACTATTGTGATAATTGCCCGGACACCACCAGTCGGAAACCACATCTTAATCCACAAGACCTTTATTTCTCTTCTCCACAACACACAAGTCTGTCCCGCACAAGTCCCACAATGCGTCTAGCCCCAGTCTCTCTTCTCCTGGGCCTTCTCTCGTTTTGTCCCTGGGCCACCTGTACACTCTCTCCAGGAGCTTCGTCCTGCTCCTGCTCCCAACTCCAGCTCCATGACAGGAGGGAGGCGGCCCCATTTATCCTCACCCGGATGAGCTCCAGGTGCTCTCCATGACGTCACGTCCTGATGTGGCGGAAGCATCAGGAGAGCACCCGGAAGCACTCCGGGTGACCCTGGAAGGATCGACCTCCATTGGTGTGGCGGAAGTAAATAAGTCCCAGGCTCCATGAGGCTCAGGGCGCCCCCTGGCGGTGGCCAGAGGCCCCAATGGTCTTGAGCCTCCCTGCTCTCCTTCCATGGGCCTCTTCTACTCCAGGGCAGTTGCCCCCTCGTAGCCCAGAGGCCAAATATGCCACCACCTAGTCCTTCCAGGCATCCCGGCCGGGTCTGACCCCCAGCCATGTACGACACTATATTGAATCTCCAAGTAACCAAACAACTAATAACCTATTCTCAACGAAAAGCCTTTCTTTTGTTTTTACTATAACATAGTGTTGGGCGGTATACCAAAAAACCATTTTTTATTTTTGTTATGATATGGATTTTTCTTATACCGTAACATCAGTTTAAACAGCCTAAACAACGTTCGGAATGTAGCGCAGTGGGAAACTGTTTAAGGGGGGGGACCTTTTTCACTGCTGCACCACTAAACTCACATGCAATGGAGTGCATGCATTAGTGGAGGTATTGAACAGTGAAAAAGAACAGTGAACATTCCGAAACTGAAGCTGTAGCAGACGATAAAATTCAACATGATAACACAGAAGAACTTTTGCCAGAAAAAGGAGCCGTGTCTGCTGTCTGGAGATACTTTGGTTTTAAAAGGTTGGATGTGGACAATTATGTTCAAATGTGTGAATACTGTTTCTATACTACTGGATAATGCCGCAAGCCAAGTTGTACTTGTTTTATTTTTTTTTCAATACTGTGTAATGTACCTGGGTACTGTGTAATAGTGTGGCAACATGTTGACTTTATTCTCGACATTATCACTTTAATCTCGACACTTACGTCGAGATTTAAGTCGACATGTTGAATTTATTCTCGTAATTTGTCCTAAAGTAGAACATTGTAAACTAAACTTCATCTTACAATGAATATTTAAATTAGTAGATTTTCTCAAACCACGTCATAAGTTATGTAGCACATTAAATGCTATGTGTTAAGTGTTCCCCGAGCCATGCTAATCGCTACATGCTTCTTAAACTGACTTCCACTTGCACTAAGAGGAGGCACAGGCAGCAATCATTGAGTAAATCTGGATAGCTTGAGATGAAACGACCTGTACCCAGTGTTGCTGGGACAGGCTCTTCACAACCCTTGTATTAAATAGGTATGAAAATTGATGAAAATGGCCCATTAAACCTCTTGGATTCTTTATAATGCCTTCAATGTGACCCCAAAGTATAAACCCACTCTATTTATTAAAGTGTTTTTACAAATCAGGAATCATTCTAGCAACATTGACCACAAGGGTAGAACTGGTCCTGAACACAGTATTGCAGTACAATGCAGAATACATTCACACTTGCTCCACTCAGACCAATTTAAAAGAAAATGGAATGCCAGTCGAAATGCTTCAACACACTGCACACAGACTGTGATTAGACTGGGTACTTGTACCACTATGACCTCCAGAAGTAGAAATATGCACCATTTGTTCAATGGATCAAATAAAGGTTTTTTCCTATGTAAATGAATTCACATTGTTAAGCAATTTGTATGCCATTATAAACTAGTTTTTAAGCATACTGCCCCCCCAAAAAACTGATTTTTAAACCGTCTAAAGTACTTGACATATAACTGGTATCCTAATTTGTCAAACCAAATGGTGGCAATTGAGTAAAAGGTTTGTGTTTTGTAAACCAGTAGGCAGTACCCTATTACCAAATTAATCTCATGCATTTTTTCCCCATTAACAACATAATAAACTACAACAAAGACCGCTCACTAGAAAGTCTGCTAACAGGACAGTAGTATGAGCTTTTTCAAGAAGAATAGCGTCTCCCCTTTTTGTTATTTCTCAGTTGCTTTATTCAGCAATTGGTCTGCAATAGAGTTAAATGCCAACAGGCCTGAGTTCCTAATGATAATGAAGGAGATGAGAGTTTCAAGTAGTCTTGCTTTACTCTTCAAGGAGTGCAGAGCACTTTCTTTTGACTTTCCTTGAGCACTTGAATGTTTTCAGTTAACAACAAGATAGAAATGAATCATTTGTATAAGAATGGTGTCAAGTTGCTGAGTTCTTCCAACACTGTAGCAATAAAGGCACAAGAGGATCTTCATCTAATAATGACTAAGCCATGCTTGCCTGTTGTGCTCATGAATCCTTAAGTTAAAAGGGAGGAGAAGAACAGACAAATTGTGTTGAATTCCCACAAGGTAAAACAAGAGATGAAACTCAATTGTTTTTAGTTGACAACCTTGGCTTTTGTACTTGAATGGATTAAGGATTAAGTTCGCAAGCTTCAAAGCACTTTTAATGAACTTTTTTATGATGACTCATGTTTATGTCCGGTGTGGTATATGCTGTACACGAAAATCTTCAACATATGGCCTATAGGCTTCATAGAGGTACGAGGACAATTCTGTAACCTGATCCCAAGCTATGTACTAAAACTGCATTTAAAATGAATCTTGGTAATTAATTGACAAAAAAAAAAACATGCAAAGTGTCTGCCTTTACCTTTATTACTGATCAGGACAGTGAACACAACCATCTCACATCTCCTGTCTTTGCGTTATTGCCTGGCAATGTTTTAATGAATTTTACATGTTCTTTCCATGTGTCCGTCGAAAAAAAATGCAAATGGATTTCACGCTGACAGTAATAAATAATAACAATTCTTAGCACTAGTGCAATGGAGCATTGATGTAAAGTCCAGACAAGCTAGTGCTTTGTGCATATTCAATACTTTTTCAGTGTACAACATCGCTTGCTTGCTCTTTCTCCCACACACAAACACACAAAAAATTAAAGATGACACACTAATTGGTGTGCTCATAGGTAAAACATTATTCTGCAAGAAGAAAATAATGTTAAGTTTCAAGTTATGCTTGAAGCAAACTGTTACTTTTAATGAACAAAATCATTCAGGCTATTCAGTTGCAAAAAATATGAGGAAAAGTAGTGTGCTAAAGCCTGCTCAAAAAATGTATATAAAAGCAACCTGTAGGAAACTGTGGTGCAGAAGAGTGTTTGTCTAAAAGATATAATTGTATAATTCAAAATATGAAAAGGTGAAGCACTAAAACTGTTCACATCCACTGTTAAGCAATATACTCTTTTTATTTAAAACAAAAACACTTCAAAAACATTTGCACATGCAAAGTAAATAAACAGATTAATGTGCTATACAAGTTAGTGTGAACTCTGCTAGGAAGTGCTATGTTACCAAGTTGACAGCCAGGTGCTAATGGCTCCAGGTGTTGGTATATTAGCCACATTAAACACTGACAGCCCAGAATAAAGAATTGCCCTTGCCAGGACTTTTAACTGCTTTCTTTGCAAACTCTGCAGTTCACCAAATGGCAAGGCTAACACCTGTGACAGATTTAAGAGGTGACACAAGGGGTCAGAATAGCATTTGTTAGTGTAAAGGTCATTCTCTTTGCGCCTCAAGCTTCCTGGATCTGCTGTGTTTGGGTTGTGTGGGAAAAGATGCACAGCAATGCATCACAGCAGCTTTGTATTTAACTTAATAAAACATAAGCACAAAGCTTGTCTGCTTAAGATGTATAAAGTTAATTAAATGAATGAAGAGGTTAAATTAAAAGCAACATTCAAGTTTTGCCTCTTATTATTTAAGTTATCCTGATAAATTGAATATTACTAAAAGCAAATAAGTCAACTTGCTGACAACATTTGTTAGCTGTGTTCAACATTAACCACACATTTTATTCTTAAGACACAACAAAATTCTTCTGTTAGAAAAAATAACAATAAATGTCACCAGCATTAGCTTCTCAGCTAATTAATAGGCATCAATGTTTCAAAGGATGAAAACAGTCCCATGTGTTATTTTGTAGAGTTGCATGATTTAACACAGCCCTTTATAAGAAAGGCCACTACCCTTTCTATTCAAGAAACCAGCTTTCTAAAGTAACTAAGCAAAATGCCTCTTCATTAACATACAATTTGGTTTACCTAGTTCATTCAAAGTTCATTTTAAATTAAATGTATGTGCTTGTATTATTTAATGTGTTTAGATATCATACATTATTTTTGATACCTGCTATACATTACTTAAACAAAATATTAAATCAAAGAATCACCGAACAACATTTGTAGCTGCAGTATGAGCTGTGTTGATGCATTACCTTGTGCAGGTACTACATGTATACATGGCAGAATACCAGTTTAATTTGATTTAAAAGTATTCTTTTGATAACACTGAGAAAAGTGTATGTCTAGAGATACAATTATGGATGTAACATGGGGTTATCTGTATTTCTATGGCAGATGCCAGTTACCTAGTTTGAAGGAATAGCTATCTGAATTCAATTTGTGGCTAAAATGTCATAAAAAAAAAGAAGTAATAAACTGAATGTTAAACACTGTCTTGAACATAATTTACTTAACTTTAAAACACAAGATACAACAATAAGTACTCTTACACTTAGCTGAAGAAGTGACAGACTCTCCCACATATCGGCTATAACAGACACCATATGTCCCATAAATTAAGGGATATAAGAATAAACTTTTAAGCCACTCATTCAACTAATTGGAAGAAATTAAAACTGTTAACTGCAACCACTGGAACCTTAATCTACACCCTCTAACTATGGGTAACTGTAGATGTGCAAATAAGAAAAATAAAAGAGGGGCATGAGAAAGAAAACTGTATAAACTGAGAAAAGGACAAGGCTCTTTGATTAAGTAATTAACGAAACAAAGTTTTTAATTAATAAAGTAAACAAAACCAAAATTAATTATGGGTATGTGCATTTTGGTTCTTGGACATGTATTGCTACAAACATTAAAGAAGCCTTAGAGAAAAGTTTTTACCTTGAATAAGTTATCATACTTGAAACATTTACCAAAAATGGAGTGTTTAATTAGGGACAATGCTTAAGCGTAGTCGGAAGTTTGTATAGGGATTTAGGCCATTTTATACACAGGAACCTCAACACAATATCCAACCCCAAAAAAGATCAAGCAATGAAAAAACACCATTTATTAAAATGTTTATAGTAGGCAAATGATAAAACATCCACTTACATTTAACTCTGAGAAATCGTTTAATTTACTTTAAGCAGACAATGAACCTTCCAGGCTAGTTATAGTAAAAGTAAAAAAAGAAAAAAAAAACAATAACCTCTTTTTTCCTTTTCCCTTTCTTATTGCTAATCATATTAGGAAGAAAAAAGAAATTAGCTGTTCATCACAAAGTTATCGAGGCACTTTGATCTCAACTATGGTGCATGAGTATTCCCATTTTCTGCCAGGCAGTTGATGAAGGAATTAAATTAGCTTTTATCTCTCTCACCAACTTTGCTGAAAAAGTATGCACTAATCAAGTGACTTCTCTTATCAGTCATCTGGCTTATAACTTTTGTCACCTTTTAACATTCATTTGGGTTATTAATAAAGTTCTATCTATCTCTCAATCTATGTTGATACATCCAAACTACCTGAGAAAAAAAGAGAAAATCCTAGGAATCTAAGCATTATAGGTCATAAACCTAACTTTCTTTCTTTGCTCAACCTCCCTATTAGAATATACTGTAAAAAACAGTATGTTTATTTGCACAGCATTTGTACTCGTCGTCCTGTACTAATTCAGAATTATAGCTGCTAATTTAAATCAGTATTCATGTTTCATGTAAAACACAATAGATTTTCAATGCACATGATATACTAATTGTGAATAAAAGATCATTGCTTACAGCTGAACCTATTCTTTATTTTGGGTTAACATGTTAATGCTGTAGTCTACAAAGGACATCTTCTCCAGAAAGGCTAACTGCCCAATTAAATTACAGATTGAGATAAGCATTTGATGAATGATGTTAATAATTGAGCTTAGCTGGTATCTGCTGCATATGCATATACGGTGGGAGAGGCCAAAATACATGAACATGAAACTTTTCTATTTAAAGTTTCTTTTTATTTACTTTATAGTGTAGAATTAATTCATGTTGCTTTTATTCTCACAATGTATATGGCTTATACTACACACACACACACAGGGTTATATTTCAAATGTTACTGAAGTACTATGGTACTAGATTACATCTTGCCTGAAGAAGGGGTCTGAGTTGCCTCGAAAGCTTGCATATTGTAATCTTTTTAGTTAGCCAATAAAAGGTGTCATTTTGCTTGGCTTTTCTCTACAAATGTTACTGAGTAATATATCAAAAAATCTTTGTTGCATTCTAACTAAAGTATTAACATTGTCTATTATTCTTTCTAGAAACTGATTTTCAACAACAACAGTACATTGATTAGTTGTGTTATGATAATTTACTCTGAGGTTCTACATATATATAATAAAATGAAAATTAAAACACCAGCAGTACTGCAAAGGATTCTTACTCAATAATGTGTTCAGTCCTTAACTGAGAGGGAAACATTTTTAAATTAAACAAGATAATTCCTAAATTCCCAATATGTCTTCTTAAAATATGCCAACTAATACACACAACTAGTGAAGATTTCTAAAGAAATAAAGCTTACTTTCTTTCTTACAAAACTTGCAACATTACAATAGAGGGTATCCCAAGCATCTATCACTAACTTTGGAAAGTAAAGAGAAAAAGATCACTTTAGCTTCTTCCCTACCTGAAAACTGTATATCCATGTTGTGCAATAAACACTCACAAAACAAAATTAAACCTAAATTCTGAGCAGAATATATGAATGTAAAAATGCATTAACCAAATACATATCTATTATTATTCATCCATTTTTCATCCTATGATGTTCCACTCAGAATGACAATATTATTATTCAATTCAGTTCATTGATGTGTGTAGTGCTGATTTTATTATTACATAAATATTCAGTCAGAATTAAACAATTTAAAATGATACATTAATACAATGTTTCTGAATAAAATTTATTTTAAACCAAGTAAACGTATCACTTACAATTAGTACTTCCTGTAACTGTATGATCAGTATTATTTCTTCTTTTGCAGTCTGCCCAGTACTTTTGATGGCATTTTAATCAATTTTGTATCAATTCTTTCCCTTTTTCATTTATATAAAATTACAGATCATATGAATTTGTTAATATATACACCTTACTTAGGCAATATGATAGAATTCCACAGATGATATGTAAATATTGACATTCAATTATGTTACAGTACTGCTTAAAATGGCTCAAGTTTGCATTGGCTGAACCCTATCACAGCAGTGGTCAGGCAAAAATCCAGAACTCTGGAGCAGATTTACTGACTACATGTAATTCCTAAAAATTAATTAAATTTTTTAATTAATATTAACACTCACGATAATGGGGGTCCATGTAGCCATTTCTAGGGTCCATTGTGAATAGTGTGCCACGATAGGGAACAGAGTGCTCAGCCAAGTGGGAAAGGGATCCATGTATCTCTTTTTTCACCAACGGACTTCTATCTTCTGTGGATGTTGAAGGCTCTTCATTGATCTTTCCAAGTGTTTGGCCACCTGAATGAGGTTGCATTGCAATTGCGTTTCTTCTTTCTCTGTTATAAGGTTGTCTAGGGCTTTCATCCTCTATAATAAAGAAAGAGAATAACTGTGAGTGTATTTTCATTATACCATGCACACAGACTTTGTGATTTAAAAATGTCACCGAAAATAAAAAAAAAAAAAAAACATTAAAATAAAACAAACACTGACTCTCTGTGACAAGATAAGCCACTTAAATTTCAGAGGTATTCTTCTGTGATGGCCTTACACTATTGTTTCTTCACATTGTGCAGAAAAGTATAAAGTCATAATTTGAAAGCAAATGTTCAAAGTCATTATGGCAATTTTTAGTTTCCTTGGAAATAACATAGACATCAAAAAACAGAAACAGTAAGTGCTGATGAAACAAAATAATCTGTGCCTAAAATCAAACACCATCTTTCAAACTATATAAATTAGTCAAAATAATATATTTGATGTTATATGACACATTACATAAATACAACATTGTTTATATGTCTATAGTATACTGTACGTACCAGTGAATGCTTTTTTATTAAAAATAAAAAAAACAGGAAATAAAAGTGTTACTTGTTAACAATAAAAAAGAAAGACACTCAATGGAGACATCTTCCACACACCAATTGTCTAACTGAATTCAGTCAAGATTTCTTACAATCAAGAAATCTTAAATAAACTATCTGAATTTAGAGACTCAGCATAATACAAGTACAGAAAATTTAGCTGAAGAAAACAAAGAAACAGAATCTAATACACTTTTTAGAGAACCATGGCCCACATAATGATTTATCAAAAATTTATGACTTTGTTTAATTTTGTTGTTACCTTTTTTCTGTTTTCTTTAGGCTAGGTCAACAGTTTTCTACACTGCAGAGTACTTGCCATGTGTACACTTTCTTGTTATGGCCTACTGGAAAACTTGATGGTCCCTGAACTTTCTAAACCTTTTGAAGGAATCAGACTGTACAAAAATCCTTTGAAGGACTATCCACATTGCAGGGGTTTGAAGCCATTAATGCAATTATTCTGAATTCTCCTCCAGAGTATTAACCACTTCACAACACAGGGGCAAGCAAGCTGTCCCATCTTGTTCTGTTCAATAAGTTTTAAGAGTAAATGCAAGCAAGGCTGCACTTGGGCCAAATTGCTGACAGAAACACGCTGTCTGCCATGGCAACAAGTGTGACTACATAGCAAAAATGTAAGCAAATAACCCAGTTCCTCAGCCGCATCTGCCATTGAACTCAAATAGCCAAACAGAAGACAACTGTTATTGCTCTGGCCTTGGAAAAAAGCCAGTTGAACAGTCAGGAGGCATGGTTAATTCACAAAAAAGTAAAATAACTAAATTAGAACATAATTTTCTAGCAACTATGTGCTTTTGTAGCCCTGTCATAATGGAACACAAAGTTCAAATGCATAACTTTTAATTCAGGCTGACATGTTTTAGCTTGTATTCATTTTTCTATTAATTTGTAGTTCATTTTAAATTGCAGAGTTTTCAAAACAAGGAGGTACACTGTAGAACTACATGGTGATCCATCATACAGCACTGCACATATTATGCAAAAAATAATGA